>NW_020838023.1:6353094-6745039 GCF_003676395.1 Aethalodelphis obliquidens | reverse complement strand
GCCATGGCCGCTGAGCCTGTGCGTCCAGAGCCTGTGCTCCGCAAAAGAAAAAACAAAAAAAAAGAAAGGGCCGTGTAAAAAAAAAAAAAAAAAAAAAGAAAAAAAAAGATAAAATAATATAAAATTAAAAAGTTATTAAAATAAAAAACAAAAATTATTTTAAAAATTTTTAATTAAAAAAAAGAAATAAAGAAAGAACAACCAAACCAAAAAACAAATCTGCCAATGATAACAAGCACTGAAAACTATACTAAAAAAAAAAAAAAAAAAGAATGAACAGACAGGACCCTAGGACAAATAGTAAAAGAAAGCAAAGCTATACAGACAAAATCACACACAGAAGCATACACATACACACTCACAGAAAGAGAAAAAGGGAAAAAATATATATCTTTGCTCCCAAAGTCCACCTCCTCAATTTTGGGATGATTTGTTGTCTATTCAGATATTCCACAGATGCAGGGTCCATCAAGTTGATTGTGGAAATTTAATCTGCTGCTCCTGAGGCTGCTGGGAGAGATTTCCCTTTCTCTTCTTTGCTCGCACAGCTCCTGGGGTTCAGCTTTGGATTTGGCCCCGCCTCTGCGTGTAGGTCGCCTGAGCGCGTCTGTTCACGATCAGACAGGACTGGGTTAAAGGAGCAGTTGATTCGGGGTCTCTGGCTCACTCAGGCCGTGGGGAGGGAGGGGTACGGATGCGGGACGAGCCTGTGGCGTCAGAGGCCCGCGTGACGTTGCACCAGCCTGAGGCACGCCGTGCGTTCTCCCGGGGAAGTTGTCCCTGGATCACGGGACCCTGGCAGTGGCGGGCTGCACAGGCTCCCCGGAAGGGGGTGTGGAGAGTGACCTGTGCTCGCACACAGGCTTCTTGGTGGCGGCGGCAGCAGCCTTAGCATCCCAGGCCCGACTCTGGGGTCCGCGCTGATAGCCGCGGCTTGCGCCCATCTCTGGAGCTCCTTTAAAAGGCGCTGTTAATCCCCTCTCCTCGCACACCAGGAAACAGAGGCAAGAAAAAGTCTCTTGTCTCTTCGGCAGTTCCAGGCCTTTTCCCGGACTCCCTCCCGGCTAGCTGTGGTGCACTAGCCCCCTTCAGGCTGTGTTCACGCTGCCAACCCCAGTCCTCTCCCTCGGATCCGACCAAAGGCGGAGCCTCAGCTTGGGCTGGGGTTTTTAAATATCTGTCTTTCCAGTCAAATAGACTTATTATAAAATGGCTCATTTGCGGGGACTTCCCTGGTGGCACAGTGGTTAAGAATCCTCCTGCCAATGCAGGAGACACAGGTTCGATCCCTCATCCTGGAAGATCCCACATGCCGTGGAGCAACTAAGCCTGTGCGCCACAACTACTGCGCTTGTGCTCTACAGCCTGTGAGCCACAACTACTGAAGCCCCCGCCTAGAGCCCGTGCTCTGCAACAAAATAAGCCACCGCAATGAAGAGTAGCCCCTGCTCGCCGCAACTAGAGAAAGCCTGCACACAGCAACGAAGACCCAACACAGCCAAAGATAAATAAATAAATAAATGTATTAAAAATATAAATTAAATAAAATGGCTCATTTGCTAATTATCCTGGTGTGCTCTCTACTGGCATTTCAACAACTTGCTATATAACCTTACATAGCACTTACTGTATGCCAGGCTTTTTCTAATTACTTTATATATATATATAAACCTATGACCGTCTGATGTAGTTACCCTTTCATGAACCCCACTTTACAGGGGAAGAAACTGAAGCACACAGAGGTTAAGTAACTTGCTCAGTGTCCCATGGCCATTATATGGTAAGATCAGAATCATTACACTTAACTATAAGTTTGTAGTCGCAGGTAGCAGAGAAAATGGTATGTGTTTACTACGTTTTCCTCTTCCAGATCACACAGAAAGGCTACATTTCCTCGATTGCCCTGAAACTAGATAAGTCCCAATGACTGAGTTCTGGCCAGAAGAATGTAGGCAATAATGATGTAAACTTCCTTCCAGGCTTGGCCTTTAAGATCATCCTTTGAGGTCCTCCAGATCTCTCTCTTTTGGCAACTAGGAAGCCAGGGGTTCCACATGGGACCAACAAGAGATGGAGACGGACTCCCCAATCTGTTTTCAATGATAATATGAGTGAGAAAGAAACATTTATTACATCAAACCACTATGATTTGAGAGTACATTTACTTGCACGTACCTTGATGTATCCTGACTAATAAAGAAATTGGTATTTTGAATCAGATTGCTTTAAAATCAATTATATGACATTGGCTTCATTGTTAGGCATCAAGAAGGTCCATATCAAAGGCTAGGATATATGAGAAACTAGCTATTCTTTTAATACTGTGGAAGAGCAACTGGAAATAACTGTTGCTTTTAGTAACTCGGGAGACAGAATAGGAACATTTAGCTTGTAGTTTTAGGAGAAATGGATGAATAAAAGACCACTAGTGTCTATCGGCTATTATTGGCTGCCTTTGGCAAGGTTATTACCAAAAAAAATTGGAAAAAAAAACTGGTCAGTAATAAATAGAATTGAAAGAGAGTAGAGGGCAGAAATTGGGGTCTTGCTATGTCAGAAGATGCCAAATAATTAAAGAAGATGAGATGTCAGAAGACATTCAAGGAAAAGGTCTAATAAAATTTCTGAGATGAATAAAGTAATCTGAGCAAAGACAGGTGAAGACTGTAGACTTCCCAAACACAGTTCCAGAGAGCCTCAGAGAGAGCGGATGGGACAGGCACAGAGCAAGGAAGCAGAGAAATACATCAGGCTTGAAAATTCTTCCTATAAAGAATTTTGTATGTGGTTGCTGATGGAACCTAAAGCAGGATCAGAAGTCTACTAATTTTTTAAGGAATTGCATTGTTAAAGAAAACACAACTTTGGCTTAAAAAAAAATCCTTTGACTGGATGAGACCTAAAACAACCCCTAAGTCCCAAAGTTTTGAGGAAAAGAGTCAAGCTTCAAAGGCTATTTAACCCCCAAAGAAGGCGTGGTCTCTAAGACCCACATCAGATATGGCCAAGGAGAATAATAACCAGGAGGAACTTCCTTGCAGATAGAACCAGGGGTGGTAAGGTACAATGGTCAAATGCATTCCCCCCAGGAGTAGAATGAGAGTGGTAGGTCAGCAGAATAAAAGGGCACACGTGCATTTATTCTTGCAGCCTGAACAATTTTAGATTCTTGAATTGGCTGATGGCCCTGTCACATTGCCAGGTATAATGTGTCAATTTGATAGCCATACGCTGCTTTAAATCATAGAAAGAGCCTTTTTCACCTCAACAATGTCAACTTGATAAAAAAATAAATAGATAATAAGATCGCCATGAACATTATAACAACTTGAAATACCTCATGGCCGTTGCAATAATTGCTAGTTCCTCATCTGGGAAATGTCTAGTAATTGTCAAAACACTCAGAGCAACTAAAATTTCAGTAAATGTGAAAGTGATACTGCACAATCGGATGGATTTCCAGCTGGCAATCATATCCCCGTGGTCTTACCCAACTTTGGTTTCCATGTGAGACAGTAGCACAGTCTTGCTTATTGGACTGATGTATTCCAAGCAGTATGCCACAAAGGTACGGTGGAAAGGAGAAATGCGGTCTGCTTTTCTCTGCCGCCAGTTTTCCTGAAACAGCCGGTAGGCACATTATTTTATATTAAAATAAACACACTATATTGTAGATGAGATTGTGACATTTAGATGAATTTTTGAGATGAGCTATAGAACTGCAAATAAATGTATTTTTGCGGCATTGGCAAACTTCAGCTTCCCTGGGCTGAATCACTTGGCAGAGACAATTCTGCCTGCCTTAGTTAACTGAGAAACTGGGAGGTGAGAGGGAACAGAAGGAGAGAAGGGGTGTAGGAGGCATTTTACAATTTAGCAGGATGGATATTGGTGCCTCCTTTAGATATTTATATCTAAAATCCCACTGGTCTTAAGTCACTGGGTAGAAGAACAAAATTCAGGTCTAGGACTTTTAAGGATGAATGTTCCTTACAAGGAATTGGGGTTTATTGTGATGTATGATGTTTCCCAGGTGAAATGAAGGTGGAGTAATAGCACAGCTATGTCCTTTATCCCTTTTCATTTCTTTTCCTTTCTGTTATTCAGCCCCTCAGTCCAATTCAAATCAACATAATTCAAAATATTATTACTCCATACAAAGACACATGTATTTCAAGATAGATAGATAGATAAATCAAAATATAGAAAGAAAAAAAGAGAGACACACAGAAAGAGATTCCATGAGTTAATGGAATTGTTACTTACTCCTGCCCCATCCCACCTATTCTTCTGCCATAGTGGAGGGCATAAGACCAAACCGAGCTACTTGGGGACAACAACAGGACATTGTGTCCCAGTCAGGAAGACACACTGTATTTTCTTTGAGGTCAGTGAAAAGGAAGAATGAGAATCAACATGAGGCCTACAAGTGACCAGCATTGCATCATGGGATGAGAGTCTGTAAGGAGACAAAGACAAGGAGAACCCAGAGAAGGCAGCTGTAGCACAATCCAGCTATAGCCCTATGTTTCCCACTTTCCTTCCCTACTTCAGTTAGTCTGAGTTGAGCTTCTCTTTCTTGCTATTAAAATATTCTGGCCCAAAGAAGTACAAAGGGAGAGCTATAAGCCCAGAAGTGGTGGTGCAGAGGGAATGGGGAAACACATTTCTAGAGTAACCATACTACTTGCACAAATGACTTTTGCTTGATTGAGCTGATTGTGATTGAGAATAAAGTTTTGAGTTGACCTGTGTGTTGGGTTTTAATTAGAATTAAAATAGACTCATGATAACGAACTTATTGGTAACTTTTTGAAGAATTTAAACATATAACTGTCTATAGACATTTCCATTCTATAAGCACGATGGCCATGACAGCAAAGAGTTTCAGGGTCTTGTGGAATTTTTAAAAAATAGTGCTCAAGGATTGGGGATCATAAGAGTGTCCTCCAAGACCTGAGAAGCCAGGATATGCCAAGGGGTGGACGGCACACTTGAATTCCATCTGACCCTTTTGCGTTGGCAATTTAGAAAGCTCCTAAAGTTAGGACTCATACATTAGTCCCCTTTGCATATGCCAAACTCAGCTCTGTAGACTTAGTAGCTCCTTCTTCTCCTGTGAATAAATCTGTAAACATTTTATGAAAAGTCCCTACAATGAACTCTTTTATTTTAGAGAGCATCTCCTGGCCCCGTCTTCTAATTTTCATTGAAAATTTCCTGTTCAATCCTGGGTTCATGTCCCATTGCCTCACAAATTGTATCCACCATTCTGCCTATCTCTTTATTCTGATGCTTTAGTAGAACTGTCTGTATTAATCCTGGCTGTCCACTGCTTGCTGCCTTTCTAATTCCAATGATCTTCCAACTTCCTTATCTTATCCTAGTTCCTAAAATCCCTAATAGGCATTGTCAGCCTCTGCTTGCTGAAGAAGAAAGCTTGGACTCCGGTCTCTGTGCTAGATATTTTTGTTCGCCCTTCAACTACATCTTTACCTGGCTCCACCACGTTTAGAGACTGGGGAGGTTGAATCTTTTAGCCTACAACAACTGGATCCTTTACTCTCTGGTTTCTGGTTGGGATTGGCCAATGGGAAGTACTTGTTGGTTAACAGGAAGCAGTAGGAGATGCTAGTCAGCTAATGATCTGTTGGTTTCTCTCCCTACCTGGCAGCAGGTTGCTTTCCTACCTCTAAGGCCACAGATCCTCTCGGGTAGCTCTCCCATGAGCTCTCTCCAGGTCTGGTAACCCATTCCTCACATTGGTCCTACAGGTCCTGTTGTTACTACCCTACATGTTTCATCACCTCTTGGTGGTTTCCTTTAACTCTGTCTACACCTTTGTAAAATTTCCCTTTTCAAGGCTTCTCAATCACCTCATTTGCATGTGCCATCTCTTTCCCATAAGGACCCTGAATAAAACACCCCTTGGTCCTAAAGTGCTGCTCTGAACATAGTAGGACCAAGGTACACCAAGAGACTTTGAATTCTGTTCCTGGATTCACCCTTTATAAGGTAGTTATTGAGCCAACATATACTGGTTACTCATTATATCCTAGATATTTTCCTCAGCCATTGTGCTACAAAGATGAATGTGGTATAATCCCTGGCCTCAACAGAAATGTCCTGACAGGAACATATAGAATTGTGTGGAGAGAGAACAGTGGAAGAAACCCCTGAGGGTCTCTTAGAAAGCTGAGATGTATAAGTTGCGTTTCATTGGATGAGTGAAAAGTTGCTAAGCAGACAATAGGGAAAAATACTCAAAGGCAACATACACAAATCAGAGAGATGAAAATGCTGTGGAAACTTCTAGTCCATGTGCAGATTTGGAGGTGTGTACTTAGAAGGGGTGGTGAATGGAGGGGCTGAAAATGTAGGCAGAAGCCATATTACAAAGATTGCATATTCGTTTATCAAGTATCTAAGTTTCATAGCATGTTATATTATGAATTCTTGACTTTATCCCATAGGACTACAAGAGTACAGGACAGGATTGGAGGCAAGATTTCTGTGATGTAGAACTGCAAAGGCTAGAATATTATTGCCATCATGGAACAAGTGATATTTCATTCTTAAAATTAAATAAAAACAGCATATCCCACTATATACATCACAGAAATAAAAGAGGAAGATAGGGAGTAGTTTTTCCAGGCTAGAATACTCTCTACAGCAGCGGGACCTGAATGCTTTCAGAATCCCAAACAGAGGACCCAATGTCCTCACTAAGGGGGACCCACACGGCCACACTTCCCCCCAGAGGCACTCACAGTGTCCTTTAAGAAGACCCCTGAGCTCTCCATCTTCCTGCCACACTGCATCCCAGTATCACATCACTTCAGCCCACGGGACCCCAATTATGTCATTTTTCCTCCTCTTGATCAGAGCAGTTGCTTCTCAAGGTTCTTTTCAGGAACTTCCTCATGTCTGACTTTAAGTGCTTTCCGCCAGATCCCCTTGGAACGCTCTGTCTCTATTAGTCACTTCCTTTATGTGAAGCTGTAATTTTCCTTGCCTTCTGAGGGACAGAAAAAAGAGTAGTCTTCAGAATTCTTGAAATATCTGTTTGTTCCTTTTGAGGCATGGACAATATGTTCTTAAGTTTCAAACCTATTCAGGACTGATGGAGGTGTTGTGAAACAGGAATGTGTTTGTACAGTTTTTCCTCTTCTCCATACATCCATCAATAAGTGTGTTGTACATGCTGACAACATGCCCAGAAAAACTGAGTGAGTTGTGAAATTCATCTAGAACCTAGGTAGCAAAGCCATAGCAGAAACTCTGGACTTTTGAAATATGCCCATTATCATATGGTAAGATGGAATAGTGTAGTGATTTAACAATGAAAGCACTGAACTGAACTGCCTGCAATGAAATCCCAGCTCTAAGGCCCAGCAATGGACCTTAGAGATGCTACTTAATCTCTGTGTTTCTATTTATTCATAGGTAAATGGAGGTAGTAATAGTATGTACTACATAGGGTTGATTTGTGGATTAAATTGAAACCACATATAAAATGCTTAACATAGCACTCAAATTATATTAGTTATTACTATTATTTTGATTGACAATGTCCAACTTCCATTCTTGATTGGATTGCTTCAACTCTCCTTTACTGAAAAGCTTCTGGAAAATATTACCTGTATATACTATCTCTACTTCTTTGCAGCCCATTTCCCCATCAACCCAGCTCTAGTTTGTCTCTTGCCTCCCCCATACTATTGAGACTTTTGCTAAGTTCCTTTAGGATTTCATGTTGACAAATCCAATAGGTGCTTTTTAACTGTTTGTACTTGAACTCTCAGAGACATTCAATAAATTTGATGCTCCTTTCCTGAAATGTTCCTGATTCTACTACTACTCTCTGCCCACCCTTTATCAATGAACCTTAAGAAACCTACCCTTATCCTTCTTCCTAACCTTTAAATATTAGAATAACTTAGATCTCAGGCCTCGGATATCTGCTCTCCTCACTCAACATTCTTACCCAAAGCAACCTCTCCCATTTCTGTACCTTCAAATCTCAGCTCTACACCCAGGATTTCTGTGGGGGACTCTGGCCAGGACTGCCCATGGAAAGTCTCTAAAATAAGATGAATGGGACATGTCTATGTGTTATGATACAGACTCAAGTAAACTGAAAAATTTAAATTGCTAGCAGAGAATTTCAAGGTCTAGAACCTGGTCTTTAGGCATATATGACATGGCTTGCTGATTTGCAGAATTATTGTTATATAATAGCATATGTTGTTTCTGACAAGGTCTTTTTTTTTTTTTTTTTTTTTTTTTTTTGCGGTACGCGGGCCTCTCACTGTTGTGGCCTCGCCTGTTGCGGAGCACAGGCTCCGGACGCGCAGGCTCAGCGACCATGGCTCACGGGCCCAGCCGCTCCGCGCCATGTGGGATCCTCCCGGATCGGGAGACGAACCCGCATTCCCTGCATCGGCAGGTGGACTCTCAACCACTGTGCCACCAGGGAAGCCCTGACAAGGTCTTTTGAAGACAAAGAAGCTTGATTGCTCAGGACTTCTCAGACATACTGCATTACTCTCCTCATGTGGGGTGCTGAGTATTACCACTGTTTTGAGTGATTCTTAGTGAGAAATAGAAAGGAAACTTGCTCAGATGTGTAATTTGGTGGATATCACTCTTCCTAATTAATAAAGTATCAATGAGTTTTATTTCTTCAGTCTTTGGGTTCATCCTTGATTTCTCTGATCTAGGTTTAAGACGTTTAGCATCACGAGCTAGATGGTAAAAATGATCTAATAACTTATATGGGAGGAAAGGAAACAAGGATAATACAGCACTCTCCTCATGTCAGAGTAGGCTAATGCTAAGCCTGGTACCTGGTGGTAAAAGAATAAAAGTCTTATCGGGCACATTCCTTTGATGAGAAAAAAGAGGAATTTATGCTGATGGATTCAAAAGGAGATAGATTAGAGACTAACTCTTCTTTATTAGAGATTAACCCTTCTTTATTAGAGACTAACTCTAGGATAGCTAGAGAGATCAAGTTTAGCAGAAAGGTAGGACGCTGAGAATAGAACAGGGAAGCAGAGAGCAGAAACCTCCACCTCTCCAGATCACATAGTAATCAAAAAGGCAGTACATGGAGTTGCTGATCACGCAGGTGATGGGGCCATGGCCAGAAACCTCAATGCCCACCAGGAATCTTTAAGTTAGAGGGAATTCATTAAACATGAGATTTCTGAGAAAAGCCCTGGAAGAGCTGGGGTACAGAAAATGATCAAATATGATGAAGTCTCAAAGCTTTAATTCCTTGAGGTTTCTAAAGTCCATTGGGTATCCCAGGTTCTTCTTCTGCTTGCCACTGAACAGAGTATTTTCCACATTATCCTTTACCACAACCAGCAGCTTCAGCTGAGATCATCTAGTAGGAGTATGGTGAGAAGTGTTTGAGACCCAAGCTAGAAGTATAACTGTAAAAATGGCATTCTTCTAGGAAAAATATTTCCTGAAGCTGGGATACCAGTTAGATAATCAATTTGGTTGGTTTTGGTGAGTTAAAGTGGACTTTATTGAACTTGATGGGAAGGAGATTCTCTAGATCAAAGGCTTAACAAAAAGTCCTTTATGGGCATTGAGCACATAAGCCTAAATGAGGGTGGGGTTACTTTCAGTGATCTTTGCACAAAATAAAGTAGAATTGCATTTTACTCTTCATCATTGGATGTCAGTGGAAGAAGTCATGTTAAGAGTAAAGGAACTAACCAAAGATGTCACAAAAAAGAAAACTACAGGCCAATATCACTGATGAACATAGATGCAGAAATCCTCAACAAAATACTAGCAAACAGAATCCAACAGCACATTAAAAAGATCATACACCATGATCAAGTGGGGTTTATCCCAGGAATGCAAGGATTCTTCAATATATGCAAATCAATCAATGTGATACACCAAATTAACAAAATGAAGGATAAAAACCATACGATAATATCAATACATGCAGAAAAAGTTTTTGACAAAATTCAACACCCATTTATCATAGAAAACCCTCCAGAGAGTAGGCATAGAGGGAACTTACCTCAACATAATAAAGGCCATATATGACAAACCCACAGGCAACATCGTTCTCAACGGTGAAAAACCTGAAACCATTTTCCACTAAGATCAGGAACAAGACAACATTGCCCATTCTCACTGCTATTATACAACATAGCTTTGGAAGTTTTAGCCACAGCAATCAGAGAAGAAAAAGAAATAAAAGGAATCCAAATTGGAAAAGAAGAAGTAAAGCTGTCACTGTTTGCAGATGACATGACACTATACACAGAGAATCCTAAAGATGCTACCAGAAAACTACTAGAGCTAACCAATGAATTTGGTAAAGTAGCAGGAAACAAAATTAATGCACAGAAATCTCTTGCATTCCTATACATTAATGATGAAAAATCTGAAAGGGAAATTAAGGAAACACTGCCATTTACCACTGCAACAAAAAGAATAAAATACCTAGGAATAAACCTACCTAAGGAGAGGAAAGACCTGTATGCAGAAAACTATAAGACACTGATGAAAGAAATTAAAGATAATACAAACAGGTGAAGAGATATACCATGTTCTTGGATTGGAAGGATCAACATTGTGAAAATGATGATACTACCTAAAGCAATCTACAGATTCAATGCAATCCCTATCAAACTACCAATGGCATTTTTCACAGAACTAGAACAAAAAATTTCACAATTTGTATGGAAATACAAAAGACCCCAAATAGCCAAAGCGAGCTTGAGAAAGAAAAATGGAGCTGGAGGAATCAGGCTCCCTGACTTCAGACTCTACTACAAAGTTACAGTAATCTAAGCAGTATGGTACTGGCACAAAAATAGAAATATAGATCAATGGAACAGGATAGAAAGCCCAGAGATAAACCCATGCACATATGGTCCTTTATTTTTGATAAATGAGGCAAGAATATACAATGGAGAAAAGACAGCCTCTTCAATAAGTGGTGCTGGGAAAATTGGACAGCTATATGTAAAAGAATGAAATTAGAACACTCCCTAACACCATACACAAAAATAAACTCAAAATAGATTAAAGACCTAAATGTAAGGCCAGACACTATCAAACTCTTAGAGGAAAATACAGGCAGAACACTCTATGACATAAATCACAGCAAGATCCTTTTTGACCCACCTCCTAGAGGAATGGAAATAAAAACAAAAATAAACAAATGGGGCCTAATGAAGCTTAAAAGCTTTTGCACAGCAAAGGAAACCAGAAAGAAGATGAAAAGACAACCCTCAGAATGGGAGAAAATATTTGCAAATGAAGCAACTGACAAAGTATTAAATCTCCAAAATTTACAAGCAGCTCATGCAGCTCAATATTAAAAAAAACAAACAACCCAATCCAAAAATGGGCAGAAGACCTGAATAGACATTTCTCCAAAGAAGATATACAGATGGCCAACAAACACATGAAAGGATGCTCAACATCACTAATCATTAGAGAAATGCAAATCAAAACTACAATGAGGTATCACCTCACACCAGTCAGAATGGCCATCATCAAAAAATCTAGAAACAATAAATGGTGGAAAGGGTGTGGAGAAAAGGGAACCCTCTTGCACTGTTGGTGGGAATGTAAATTGATACAGCCACTATGGAGAACAGTATGGAGGTTCCTTAAAAAACTGAAAATAGAACTACCATATGACCCAGCAATCCCACTACTGGGCATATACCCTGAAAAAACCATACTTCAAAAAGAGTCATGTACCACAATATTCATTGCAGCACTATTTACAATAGCCAGGACATGGAAGCAACCTAAGTGTCCATCGACAGATGAATGGATAAAGAAGATGTGGCACATATATGCAATGGATATTACTCAGCCATAAAAAGAAACGAAATTGAGTTATTTGTAGCAAGGGGGATGGACCTAGAGTCTGTCATACAGAGTGAAGTAAGTCAGAAAAAGAAAAACAAATACCGTATGCTAACACATATATATGGAACCTAAAAAAAATTGGTTCTGATGAACTTAGGGGCAGGACAGGAATAAAGATGCAGACACAGAGAATGGACTTGAGGACACAGGGAGGGGAAAGGGTAAGCTGGGACAAAGTGAGAGAGTGGCATGGACGGATATACACTACCAAATGTAAAATAGATAGCTAAGGGGAAGCAGCTGCATAGCACAGGAAGATCAGCTTGGTGCTTTGTGACCACCTAGAGGGGTGGGATAGGGAGGGTGGGAGGGAGATGCAAGAGGGAGGGGATATGGGGATATATGTATACGTATAGCTGATTCACTTTGGAGTGATTACAGACAGTCTGACAGTAAAGATTTCCAGTGTAAGGTGTTTACGTACCAGGGCCCAGATATCACATTATTCCTCTCCATATGGAACTGAGGGATTGTTTGTGGTGATCAAAGGAACACATCCTTTTTTCATGTATAATTTCACCCTCCAAATACTATCTTCATAATTCATACAGGCATGAATCAATGAGGCCTGGACATTAGTGCATACGGAGCTACTGAATTTTTGAAAATGTAAGAATGAGGAAAACTTACAACAAAACTTTTTAAAAGGAGCAGTAGTGTAATGCTCATCCCGTCCCCAGTAACATAGATTATCTGAGGAAAGAAGAGCTTAGGTATTTTTTCTTTTACACTTTCAAAGATGGAGACACAAACATATATTTACCCCCTGCCCTGCACTTTTTATAAAATATCTCCATGCAAGGGTGTTTAAGGTTAGAAACCCCAGAAGAAATATTTTCAAGCTTCTTTAAAAACTGTGCTTTTTGATATTTCATTCCAGTGTCTCAAAATGTATTTTTGGATCTCCTTTTTCTCAAATGTAGAGATCAAAATTTTGGACTCTTGGAAATAGCTTCCTATGTTTGTTCACTCTATTCTTTAAGCCCTAAGGTCCTTTAGGGCAAAGATAATATCCCTATTCTGTGGAAGAGAGAATTGTGGTGATTGTAATTTTGTGCCTGCACATAAATCCTTCATCCTTCCTGGAGACTGAGTCCCTGAAAAGTACCAACATCAGCAGAATCAAAGATAAGGTCAGACAAACCAGGGAGTTTGGGGAAACGTATTTTGAAACATTATTATTTTAAACATAAACATTTCCAAAAAGCATCTATTTGTAAAACACATATGTTTCTCCCGGTAAGCTTTCTCCAGAATCATTTTCTCTGAGTTGATTCAGGAAATATACATATGAAATTGTAATCTCCTAGGAAAGAGTCTTCCGCAGTTGTCTATTATGTGCACTACACTTAGTAAAAATATTCACCTAGACTGTATTGGATGTAAATTGAATGTGTTTTGCAATTATGTCTCCACTTACCTCATTTTCTCAAGACTTAGGAAATTTCTGTGCCTGCCTTGTTTTTTCACATATCATGGTGGAGCTTCTGAGTATTCTTCCCGACTGACGTTCTATCAATATATCAAGGGGTGGGTTGTAGACAATCCTCATCTCTATCACCTCCCCCAGAAGCCCACTAACACAGTTTGTCCAAAGGATAACACTTACCTCTTGATAAATTCATCTGTTTAAGGGTTCTAAAGTGAAAAACACATAGGCCAAAGCATTACATACCTTTAAAATTGTGTGGACACACATGAATCTGCATTATTTCCCAGCTGCAGATGCCAACATGGTGATTAATTTAAGGTTGCTGTGCTCACATTTTAATAAATTGTAAAATTCTGATTCCCTTCCCCCTTCTCCCTACCTGTCTTTATTTTCGTATGAAAGTGACAGTCTGTGGGAAATCTGGGTTTCACTGAATGTCAGCTGTAGGTCACCAGAAAAAAATAATGTGGAGGAATATTTACCAAGTGTTACCGCTCATCCATGCACAATCACAAGGATATATTCTGCCTTGTGAGGTAGTGGTGTGGGTGAGCATACACAACGACATGAGAACTTCTTGTTCACATCAAAATTAGCCAGCCTACAGGAATTTATAAATGTATTTGAAGAGATGTGTCAATGTTGCTCTTCAAGAAATGGTAACGTTGTACTTTTACAAAAAAAAAATTCTCTTTGTCCAACCTATTTCAGTATAATTTTGAAGAGGCGTTATGTTGAAGAGGAAGTAGGAGTAAAAATAGAATAGGTTTATATATTCCATCCATGACAGTGGATTAACTCTTGGGCTTCAGTGTGGTAACCTCGATGTTCAACGAGCCAAAGGAGAGTTCTGTTCATGAAGCTAGAAGTCTGATCCGTCTTCTTTTCCATTGTGTCTCCAGCCCTCATCACATGGTAATGCTCCATAAGTACATTTGATGAATTAATGAGTTAGTGAGCTCTACTGGGCACCTAAGCCAATTGTTCGCCATGTCAGTTTCATGAACCTGGTCTCTGCCTTGGACTTCATCCCACTGGCACTGGACACCTGCCCTGAACCCTCTCAATCAGGTCTTACCAAACCATCAACCTCTTAACAGCCTCCTCCCTTAGGGTTGAACCCTCTCCACTGAATACCCTCTCCTGATGAATAGATTATTTATAATTGAGATGCCCCACATGACTTTCAATCCCAGTTCTACTCTATATCTGTGCCTCTAATGCCTCACCAACAAAATTTGAATTCACTGGGAGTGGGGCATACCATATAGGGTTAGAGAAATGTACAAAACTGGGTATCGGGCTTCCCTGGTGGCGCAGTCGTTGAGAGTCCGCCTGCCGATGCAGGGGACACGGGTTCGTGCCCCGGTCCGGGAGGATCCCACGTGCCGCGGAGCGGCTGGGCCCGTGAGCCATGGCCGCTGAGCCTGTGCGTCCGGAGCCTGTGCTCCGCAACGGGAGAGGCCACAACAGTGGGAGGCCCGCGAACCCAAAACAAAACAAAACAAAACAAACAAAAAAAACACTGGGTATCCACCTTAGTAACCAGTGCCGCAGTGAGCACAGTTCTCCCTGCCCTGACTTGTACTTTCATTTAGAGGCTGATCCAGCTGGTCTCAGGGTCAGACCTCTCAGAGTTAGGAACAGCAGAAGGGAGAACAAGGACGTAGATGGAAATTAGAGACAGCATATTTTATTTCACTGTAAGGAAAAACTTTCTAATGGAGTTAGAAAATTAGCCAAAACCTTCAAATATGGACTGTGTGACCACCTGTTAGGAGTGCAGTAAAAGAAAGCCCTATATTGAAAGACAATGTACGTATGTATACCACATCTGTGGCAAATGCAGTGTGTGCTGCTGTTTAGTTAACCTGTCCTATTCCACAGACATCTTATGGTCTCCAGGTATGCAATCCAGAGAGCTGGAAATTAACTGGTTAATAACAATCAAAGGAGCTCATACATCTAAGCAGGAAAAAATACATCTTCTTTAATGTCAGTAGTTTTTATGGGTGAGTTGTCCAAAGTGTAATCAATGCTTGTTATATTTCTCTCAACACAGGATGTATACCCTTCTACAGTGTTTGGGCAATGACTCTGGACATAAGATAGTTCTTCTTGTCTGGCTATAGAGTGTGTTGCTTTGAAAAGGCAGCATTGTGCAACTGTGAATACATTTTTAATTTTCTTCCCCTGGAACCTTTATGTCATCCTTGGGAAGTGCCCAGATATGTTCCTGAAAAGTTGAATATACATTTAACTTTTAAGAATGAAATTGATTTTAAATGCTAATTATTGAAGGGAATTATCTACTTTATTCTCTTATGGGGCAAATAATTACTTGCTCATTTTTAGTTTTGGCAAATCTTAATTTTAATACATCTGCCTTGCTTTCCCTAAATCTGTAGTTATTTGCAAAACTGTAGTGACACTGAACTAAATCACCTCCTCAACATTAATGACATGTGTAGACATTCCTGAATTTTAAAAGAAACCAGTGAGTACCATATTTGTAAGGCAAGTTTCTGAATCCCCAGCATTTCTATTAATTAACCCTAATCTTTACCTTTGGAAAGTAATCAAGAGAGATTATTTGAGCCCCTGTTATCACAAGAGAATCGTGGATGAAATTCCATTCAACATAAGAGCAAAAAACATAGGCTGGAGGGAACACTGGATTGACAGTTTCAATCAGCAGAGTGAAATCCTGCTTTTCTTTCAAATGAGTTGATTTTGGTAAACTGCTTAGCTTCCTTGGACCTCAGTATTCTCATTGGAAAGATGGCAGTAAAAACGTCTGCCCTTCGTACTTCACAGAATTTATCAGGATCACATGGAAAATGTTATGCGAAGACATTTATTTTGTAAAGCACAAAGTAAGTTTTATAGCAAATCTAATTAAGTGCGTAGTGCCTTCAAAATTTCTCCCAGGCAAGGTCTCAGGATGAATCCTATCTTTGAAATTCTGTCATCTTCTCTTGGAAGCACTGGCAGCAACGATGAGTCATTGAGAGAAATGTTGTTATTATTATAATAATCATAATAGAAATTAGAATAGTATGGACGGTACACACAGTTAATATTCATACTTGGGGGGCTTAGAACAAATCAGAATACGGATCCCAGTGTGAGCTGCCCATAGGCAATGTTTACTGTCTGCTCCCTCTCTCCCCTTTTCTAATCCCTTTCTTTTCCTCTAAGTGCTTCTAGATTCTTGTTCCTCAAGCTCTTGGCTGGCATTCTACCCCAGGATACTGGATTTGATATGGTGTCCTGCTTTGTAATTTTTTTTTTTTTTTTTGCGGTACGTGGGCCTCTGACTGTTGTGGCCTCTCCCGTTGCGGAGCATAGGCTCCGGACGCGCAGGCTCAGCGGCCATGGCTCACGGGCCCAGCCACTCCGAGGCATGTGGGATCTTCCCAGACTAGGGCTCGAACCCGTGTCCCCTGCATTAGCAGGCAGATTCTCAACCACTGCGCCACCAGGGAAGCCCCTCATTAACTGTTTTGCCAGCATTTTAAACGTCTAATTAGATGTCACAAACTATAACTGGAGCATCAGTTTATAAGGGGATAATCTAGGGGTTTGTTGAACTTTTATTTTAAAATTTCAATTTAGAGCTGCTTTGAGGTTTGATCTGCAGTTCAAAGTAGAATTTTACCAGCTTAGTAAATGTGAGCCTCAGGCACGTTCCAAGCTCCACACTTGACACATTCTTGTGATGTACTTGAAAGTACTTGAAGGCATCACTGATGTGAGATTTTTACAACATACAGTTGCAGAGAATAAAGGGCCTCCCACAAAATGTCACCATGCATGATATATTAGTAGAGGCAGACAAGGGTCTTAGAGACTTGGTGTTGGTAGCACCCTGAAGCTTCTAGAGTTTTCTGAAGGCTTCACAAACCCTTTCCTTCATTCTCCATGCCAAAAGGGAGAAAAGTTGCTATGGATAAACATAAGATGAGGAAACATGGAGCCATATTAATAAAGGGGGCAATTTAGCAGGAGGATTATAAATAACATTGTGTAGGAGCTAGCCTTTTCTTTTTTTTCTTTTCAATTTCTAGAGCTCCCTTTTCCTCAGATCACAGGGTTAATATCTGGAGGCCTGGAATTTACCTGTGGGCCTACAGAAAGGGGGCCAAGGCTGGGTATACTTCGGTGAAGGCCATCAACCAGAAGAACAGAAGTTATCTGCATGATTCCATATGGTCTGGAACAGGGCACTAGGCTAGAAGTTCCTCCTATAAAGGCTTAGAGTTGAAGTATTTCTGAGGGTATGCAAAGAAGAGGACCTTGCGTGTGTGGCTATGGCCATGGTGGGTGACTGGTCAAAGAACTGGGGATCTTGGGTTCAAAGACAGATAATACCTTGACATTCCTAAGAGAAGAGCCTCTCATATGTCTGGCTTGGCGCCTAATCATCCCCAACCAACTATCCAATTATCCACTGGGCCAGATAGACAGTGGTTTACGGCTCTAGGGAGAGATGGCAGAGCAAATGCCAAGTGAGAACTTCATTGGAGACATAGACAACCACCTCCTGCACAACTAGTAATTCAAGCTCTCTCTTGGGACCCATAACCTGGTGAGCTTATGGCTCAGTAACATACCGTGTATGAAAATGTTCAAAATCGTCATGGACGAGCATGGCGATGGAGATTCCAAACCTCAGTCTAGCATTTCTCACTTGCCTTGAGTCAGAATGAATTTAGTGTAATTAGACAGGAAAGATGGATAAAAATAACTGCCATGGTAGTCACAGGGAAATGACAAATGTGCAGCAAGAGGGAAGTTACTTTTTCTTCTTGACAAACTCACAGACAAAGTACATGGTAAGATGGCACTCTGTGTCATTCCACCTGCCTGAACTCAGCATTTCCACACAGTCCTCGTGGCCGTAGGGGTCGCTGGGCTCACCCTCCTTCCAGTTGCTGTAGTTCTGCAGTGGAGTGTTGTCGGTGAACACATACTGGCCCTCTCTCTCAAGGTCATTCACCCCGATGAACACCCGGAAGAAGCCACTCTTGGAGACGTAGTCTGCCAGGAGCATGTTGGCAGCTTCATCCTTTGGCATGGCTAGCATTCCACCCCGGATCCGGCAGTGGGACAGGGATTCCCTGTAGTTCTTCTCCTCCTGAACGATGTAGTAGAATTTCTCTTCGGTTTCCCTAATCCCTGCTATGACTTTGCAGCAAGGAAAAGAAGAATGTGATTATATATGTCAAAAAGAGAAATGCTAAGTATAAAATATTGCTAACTTAAATTCATTTATTCAACGTTTAAAATTCTTTTCCAAGACCCTATCATGAGGTGGGCACTAGTTCAATATTTTCTCCACCTTTCTAGCTGTCAAATGGGGAAAAAACTCCTGTCATTGGTCCTCCCTTGTCTTTTTCTCCTTCACTTCCCTCACAATGTGAAGCAGAGAGCTATTTTGACAAAGATGTGTTATATGAACTGTCACTCAGCTCATCTCAGACAATTTTTCCCCTCCTAGTTTATGCTTTTGCCACTTACCGTTCCATGAGCATGACCTTCTCTCTTCCACTTCCGTACCTTTCATGCCTGGAAGGTCTTCTTACTGCTTTATCCGGCAAATTCCTACCCATCCTTTAGATCTTAGTGGAAGTGTTCTCTCCTATAAGAGCCTTTTCAATGCTCCTGGACAGACGTGAGCACTCCTGTGCATTCTCCCCTATGTTTCCATTGTCCCTTTCACTTCACAGCACTTGACACATTCTAGTCTAATTGTTTGTGTGTCTCTTCTACTGAACTGTGAGCATCTTGAGGCCAGTGACCATGTCTTTGCCACTCTGTAGCCTCAGTGCCTGGAACAGCGTTAGGGGGTGGTAAAGGCTTATTGGACTGATATGGAAATAATACAGAAGTTTGTCCCTATGGGCCAGATTCCTAGATTGTGAACGTATACATCAATTGAGATAGATGGTCTATACTTCACTCCAGGTACATGAAGTAGACTGAGCTTCTGAGTATGATTCAGGACAGAATTGGGGACTCAGAATCATCCTGAGCTCATAATATGCTATGTACGTTTTGGCCTATGGGGGCATCTACATACATCTTTTTAGGGTCTATAAGTTAAAATTTACAAATAAATCTATGAGCACTCAAATGTTAAGGACTATTGCGCTATGTTGAACCTCTGGGGTCTGGTTTATTCATTAACGTCCAAGTCATGTCAGATGCGGCATCTTCTGTATAGGTTATAACCAGAGTTATAACTGAGGGTTAGTTCATATCAAACATTTCCTATGCCTTTAGTATTACAAGACGAGAATGGACACAAGATGGCAACCGTGCGCCTCCAGTATTGTACAATAAATATGGCTGGATTATAATAAATAAAAGTACAACAAAGTGAAACCAACCATAACAGTATGAATGAGACAGTATGAATGAGTTCCCTCATTCATACTGTCTCAGGAGAGGGCACATAAGCCCCACTTTAAGGGCTTTATTGAGCACTTTAATAGGGAAATACAAGGGAAAACAAAAGTGACTGATATGGAAAATTGCACAATTTAGAGAAATGCATAATGTTCCTATTGATTTGCACTGAGGGTAGAGGAGTCATGAAACCTGTGTTCAGATCCGTGCTCCACTGTTCATTTAGCTTGTATCTATGGGTAAGGTAATCTCTCTAAGCTTCGGTCTAATCGTAAAAATTATTGTTATTCCAAGTACTCAAGAAAGTAGCTGTTGTTTTTATTATTACTTTTACCTTCTGAGATGCTGGCTGTTTGAAAGCTGGGCCTTTTTTTTCTTAAGGCCCAGCTAGCCAAACTCTGCCTCTTCGTCCTTCCCCTCTCTCACTAAAGCACCCGTTTCTACCCATAGGAACGCACATATGTATGTCCACAGGAAGTGGACCTGAAGTGTCCTAGAGTGAGTGGATAATTAGGATTTTGAGAGACCTTTAAACCGTTGACACTATCTCAGTAGGCCTTTGCCCAAAGTTATTTCCTGCTAGGGATGTTGGAATTGCAGTGTTGAAAGAGATAAATCCACGGATAAATAGTACAAAGCAATAGAAGAGACTCACCATTCTTGACAAACTTCATCGATGTCTTGAGGCGAGCCACACTGATATCCAGTTGTCCAACAACTTTTCGGTATCTTCCGCAATCACAGACAGTCCCTTTTAAATGACAAAGCTGTGAATTCATGTTGAAGCACTAGCAGACTGGTTGAAAAGAGCAATTGCTCTCTTCCCAATATTTACTGTCTTCTTCAGGTCTGGCTACGTCTCTCTGTGAACGGCTATGCTTTTCGTCTTTTATGTAATACAGGGTTTCTGATATACCTTGTCTTTAGGAATTCAGAAAATATCTTTTTAAATATTTTAAATTAGTTAAAACACAGTTCTAAACGAGATTTTTTAAAAGAACTGTCAATATGACTAAGCACGGTACACATATTGTGGACCATTTGGCATTTTGTTGAACACAGAACATACCAGTCTCAGCATAAAATCTTTACAGCTTTTAAAAAACATATTTCTAGCCAGTCTTCTCTTCTGTTACTGCATTGTTCACTGGCTCACACAACTCTGCCAAGACAGGAGAAAACTTTCACGATGAAATAAATGTTAATTCTGATTATCCATTTGGAGTATAGCTTATGTTTCAAGGACTAAGTTTAAATCTTGTGAATAGATCTATCTTAACAATTTCAAGAGTCAGTTGTTCCATTTGTGGATTAACTATGATTTTAACTTCTGCCATTAATTCCCCTTTGCTCATTTACCTTTTCAGTTACCTACTGGTAATGTGGCAGAGAAAGAATTGTAAGGAAAATGATGTAAAATTCAAATGATTCCCAGATAACCAATAAGGGCCTGCTGTATAGCACAGGGAACTCTGCTCAATATTATGTAACAACTAAATGGGAAAAGAATGTGAAAAAGAATAGACACGTGTATATGTATAACTGAATCACTTTGCTGCACACCTGAAACTAACGCATTGTTAATCAACTATATTCCAATATAAAATAAAAAGTTAAAAAAAATTCAAATGATTCCCTTTTCCTATTTAATGGCTGCTTCATGTCAATATTTCCATTTGCTTTGTTTCTTTGGTTGTTGAAAAGCAAAATGAATTCTATTAGCCAAAGGAAAAAAAAATATCTGTGGCTTTATTTATCCACATTCACAGTTAAATATAAGGACGTTAAAAGAGCTCTTAGAATTAGTCCGCACTACACCTTTACGGATAGAAATAATTGAAGCTCACCAAGAACAAGCTACTTTTTTCCTTGCATCAAGCGCTGGAAATAGACCTCTCTTTCAGTATCAGGGAGAAACTCCCCGGCCACTGAGGCATGTTCTGTAACCACAGGGCCTCACTGGATCAGGCCAGTCTGCTGCTGGCAAACTGCTTGGCCAGTATTTGACTGAGATGTTGGTGAAATGTAAGACGTGCTGGTCCAATTGTTGTGGCCCTCGTGGATTTTCCTCCTGGTCTCGGAGAATGAGGGCTGCTTCCTGATGTGCTGGGTTTGCTGCCTCATGGTAAGCATGGGAGGGGTGGAATCACCATCCTCCCCTTCCCCAGAGGCTTGGAAAGTCACCAGCAGATACAGAGGAAATTTTCATTCTTCCCTTGCTTCTGGCCCAAGGAAAATGAGGTTAATCCCACTGAAAAGACTATTGTTTTTCTATAAACTATATTCATTTTTAAGATGAATAGATTTGGAATGATGCTAAAAATTAAGAAGAAAAACTAAGTATATTATACCTGCTTTGCCTTTTCCTCCAGGTATCCCAGGCAAACCCTTTTCCCCTTTGTCACCTGAAGAAAAACAATAGCCATGAAAAGAACAACTAAATAAAACAGTGTTATTGATGAATAGAATAGAACGCATAAAATCTAATGAAATAGAATTATTTCAGGCAGACAATATCTTATACACCTAAAACAACAGGAAAGAGGTTTTAAAATTCATTGCAATATCTCCAACAAATATTCCTTGGTTTTATAAAAATAATTTGATTTTGAGTTGGCTCTACAGGTACAACAAATCAAACAAGTCATAATTTAATTAGATGGAATGTAGAATTCCAGTTGGATGTATAAACGTTTAAGTTTGTGTCACTGATCTTACTAACATGTTTTTATAATGTGGCCTTCTGGGCAAAGCTAAGACAATATTCTGCATGTTTTTAATTTAAAAAGTGCCATTGTTTTACACATCTGGATCAACTGATTAGCACTACACAGTGTCTGTGTATTTATTACGCCCCCAAGTTCTTCCATGTGCCTCTGCCCTTGGATTTTCAAAAACATGTATCGTGCTTTTTCAATTTAATTCAACAAATACTTACTATTTACTTACTCTATGCAAGACAAAAGACTTGCTTGGTACTTTGAAAGGGTATAAAGAGAGACAAGATTAAACATCTGGCTTGAAAGAGTTTATGCTTTTTGGAAGAGATGTGATATATGCAAATATCCATATTTTAAAGTTGTGTCAAAAATATTATACTGACATATCAACCTTGATCATTTTCCTCTCTGCTCTTTTTTGTATTTGACCCTTTTCTTATTCAGTCAGAGACATCCACAAAACAGTTTTCAGAGAATCAGAATTATTAAAGCAGAGAGGAAAAAAAGGTTGAATTTTTTCAACTTCAGAATAAGCTCTTGAAGCCCACATCAGGCACAATAATTGAAAGCAAAACTTTTGATTTATAAGAGGAAGTGTTTGCCTGAAGCTTTGGGCCCTGAAGTACTCTTCTCCAAAGAGAAGACCCTGATAGAAGTAAAACAGAGTTTATGCTTCAACGGTGATCTGGAAAAAGAATAAGAAAGAATTCAGGGGGATGAATACAGGATGAAGGTCATCCAGGCTAGAAAAGAGTATGAGGCTTACTCTTGTAGGATAATGATGTGGCCAGGAATTGGGTATACGACCGAGGGGGCAATGTAAGGGGCAATGGGGTCAGCATTGAGGTTCTGCCTAACCCCTTCCTTTCCCAGCAAAAGGGAAAACCTGGGAGCCACTCTAAAACCCAAAAGGTTCCCCATGTTGCCTGCCAACTAGCCATTCTTTCATCACTGTCTGCTGACTGCTTTTCATTGAGTCCCGTACATATTGGCCACTGATCATGCAGAAAGGCATGCTTGCCAGGGCCCCCAGGATTTGCTGAGCCTTTCCAAATTGACCCATGTGGACACTTTTCTTTACAGTGATGCCACAGCTCCCCAGACAAAAGAAGCGGAGTCCTTGAAACCCCAAATGTAGTTTAAGTATGCTGGGGAATGCCTCAGAACTTGTACTTGGATGAAATGAAACAATGGTGAAATCTATGACAATGGAATGTGATAAATATTATAAGAAAGACCATGAACAGAGATAACATACTCTGTCCAATGCAGAAGGGAGTTGGAAGAGGTAGTGCCCCAGCTGGAAGAATGAAGGAAGGCTCTCCTGAAGAGATGGCATTGGAGCTTCAGCAGGTGAAGGTAGGAGCAACATAAGAAACAAGGTACAGCAGAGGTACAGTTGGGAAAGAAGCATAAACATATGCCGAGCACCCTGATGAGGAAGATTGATCTGGACACACCTAAGCTGTGTCCTGCAAACTCCTCATTTCCCTTATATGTAAACTGGAAAAGATGAGACTAGATTTTGAGAGTATGTTAATGGAAGAAAAGGAATATATACTTGCTGAGTGCCAATCATTTGTCAAGTTAGATACTTTATAGGTATTATCATATTAAATCCAATGAGCTAGGTACTATCATTATATTTATTCTACAACTGAAGATACTGAAGATCAGAGAGGCAAAATAAATTGCTCAAGGACATCCAGCAATTCAATAGCAGTGCTGGTATTGAAATCCAACCACTTCTGACTCCCCAATTCATGGTGCTTTTCAAATAACTTAACCAATGACTTAATGAAGGGAAGCCAAGTCTTCAAAAAACGTTATAAAAAGTTGAAAGGAATATCAGTCCTATCATCACCAAAAGCAATATGGACTTGAAAGTTCATATGAATATGGCTTAATATTTTAATTAAAAATCGTTTATTTTCTTTATATGTGAATCCTTTCAATTCAACATAGGTTGAAAATTGATTCTAGTTCTGCTATGACCCTAGTTCTGGTCTAAGCCCAATAATGAATATTTTAAAAAAAAGCATACATAGAGTATTTGCTTTAGAAAATGATAGGTTTCGGGGGACTTCCCTGGCCATCCAGTGGCTGGGACTCTTTCACTGCCGAGGGTACGGGTTCAATCCCTTGTCAGGGAACGAAGATCCTGCAAGCCGCGCAGCACGGCCAAAAAAATAGGTTTTTAAGGAAAACAAAGTGCACATAAGAGACCAAGGAGATGAGACATTAGCACCATTGTCTACAAACAGAATGAAATGAATTGCCTGGTAGGTTTTCAGAGAAGGTAAAGACAGCTGTGGATCAGAGTAGGGCAAGATTCATTGAAGCAGTAGCCTTTAACTGGATCTTAATGTGGGAAATAGATACTTGAACTGATGCATGGAGATGTAAGCACTGTGACTACGTTCCAGTATTTTTTTTTTTTTTTGTCGGTACGCGGGCCTCTCACTGTTGCGGCCTCTCCTATTGCGGAGCACAGGCTCCGGACGCGCAGGCTCAGCGGCCATGGCTCACCGGCCCAGCCGCTCCGCGGCATGTTCGATCTTCCCGGACCGGGGCACGAACCCGTGTCCCCTGCATCGGCAGCCGGACTCTCAACCACTGCGCCACCAGGGAAGCCCTACTTTTCAGTATTTTGACATGAATTCCTTTCCTGTTTTTTAACAGATGGGAAAGTCAATGGAGTGCGGTGGAATGAAAGACCATGGAAGTCTGAAAAACCAGGGCTTGAATCTTGACTATGCCATTTAATAGCTAAACATGGACAGGTTACTTAATTCCTTTAAGCCTCCATTTCTTTCATTTTTAAAGTGGAATAGTGGTACCTTAAGTCATAAGATCATTAAGAAGGATAAATTAGATAATGTTATCATGGGATTAGGTCTGTGCTTGACGCCCAGAGGACGTTCAACCAGTGTTAGCTTCTGCCCCCTAAATCAGAGTTATGGTAAAGGAAAGCATGCCAAGTACTTAGCCAATTCATGGTGAATGTGAGCTCATAGTGTCTACTTCCCCAAAACGAAATCTGGTTTAAAGCATACGCAAAAATTTATTTTTGACCCATAAGTGAGAACACCTCTGTATTAACTGTCTTAATGTTGAAGAATTAGAGGTTGCATTTAAACAAACAAGCACCATAATACTTTCACTGTAAAAAAGATTATTAACCTTAAGTAAAAGCATCTATTTTGTCGTGGGATTGAATTTACCTATACTAAATCATCCTTTCCTATTCCTGAAATGAAATATTGACATCCAGAAAGCTACCTTATCCATTCAAGTGACAACATTAAGGTCAGCCCAGAAAGCTGAGATTAATCTGAGTCAGTGAAAAAGGAACAATGAGTCATTTAAAAGGAACAATGACAAAATGAGAACAATAAATTTCAAAGTTCAGATTAAAAATGAAATTAATCCAGGTGAGCCAGAGCAATGAACCTCCATTTTTTTTTTTTTTTTTTTTTTTTTTGAAATTCCAGGACATGACATAGCTCTGGAGGAGTAAAAA
The DNA here is from genome assembly GCF_003676395.1 of Aethalodelphis obliquidens. Lineage (NCBI taxonomy): Eukaryota > Metazoa > Chordata > Mammalia > Artiodactyla > Delphinidae > Aethalodelphis > Aethalodelphis obliquidens. The sequence continues at coordinate 6,719,025 of NW_020838023.1, read as the reverse complement.
ATCTTAACCAATGGTGAAAACTGATGTTAAGGGAAAGTGGTACTTAGAAATAAAGAGTAGAAAAGAAGGTCACATCATAGGAAATAATGTATATCATTTATTTTTTCATCCTTAATGCAACAAACATTTAGAAAGTTTCTACTGTATAGTAGACATTAGAATAAAATGGTTAAAAAGCAGCATCCTCACATACACTTTAAACAAAGAGACCTGATATAGCTTTTGTTCATTTGTTTCCTCCAGAAATCCACAGTGTATTGGATGAAACAGACAACCTAACAAGCCATGACGATAATAAAGTGATGGAGGTGTGCACTAGATGTATAGGCAACTGAGTTTGAATAAGGAATTGCCTGAAGAAGATAAGGTTAGTTAACACTATCCGTTCCAGACTGTTACTTCTTCAATTTTGGAAGTTCATGCATTTTAAGGCTCAGAAAATCATATGAAAACTTTTGATCCTACCCCTTGACTCGTCGTCTACCACCCTTCCTTCCAAAGTTACCTAGTCTTATTCTATGACAGGATTAAGACCAGGCTCAAGATCATGAACTTCAACCCTCCTGGTTGGAGCCTCATCTAGATTTGGCACATCTAAATCTAGGAATGTGCAACATCTAGAATAATTAATGAAGGTCTTGAATTCTGGACGTGTTCGTGGCAATGACTTAGCCTCCCACTCTACTTCTGCTCATCTCTAGGGCAATACTTGAGATCTTAACCTTATATAACTTGGTCGCATCTCAGAAATCTTGAAGTCCAACATCCCACACTCTGGCTACACCTTTCCCTCCCTTTAACCATTTGTTAAATGAAGCTGATAGAGCCAGAAGCAGATTCATGATGTATTTTTATCTGAAGTTTACACAATTTGAGGAGACTTCTTTAAAAAAAATACTAAATTACAAATGACAAAGTACTTATAAAAATGAATCCTTGTTATAAGAAAAGAAAACTAAGTCACTAAATTTTAAAAGTAGCCAATTACCACATTACAAAATTCACTAAAAATCATAAAATTTTAATAAAAGAATTTTGTATTTCTATAATTCTTTTTTTTCATATATTATGTGCTGCATATGTTTGGCTGCATTCATATACATCCATTGACCTATTGATAGGTGCATCATTTCCCATTTCAAAAAAAATATCGTCTTCGCATAATTCAAGTTTGGGGTCTGTTTCTGCATGCTGTATTCATTTCCATTGGTCTATTTGTCTCTGCACTAAATCAATACTATCTTAATTGTTTAACTTTATAATAAATATTTAAATGCAGTAATTTAAATCTTTCACTTTTGTTTTTATTTTTCAAGATGGTCTTTGGGAATTCATGGTCCTTTTCATTTCCCTATAAATTTTGAATTGGCTTATCTTATTCCAAGAGAACTACTTCTGGGATGTTAACTGAAATAGCACTGAATCTATTGATCAATTTGAGGATCATCTTATTAATATTGATCATCTTAACAATACTGAGTCAACCAATCTATGAATGTAGCTTTACCTCCATCTCCTTAGATATTCTTTAATTTCTCTCATTATCAACATGTGGTGTTTGTCGCAGAGAGCTTATGCACCTTTTGTTGGATTTATTCCTAGATATTTGACCATTTTGATGCTACAATAAATGGAATCTTTTTAATTTCAGTTTTTAAAATTGCTTCTAGTATTTAGAAACAAAATTGATTTTTAGAAGTTAAGCTGTCTAAAAAACTTAATACAAATAGCTAATCTGTAGATTCTTTTGTATTTTCTGGGTATGTTATCATGCCGTCAGGAAATAACCACCCTCTTCTTCATTTCCAGTTATTATGATTTTTATCTCTTGTTCTTGCATTTTTGCTCTGGCTGGCACCTCTTCTATAATATAATGTTTTTTTCTTTTCTAACGTCTTTATTCGAGTATAATTGCTGATTAGACTTGGTGGTGAAGGCTATGCTCATCTCATTTCCAATATCAGGAGAGAAGTGTTCAATATTTCGCTACCAACTATGATTTTTAAATAGGTTTCTGTTGTTGACATTCTTTTCATATTAAATGTTTCCCTCTATTTCTAGTTCGTTACATTTTTTTTTAACACGAATGGGCCCATGTTTAATGAAATGTTTTTTCAGAATTCCTGGAATTCTAACTGGAAATGTTTGTTTTTGAAATGAGAAAAAGAGTGGCATTTCCTGGGCTGCTCATCTCTGGCAGGCCCTGAATTCCCAATTCAGTTTGAGCAGCTGTCTGCTCAAGCCTCTTGGTCTCTTAATGCTGCCTCAAGTATGAATTGGTAAATGTGGAAAATTAGCACAGGATGTAGAGCTCACCTTAGCGTGGCTCCCCTAAAGTCTTTTTCAGTTTGGTTGCCCTCTCATGCCTTCAGATATGGTTTTATTTATTTTTTGACTCAACTAGTCATGCTTAGCAGAAGGATTAATGCAGGTGACTCTCTCATGGCCCATAGCAGAAATCTGAATTTAATTTTTATTATTAATAATGTAAGAAGTTACTTTCACCTTCACAACTTGTTATTGATGGTTATGTAAATTAAGAGTATTGTCAACTTTGAGAATACCTCTGTAAAGTCTTGTTCATATCTGAGCTGTTAGATTTGAAAAATGTTTCCACAGATTAACTCTGGCCTGGTACATTTCAAGGCTTGTTTCTTTTGCACAATCGACACATTTCTTGGGCTGGGTGCCCCGGACACATTCTTATGATGATCTGACTTCTACCCCTGCACTTTTTCATTATGACTTTGGATAGATCTGCACAGTCGGTGGTAGGAGTATTCTTGGAAGTTATTCCTACTTTGGAACTGTTAGCAAGAACTTAACTGTACATGGAAATAACTGCAAACTACACAGATATATCTCATTAAGTCCAAACAAAATATTTCCCCCACTCAAGTTCTTCTTAGCTAGCTCCCAAAATACTTGTATCCACTCCAAAAACTTATACAAGGAGAAGTATGTTGGAGGGAAGTTGGCGCAGGAGACAGTGCTCTCTCTTTCTCTCTCTCTTTTTTTTTTTTTAAGGCTGTTATTGTCTTTATTTTGTTCATGAGGGAACTGAAGCACAGATAGGTTAAGAAATGTATACAAGGTCACATGGCAAGAAAGACACTGAGTCAGGATTGAAACCCAATCATTCCGATTTCAAACCTCAAGAGCTTAAATATTCTGCTGTATGGCAGCCCAAGTAATCCATGATGGAAGATGTTCACACCTTAATAGATGTTCAAACTCAGGTTGAGAGCACAAAGGAAGGGTTCAGGAAAAGCTTTATAAAGAAGCCTAGTCTTCATGGTCTTGAAGAATAAGTGGTATTTTGACACACAGTGATGGACGAAGAGGTGTGTAGGGGTAGGAAACTGTCTGAGCAAAGGCAGAGGGCAGAAGAAGGCACCTTGGCATGTTTGGGAAACAGCAAAAGGAGACAGTACCCTTAATCCATGCATTCCAGTGGGGACAGTACCACCTCATGGATGCAAAAGTCAGTGCAGTGGGGGGGTGAAAAAATCTTACTCCTTTTTAATATATAAAGTATAAATACACACAAACTACATAATATATAGTCCATGGATGGTGTTAAAATTTCACGGAGGGGTGGGCAAGAAGGAAAAATATGTCTAAACATCTCATTAAGGGGGCAATATGTCTCAAAAGGCTTGCTGGCAAGGCATTGGTTTTTTTTTTTTTTTTTTTTTTTTTTTTTTTTTTGCGGTACGCTGGCCTCTCATCATTGTGGCCTCTCCCGTTGCAGAGCACAGGCTCCGGACACGCAGGCTCAGCGGCCATGGCTCACGGGCCCAGCCGCTCCGCGGCATGTGGGATCCTCCCGGACCGGGGCACGAACCCGTGTCCCCTGCATCGGCAGGCGGACTCTCAACCACTGCGCCACCAGGGAAGCCCAAGGCATTGGTTTTTTAAAATGTTGAGAGGCACCATTTTGATGAGTTAAGGTTACTTTACAAATTTCACCAAGACTTGTGGCCACGTGAACCCATCGCTGAGGCTCCTCTTGGCGGCTTGGGAAAAACCCAAACAAGTGCGGGGCTCTGCAGCCAAAACTTCATCAGCTTCACGGTAAAACCACCACAGGTACATCCTACAGCAGGACCATGAACTACGAGGGGTCCATGTAGCTCTTCTTCAGCTACGAGGTCTTCAACTTCGAGTGAATATACACTATACGGTGGATATAAGCCACTGGATCCAAAGGAACCATAATAACTTCTTTTCAGTGGTACTGCCTTCTATTTCTGCCCTCAAATGCAGGTCGAAGGAAGTTTCTCAAAGGAATGAGCTGGAGGGTGTTCCAAGCCACAGAATGAGAGGAGAGGGGCCACAGCCTCAGCTCAGCCTGCCATCCATCAACCTGCCCAGGAGAACACACTGCTGGCCACTGCTGGCTTAATTATGCAGCTGCTAACGCACATATGGAAGGCTGGAGGGGACATTAAGGCTGCAGAATTCTATTACCCATAGCACTGAGTTTCCCCACTCTGCACCTTTGCACAAGTATCTCTTGCATCTTCCTCAAATGCTTTATCCCCGTTTCCATAAACATGTTACTATTCTTCAAGATCTCGGTCAGTTCTTTTTCTCTCTCTTTTTTTTTTTTTGGCAGTACGCGGGCCTCTCACTGCTGTGACCTCTCCCGTTGCGGAGCACAGGCTCCGGACGCGCCGGCTCAGCGGCCATGGCTCACGGGCCCAGCCGCTCCGCGGCATGTGTGATCTTCCCGGACCAGGGCGCGAACCCGTGTCCCCTGCATCGGCAGGCGGACTCTCAACCACTGCGCCACCAGGGAAGCCCGGTCGGTTCTTTTTCATACCAATCTGGCTTTACTCCCTGACATGGCTCCTATTGTAGTCCTGTGGTCATTCAGCGTTATACAGTTGACCCTTGAACAACACGGGTTTGAAATGTGCACGTTCACTTATGTGCAAAGTTTTAAAATAAATACATTGGGGAAGTTTTGGGAGATTTTCAACAATTTGAAAAAACTCACAGATAAACCACGTAGCCTAGAAATACTGAAAAAAATTAAGAAAAATTTAGGTATGTCATGAATGTATAAAATATATATAGATACTAGTCTATTCTATCATTTACACCATAAAATATACACAAACTGATTATAAAACGTTAAAGTTCATCAAAACTTACAGACGTGACTACAGACCATACATGGTGCCATTCCCAGTTGCGAGAAATGTAAGCAAATGTAAAGATGTAGCATTAGATCATAACTGCACACAATTAACTGGAGTAAATACTGTGCTTAGGTCATACTTTCGTAGCCACCTCCCACTACTACTGTGGTGAGCTCCAGCGCAGCAAGTATCTGCTTAAAATGCCCCTGTGATGCAAATCATCTGCACTTGAGCCCGTTCTCCTATGCTCAAATCAATTGTGTATCCAGGTTAAAGGGAGATCGCTTTGAAACTTCAAACCCACAGAACGATGTCTGTATGAATTGCTGACTATCAGAAGCAATAAGGGAGGGTGGGAGGGAGGCTCAAGAGGAAGAGGATATGGGGACATATGTATGCATATGGCTGATTCACTTTGGTGTACAACAGAAACCAACACAGTATTGTGAAGCAATTATACTCCAGTAAAGATCTATTAAAAAAAAGAACCTGCTACCGTTGTGGTGCTTTTGGAGAGGACGATGGGATAGGGTGCTTAGGTAATAAAGGGGAGGCTACCTGTGTTTTATAATATGGAAGCAGGAACATGCAGGATCAGGATATGACTGAAAACAAAAGGGTGTATATACACGCACCTCAAATTCCTATCCTGTTAGTAGATCTCAGACACAGACTTATTATTATTCCACTCAGATTAAAAAGGAATATTATACTGTCCTCAGCTACATTGAGTTTTATGAATAATTGTTTTCTGCAACTGAGTGCGCTTCATGGTCATGACATCCGTTTTAATTGCATAAAGGATTATAACCAGTAGATCCCAGGAGAGAGTTCTGGGGAGAGACTAACTGAACTTTATGTTTGAATCTGTCCCTGAATTTCAGTTGAAGTTTGCTCAAGGCCTTTTTTCAAAGACACGTTGCTTACGTAGGGAAGAAACTGCCAAGATAGCAGGGAAGAGAAAACTCGTGTTTTAAAAGAAAGGAAAGGGCTCATTTTTCATGGTACAGAACATTTCAACATATATCGAGGGTAGGTTCAATTGGCTTTAAATTGCTACTGGAGAATAGTAAAATATAGCTTACCCTTCTTGCCAATGGGCCCGGTCTTGCCAATATTGCCTTGGTCTCCTACATCACCCAGTTCTCCTTTAATTCCTGAAAAGCAAAGCATGTCATCTTTATATCCTAAGGTTTTATCTTCCCTTTAATGATGTGCCTAGTATATGATATTCACTTGAAGGAAATACTGAAAAGTGCATTCTTCTATCTGTGGTATATAATAAACATTCTGTGCTATATTATATACATCCTGTGCTATATTAACTATTTTAATAGCATTATAATGTACGTATTAAAATTAAAATGTGGGTGAGTGTGACAGTCCTGGGCCTGATGATATTAAAATGCAATATTTCTAAAGAACTACAGCAGAGGATGTTTAATCTAAAGGTCAGTTAAGGAGCTGAGTGAAAAAATTCTTGCAGTTTTTTCTAATCCTGTTCCTCCTGAGATCCATTTTGGCTTCAGTCTGGGATTCTATTTCCTCGCTACTTTAAAACAAATTGGACTAGCTTAGCCATTTTTTCAAAGGGGAGGGAACATACAATCATAAAACCTAGTGATTAAAGAGACATCAGAGATTGTCCCACCAAGTTTTCATCCAAAAAAATATAATCAGGGGTTCCTGAGTGCCTACAAAATTGTTACTAATTTGCATTTTTAATCCATGATTATCTAAAAAATATTTACCAGTTGTAAAGCTATCTAGTTGTGAGAATAATTTTGCAGTTGATTGTACATATTTATACAATAAGAAGAGTTTAAATCAGCATTTCTCAAATTGAAGTCTCAAAATCCTATGAGTCTTTTTCTCTCTTTAACTTACTGAAGATTTTAAAATCAGTGGTCTAGGGCCACCACCTTGCAGCAGATGGCAAGGAATAGTTCTCGTGCTTGGAAGACACGCGCTGACACGTCACAATCCAGAAGCTGTATTCTCGTGAGGCTGAGTCTTGGCTTGTGAGTAGAACCATTCCCTAATAGCCTGTGTGTTATATTCTCATTTTCTTTTCTCCTGTTCTTCCCGTATATACCCCACCATTTGCCAAGAGATCTTGGAGAAAAGTGAGTAAATCAATGGATCAGACAGTTGTTTCTGCTCTTGCTTTTCTTCCCCCTCACACACTAAGCCAGCCAGCCAGAGGTGCTTAGCACGGCATCTGAGGGGAGACACAGCGGTGAACATGGCTGTGTTTCTAAAGCTCAGGGTTTCTTAGATATTCCCAGAGACCGCAATTCTCCAGGGCTCCCAGGGTGTTCCTCTCCCACCAGCCCTAAGGATGAAGCTTGAGAAATGTGTTCGAGTCTTGTCGACAGGCAATCTCCCAGGAACTCTCTGGTGGCAAGTAAATTCATCTAGGAAACACATCTCATGAATCTCTGGAGCGGAGGGTGTTATGAAAGCTGCTAACTTCCAAGGCAAGTCCAGTAGAGAGAGAGCAAAGTGTCAAAGTCATACCATGTTACCTACCTTTCGGCCCCATGCGTCCCACTTTGCCATGCTTTCCCTCCTCTCCTGGATCTCCTTTTTCACCCTCATCTCCTTTAGAAATGGAAAATGAATGAGTGGAGCAGCTCAAATAGTAACATAAGCACTGACGCCCCAGGAAAAGCTGAACATGGTTAGAATCCATCCCTCAGTTCAGTGCTGGCCTTACAACTTCGATTTGATTATGTCTATAGGCCCATGTGAACGGGACACTCAGGGAAAGAGAAGAAACTCCCATTAACATTTTTCTTTCACTTCTTCCATGTTGTTAGAAGAGGTAATCAAGAGGATGTGACCATTGGTTGACCAGCAAGCTAGACCCTGGCAATCAGCGGCTCCTTACCCTCTCCCCTGTCCTTGGAATGTATGTTCCACCCAGTTCCCATAGCCCAAGCCATTTCAAGGATGCAGCCTTGAGACCACCTGGACTGAATGCATGCCCGAACCCAGTTAAGGCATCTATATAAACCTTTAAGATTCTGGTGGGTGAGTGCAGAGATCGACTAGTCTTAAGGCCACTCAAGACGAGCCTTGTAACTCCCCTTGCTTATTAAACTGCTCACCTACCAATCTGGAGTGGCCTGCCTCTTTCTTCACCTCCCCTTGCCCTCTGTGTATGGGGCCAGTTTCAGATTTCACCGAGGAAATTCCCAAAATTGCGAACGAACACACATCCAAATCTGTATTTAAAGAATTACACTTATTGGCAAATCCCTGGGAAGTTTGTTTGGCCTGGCAAATCTTTATTCTTGCTGGAGAATCTGGCAAATTCTGGAAGCCTGTGCATGTGTGTGTGTATATATACCCATGTACATGAATATCTATGCACAATATGTATAAATATATAATACAAATATATATTTATATATTATGTAAATATATATACATTGTATACATATATAATAGATAGATAGATATGTAACCATATATATAAATTTATAACCCTCTGACTGCATGCTTGAGAACCCCCAAATCATAGGCATGGACCTGGAAGATAAGAGCAGAAGCCTAGCTAGGAATGGGGAACAGCTGCAAAGCAGTTCTGTGTGAGCAGTGGCTATTCTAGTCACAGGTGGGTCTAGCTCTAGCAACGTACCCAGTCAGGAAGAACTGAATTAGTGGTTTGATGAAAGGTGTCCCAAACTGTGAATCAGGAATCCTGGATTTTAATGCCATTTTAGTCACTGATGGGTTAAGCACATTTTCAAAAGTCAGTGACTGAGCGTACTGGCTTTGGAGTGAGGTAGATCTGGAGCTTCTCAGCTCTACCGTTCAGTGTCTGGAGAAAGTCGGCTATGTCACCTCCCTTTATGAGCCTCATTTTCCTTTCCTCTAAACTGAGCTAATAACACCTACTAAAGAAGGCTCTTGAGAAGTTTAAATAAGATATTATGTGTGAAAGACCTGGAACGTTGCTGTACACCTGAAACTTACACAACATTGTTAATCAACTATATTCCAATATAAAATAAAAATTAACAAAAGAAGACCTGGAATATAAGCGGTTAGCCATGGTGGCTATCGTTGTTCTTTCCTTTATACTTCAGTTTCCTCATCCTTAATGTAGAGATAACCCCCACCCTCCCTAACTCTCCCAGTTGTATTACGATCAACAAGATAAGCATGTGGGGCTTCCCTGGTGGCGCAGCGGTTGAGAGTCCGCCTGCCGATGCAGGGGACACAGGTTCGTGCCCTGGTCCGGGGAAGATCCCACATGCCGCGGAGCGGCTGGGCCCGTGAGTCATGGCCGCTGAGCCTGCGCGTCCTGAGCCTGTGCTCCGCAACGGGAGAGGCCACAGCAGTGAGAGGCCCGCGTACTGCCAAAAAAAAAAAAAAAAAAAAAAAAGATAACCATGTGAATGTGCTTTGAAAATAAAGAGCACAACACACAATATTATTAAGACGAGCTACCTGCCTTATCACCACAGCAATCTCAGGACAGGAAGGCATCCTCGTCATCACCAGTGGAAAGTGGTAGATAACAGACTTCGTAAGACAAAAATGAAATTCCTGGGATTAGATTAGATTAGCTTGGGAGAGAGAATGTTGAGATGTTTGTTCATTTATCCAGAAAAAGCATAACAAGTCATTCTCTACTTTTTTTGGAGAATGAATGTTAATTTTTTATTTTTCTTAGAATGTTAATATTTTAAATGAAATAATATTTTAAATGGAGCAGTTAGATTTCCAGGTTGTGAGATTGGTCAGGCATTGGAACCCTTCACACACGAAGCTCTAGTATCTCCTTCTGGGGAAGGATTTCAAAAAAGATGCACAGATGATTTGTGTGATCAAACCAGTGGGGTGAAGTGGATGAACTAGATGGTGTTTCTCTAGCTAAAGTTATTAGTACATGTTTATCAAGCAGTTATCCTGGGTGCCAGCACTGTGCTAATGTGATCACCACAGCAATTCTAGGAGGTGGAAACAATTACTGCTCCATTTTCTGAATGGAAAAACTGAGACCCACCGAGGTAAGTTGTTACCCTGTTGTCATAGAGCTTGTGAGTGATACAACTAGGATTCAACAATACGTGTGTCTCTGCCTCTCCAGATCCCTACTAGCAGGTAATTGTTCCTTCTAGTCTAGGATTCTGTGACTCTCAGCAGACTGTGGATTTTACAGAACTTGGCACTGTGCCACATTTTTCAGGGAGAAAAGTGGAGATACAGAAAGTGAGTCTTGTTCCTTTTTAAATAAGATGGATAGTGGGGAGGATGAAACCAGCTCAAGGTCTCAGTGACTTAATTCATAGGGAATGTATCCTCGCGGTAATTTAGTATAAGTCAGACCTGGCTTTGCCACTCATGAGCTGAGGGACCTTGGGAGGTCCTTGACCTTGGGCCTTATTTCACCCGTTTGTACAATGGACAAAATAATACTTTTTTCAGAGAGTTTTTTGTTTTTGTTTTTGTTTTGCGGTACGCGGGCCTCTCACTGCTGTGGCCTCTCCCGTTGCGGAGCACAGGCTCCGGACGCGCAGGCTCAGCGGCCATGGCTCACCGGCCCAGCCGCTCCGCGGCATGTGGGATCTTCCCGGACCGGGGCACGAACCCGTGTCCCCTGCATCGGCAGGCGGACCCTCAACCACTGCGCCACCAGGGAAGCCCCTTAGCTCCATTTTACAGATGAGAAAATGAGGTCAAAGAGAGGTTCAATAGCTTCCCAAGGTCACACAGCTCGTAAGTAATAAAGCCAGAATTTAAACCAGGGAAAATGCCTTCAAAGCTTTTGTTCTGAACAAGGTGTATGATTGGGAACAAATTTCTGTTTTAACATTTCTGGGTTTGGGGATTGCTATTCTGCACAACGGGACCAAAGATGTGTGCCCTGCTCACCAAAGGGCAAAATCAAATGCAGGCATGTACGTGGTTTGGTGAATCATAAAACCACACTAATGTGAATTATTGGTGCCATTATTATTTCTTCTCTCCTGCTTCTTAGGAGCTTTCCCATTCATTTTCAAGCAAGTATCTAACTGGAGGTAGCCAGGTGAGTGACTTAGTCATCTGCTGCTCCCTGGTGGTTCCTGATGGAGACCTGGGAGGGTGAAAGCAGGATTCTTCTTCTTCTGACCTGTGTGCCTGAATCCCAGCCTGGTGGTGAGAGGGCTGCTGGCAGCGATGAAGTAAACAACGTGTACCCTTGCCTTCAGCTTGGGTCCCAGCTTCATTTGATCTTTGGGACTTGTTTTAATGAGAACAGAAGAGAGGCGTAGAAGCAGGCTTTGGAAAGGATCTCCCACATGGAGCTCAGTTGTCTGCTTTCACCCTCTTGGATATATTTCATTGGATTAGTAGGGCAATTGAGACTCACTTTCCTTCTTTTAAAAATAGCCACTTCCATTTTAAAATTAAATGAAAAACTATAAACTGTGATGGACTAATTTCAGTTTTACAAAATTATTTGTTTCAGCCCCTGCCAGGCCACCAGCTTGTTGTGATAATCTCTCCAGCAGGATTCCAGCAGAGCACACAGCTGACCAATTTTTCTTAGGTACAATTTTTTTTCCCCAAAAAGCAAAAACTCTTTTAAAATGAAATTCTAGTTTGAAATGAAATAGCTGAACCTAGGTCATTATCCCTGCTCAAAGGAAGTAATTATGAAAACTTAGTGAATTGGTTTTGGAAATGCTAAAAAAAATTCACTGGAAGCTGGACTTTTCCCACTGCCAGAATAATCTATGGACTGGGGGCAAGTTGTTAACAATCCTTCTCCTGGTCAGCCTTGGAACTGAGTGATACAGGTGTTATGGTGTGCTTTATCAGTGAGGCCAGGTTCCTACCTAAAATATGTCCTCCCCAACCCTACTTACGCCCTTTTCCCACGTATGCTGATTGCATCTTCATTTTTGGAAATTTTCATAGTTGTATCAATTATCGTCTGGACCTCTCATATATATGAGATACACTAGTAAGGTCATAAAGTGGACCACATCCCAGTACTTTTCCTTCCACAATCACGACCTCATTATTCCCCAGAAACATAAAAAAGAACAAAATAATGCTATTTGCAGCAAGATGGATGGACCTAGAAATTGTTATACTGAGTGAAGTAAGTCAGACAAAGACAAATATCTTATGATATCGCTTATATGTGAAATCTAAAAGAAAATGGTACAAATGAACTTATTTACAAAACAGCAATAGAGTCACAGATGTAGAAAACAAACTTATGGTTACCGGGGGAGAAGAGGGGGAGGGATAAATTGGGAGATGGGATTGACAGGTACACACTACTGTATATAAAATAGATAACTAATAAGGACCTACTGTAGAGCACAGGGAACTCTACTCAATACTCTGTAATGGCCTATATGGGAAAAGAATCTTAAAAAAGAGAGGATATATATGTATAACTGATTCACTTTGCTGTACACCTGAAAGTAACACAACATTGTAAATCAACTCTACTCCAATACAAATTTGTTTTAAAAAAGAAAACTTTTAAGGCCTTACTGGGACCTGCTATTGTTTGCCTTTCCTCTATTCACCCAGCTTACCAGTCCCTCTGTGCCTCTACCTACCTCCCCATATGTCCTGGATCCCTTCAACTCAGTCACATTCACAAGGATCACCCTAAGGAAAAAGGAGTGCACTGCACTGGAGAAAAGAGCTCTGGAGAAAGTCATTTCATTTCTCTGAGTCTCAGTTTCATCCGTAAAATGGAGGAAAACTTCCTTACATCAAGGGATTGTCGGGGACTAAAGGAGACAATGCATGAGAGGTGATCAGCACAGTGTCTGGTGTTTGGTAAACTCATCTATTGTTGTTTTAATGAGAACAGAATGGAGGTACAAAAATGATGATGATGATTACGATGAAAGGTCATCTCTTTTGAACCTATCTCAATCCTTATTTTAAAATCATTACTTACTTTTTTATTTGACTAGGCATTTTTTTTACTCATTACTATGAAGATTTTCACGCAAAGATAGCTAAGTAAATATACACCCATTAAAGATACTGAGGTATCTTTAACAATTAACAAGTTGTCATTGCTTCATCTCTTTATTTTTACTGATTTTTTTAAAGTAAATTATAACCAAAATTTGTCAAAGACTTCAGCAAGTGTCTCTAGAAGGTAAGAACATTCTCCTATGTAAACGAAATATCATTATATCAATCTTACTTTTTAGTGGGCTGCGGGGATTTGTGTTTTGTGATTTCATTTATCTGGAGCCCATATGCTGTGCTGCATATAATCTAATGAAAAACAGGCAAGTACTTAGAAAGAGGAGAAGACATTCAGAGGAGTAAACCGAAGTTCTTTGAAGACAAATCATGACAAATAATTTCATTTTCTCTTCTGAAAGGAGTACTAAGAAACTGTCATGACCAGAGTGATTGGAAGAAGACAAATTTCCACTGGTTTTTCACAGAAGACAGCAGTTCCTGGGAAGCTGGGGTGATATATTGATGAAGCCCACAGGTTCCACTCTTACATATCCTGAGTTCAAGTCCTAATTATATCACTTTCCAGCTTTGTGAACTTAGGGGTAATATTTAACCTTCCAAAGTTTCTGTTTTATCTGTAATTGGAAATGACTAGAGTACCTACATGTTTAGTCTCCCATATTGAGGGTTGTTTCCTTACTCTGAGACACATGGTACTTTGATTCATTTTAATAGCTTTGGGATGGTAATTGCGGGCAGAGGAAAACATCACTAATAAGGTTTCTCACTTCCTTTATTCCCTGTCTAGTCTTACTTGTACAGCTCCTGTTCATTGCCTGAAAGTGGGATTCTTTAACTGTCTAAATAGTCCTATACCCTAGAACTGGCACCCATCACTTGGTTATTGGGAGCCAATAGGAAAATATTATATTTAGATATATATTTTAAATTTTTTTAAGGAGAAGATTATCTTTAATTTAAAACCAGGTATGGCTTACTGATCCCCCAAAGATAGCACTGGGTACACAGTGTCGAGAGACTACAGATCCATAGTGACATTTTATCACAGCATCTTTCTTTCTTTGAGACTCTGAGGGGCAATTTTCTTCATATTTCTTTTAATGAAAACATAAAAATTGAGCAAGCAAGCATGATTTCTAAGTGAAAAATCGCTTGTAAACATTGTGTTTGGCATCTTCATGGCCGTGAGGTAGCTTATCTGTTGATAGGGGAGACCCTGACCTTGGTCAACCTTGCTTAAGAACAATAAACAACAGTAGGGCTTCCCGGGTGGCGCAGTGGTTGAGAGTCTGCCTGCCGATGCAGGGGACATGGGTTCGTGCCCCGGTCCGGGAAGATCCCACATGCCGCAGAGCGGCTGGGCCCATGAGCCATGGCCGCTGAGCCTGCGCGTCCAGAGCCCGTGCTCCGCAACGGGAGAGGCCACAACAGTGAGAGGCCCACGTACCGCAAAAATAAATAAATAAATAAACAACAGTATGTTTCTCCATGATTAGTAAAAATATGGTGGTAGCACATACGTCCTCTAAGAGATTTTTCTGAGATTCTTCCCTAACATTACCTCACCTGGTTATGATGAATGTGCGTGAAATAAGACCATTCTAAACAGTTAACGCTTTTCGTACCTTTTCCACATTTAACGTGTTCGCAAAACACTGTTTATGCCTGTTCACAGTAGGGATATGTTTACCAAAGAACCATGTTCATCTTAGTCCATAGGAAACTTCATGTCTTTAAGGAGGAAAGCTGTCCCAGGGAGAATCTTACATGGAAGGTGACAGCTTTTAACCAAGGTGAAATTTTCAAGGGGCTCAGCCTTCAGAACCATTAAGTCTATTCAAACTGAATGAGTGACAGGACTGTCATTCAAGTTTCCTCCAGAAGCTTGGTGCAATGAACTGGAGTTTTATAGTCTGTTATGGGCTGAATTGTATCTTCTCCCCAAAATCCATATGTTGAAGCCCTATCCCAGCACTTCAGAATGGAACTATATTTGGAGATAAGGCCTTTAAATAGGTGGTTAAGTTAAATTGTGGCTTTTAGGGCAGTTTTAATCCAATCTGACTGGTGTCCTTACGTGAAGAGGAAGTTTGGACACACAAAGGAACATGAGGGATACGTGCACACATCCCTAAAAAGGCCATGTAAGGACACAGTGAGAAGACAGCCAACTGCAAGCCAAGGAGAGAGGTCTTGGCTAAGAGAGACCAAATCTGCCAACTCTTTGACCTTGGACTTCCAGTCTCCAGAACTGTAAGACAATAAACTTCTGTTGTTTAAGCCCCCCAGTTTGTGATATTTTGTTATGGCAGCCCTAGCAAACGGAATCATAGTCACAGAGATCTAGGTGCAAATCCTAAATCTCCACTTAACAGCTCTTTAATCTTATCCTAAATAATTATCCCCTCTGCTTCAATTTTCTACCCTGGAAAATTAAGATAGTTACAGGTGTCTCATGGAGTTACTGTAATATTAAATAATACTATGGATGGCAAAATTTATAGAAAAGTCCCTTGCACTGAGGGGACTCATTAATCCACAAAATCTGTAACTTTCACCTACCTGGGAGCTTCTACCTGTGCTTCTGGTAACGGCCCCACAGCTTGCCACAGGAAACAATACTAGCTTATTCTCAATCCACATAGTTTGAACCTTCTCCACAGTAACTGGTTCAGCAGTGGACATGTGGCCCAATGAGAGCCAACAAATTTCAATTGGTAGATAAGTCTCCTCAATAACTCAGACAGTTATGAATTTCAAGACAGAGACTTGCTCTTTCTGCAGGGGTTGCAGAGAGGATAGACTATTACTGAAGTATCTGAATCTATTTTAGCACCACAAAATAAGACCCTTCTTTAAAATGAAGTCATTATAGGGGAAAAGAGAACCAAGGTGTTTTTGATTCTGAACACATCACTTGAGCCTGGATATAGCTCTGCCTGAAACCCTCCCTTTACATGAGTCTATAAATTCCTCTTCTCTCTTTTGTTTGTTTGTATGATTAACCAGTTTAAGTTGGATTTGGTTTTGTTTCTTTCACTTGCAAACACAAGTTTCCTTACTATTATAACTACTAGACACTGATCAGGATCTTCTCATGAGGAGATCAAAACTTCAGGAGAGAATGGGCAAGTAAACATAATTACTGTGATAGATGCTGGAAGAGTAGCAGTTATGGGAACATAAAGGAGAAAACATCTAACTCTGCCTGCTCACACCTAAAACTCTCCTCTATTCTTTCTCCAGAAGAAGTAAATGAGATCCCTTTCATTGGGCTCCACCAGAATAAACTATATCTCAAGGTAAGTGCAGAAGAAAATAACCTAAAATACAAATTTGTCAATATATTAGGGCAGGTTGATACTAAAACGTTCTCGTCAATAAAATTCATGTGGATTTTTATCTTTTGTCCAATTCCATGCACCCTGTAGGTCCAGCTAATGTGTCACCTCCTCTACCCAAGAGTCTTCTCAGCATCTGCCCCCATCTCCCTCTTTAGCAGTCTGGATTAATCTCATTCTCTGAAGGTAATTCCCCTCAGATTTCATAGCATCCACCACACTGTGTCATAGATGATGGGACGCGTTGGCGATGATATATTATTTTCTTTGTATCCCTAGTACTTGGCACAGGGTCTCAGATGCAATAGGTGCTTTCTCAATAAAGGTTTCAAAGTAAAAGGAATAACATTCTTAAAAACAAGATGGATGAATGTGAGGTTAATGAAAATACAGTCAAATTAATTACTAATTGATTGAAATGTCAGTCTTAATAATGGCTGATTAATGAATTGACTTCAGCTTGCTGGGGGGGAGTCTATGGGAAAGGCTTATAATCTAGTAAGGCAGCCCAGGCAAATACAGACAGTCCCTGATTTATGATGGTCTGACGTACCAATTTTTTGACTTTACAGTGATGCAAAAGTGATATGCATTCAGTAGAAACTGTACTTCAACTTTGGAATTTTGCTCTTTTCCTAGGCTAGCGATCTGCAATATGATACTTTCTCTTGATGCTGGGCGGTGGCAGTGAGCTGCAGTTCCCAGTCAGTCATGCAATCACGAGGGTAAACAATCAATATGACAACCATCTGTACCCAGACAACCGTTCTGTTTTTCACTTTCAGTACAGTAGTTAATAAATTACATGAGATATCCAACACTTTATTTTTAAAAAGATAATTTTGCCCAACTGTAGGCTAATGTAAGTGTTCTGAGCACGTCTAAGGCAGGCTAGGCTAAGCTACGGTGTTCCCTAGGTTAGGTGTATTAAATGCACTTTCAGCTATGATATTTTCCACTTAGGAAGCGTTTAACAGGATGCAACTGCATTGTAAGTTGAGTAAGATCTGTACACCAATATCTGTCTCTACTGTTCCTTCCACTTCATATTTTTGTTTCCTCTTCTGATTTACCCATCTTCCAGTATCACTGCCATGCTCCAATCCCCCAGGCTCCAATCCCCCAGGCTCCAATGCCCCAGGCTCCAATCCCCCAGGCTCCAATGCCCCAGGCTCCAATCCCCCAGGCTCAACACCCAAACTGGCTTTGACCCTTTCCTCCTTCCTAACTCCCACCTTGATTCTTATTTTTTCTCACGTCCATCCTTTCTTTTTCCTTCCATCTCTACTGCCATTGTTTTACCTCTTCCTGTCCTTATACACTAACCCGTGTTCCTTGCAGGTGAGCCCTAAATGGTCTTCATGGGGTTTTTATTCACTGGTGGTTCGAAGGGCCTAGAATCGTGTCTGTTGTAAACATAGTTGTTGAAATCCTGGTTTCTTTGGATCTGAACTTCACTTTTTCAAACCACCTTGCAAACTAATCTGTATAAAATCACATTTTCATTATAAAACTGCCCCATTCAAAACATTTCAGCAGTTCCTCTGTGTTTCTAGGCCAAGTCCAAACTAATTAGTCTAGTGTTTGGGCTTTCACAGACTGGTATCAATGGAACTTTCTGGCATTATTTTCTGACATTGACCTGCATAACTTTCTATTCCTGCCCGACTTGTCTATTCATTGTTCATTAAAATGTCTTTCAATGTCTGCTCCCATTGAAAGGCACGTGGTTTTCTCTCTGTTTGAAATTCATCTCCTCAGGGGAAAAACTTATAAAATAAAAGACATATATGACCATATGAGAAATTAAAGGTCTTTATATGACGAAAGATGCCACATAAATATATAAAGTTTATCAACAAAAATATGAGAGACAAGGAAAAAGTCAAACACTGACTTAAAAAAAATGATTAATATTTTTAATGTACAAAAAGTTTTTGCAAACTGCTTTGCTAGAAAAGACAACAAATGAAATTAAAAGGTAATCTAAAAATATAAACAGTAAATGATGGATAAGATGCGCAGACTCACTATTAGTCACAAAAAGATATATGTGTAAATGTCAATGTCATATTTTTCCATCATATTTAGTAATAATTATAAAAGATTAATGGCATCTGAAGTTGCCATAGCTACAGAAAGCACTCAGTCATTGCTTTTGGCAACATAAACTGCTACAACATTTCTACAAAATAATCTGTCAATCATGATTAAAATAAAAAACCCACATACTCTACTTTACCTTAGCAAACCTATTTTATGGGATTTAACTGTAAGAACAAATGTATACATGAGAATGTTTGCTTGTAGTGGCAAAAAAAAACCCAAAAACATAAACAATCTGAAAGTTTATCATCCTGAGACTGATGAAAATATGAGGAATATTGTGCAACTACTAAAAATAATGAGAAAGATCTCTGAATAAGGAGTGAGCTCCAGGTTCTATTATGTAAAGAATGCCTCTTAGAGAGTCATATGCATATGATCCCATTTAGAAGAAAGAACAAATGAACAGAACAAATATAGAGAAAAGTGTTAATAACAAGCTATTAATGATGGTTACAGGAGAGATTTGGATCTGTAAAGGGCAGCGTCACAGTGAAAAGAGAGATCATTAGCTTTTTCTTTATATATCCTTATTTTGTACACATTTATACATGCTATGTGTTACGACAAGCCTGAATTACTTTTATGATTTAAAAAATAAATCATAAATAATATAAAAGAACTGTGGCCCTTTCCTCCTTTTATAAATCGTACCAATGAGTCGTGTCTCAAATTAAATTCTAAATTATCTGAATTTACTGGCAGAATTATTTCCTTGGTAATTCACCATCTGGCTCCTTGTTACTACTTTCTAATTGCTGCCTTGAAGTATTATTTAAAAATGCATTGTTACTTAACTTCAGAATGTAAGTTCCTTGTGATAAGGGCAGACATTCTACACTTTGTTCTCAAGAGCTGTTCAAACTTCACAATGTGCTCACTCATTCATTCCTTGGACAAATATTTACTGAATTTCTACCAGCTACCAAGTTCTGTGCTGGACCCTAGGGATACAACATTAGCTTGGACAAGACATGACCTAAGCCGAAAAGTTTGGTGGGAAGGAGGCACCAAGCAAGGTCTTGTAAATGTCATGAATGTTCTGAAAGGGAAGTTACTGCCTGTTTTGTTGGCTTCTAACAAGGTGAGCCTTTGGAAAGATCAATGATGTAGGGGTAAGGAGACTAGGCTTTTACTCATCTCTACTGCTGTCTCCTCAGATGACAAGACTACATATCAAATAAGAAAATAAAATGGAAGTGCTTTTTCAATATTAATATGCTAAACAAATGCAAGGAAATACAAAATGTAAGGAGATATGTATATTGTGACTAATTTATCACAATAATAATAATATCAACGTCAATAATGATAACATCTAATGTTTATCGGGTGCTTAATATGGCCCTAGCTGGGCTGTTAATATGCATGGCATGTTGTCAGCCAATCCCTTTACTGTGCCCCATCCATTCCAGGGACCCATAAACTTCATTCCCCCTTCACCTCACTCCTGTGTAACCTAGCAAAGAAAAGTGAGAATTTCAAGAATCCTGCAATCCTTCCTACTTGAATTACAAAGCACCCACTCTTTGTTTTCAGGCTTATTTTGTTTAAAAAGAATTCCTACTTGGAACCTGCAAGTCTTTTGCAGTCACTGCATGTCCGAGTAACAGGGAGGAAAAAAACAAAAAATAAAACACAACTAACATTATCCTTAGTGAAAAATACAACATTAAGTTTTGTGGGGCAGGTTTTCTTCTGCCTGAACACATCATTCATTATTCAAACGCATTCACAGCCAAGTGAGCAGAAACAAATGCAAAGAGGAGGGATCCCATCCATCTAGGACTGAGTGCTGTGTTGCTGCAATGCAATGCAGTGGTTAAGAACAGGGCATCTGGGATCAGGCGCTCACTGGCTGTGAGATTTTGCAACTACTTCAATTCTTTCAGCCTCAGTTTCCTCATTAGTAAATCAGAAGAGTGAAACATCTTCCCCAGGGTGCCGTGGGGAGGAGTAAATGTGATGATACCTGTGAAGGGCCGAACGGTGCCTGGAATGCAGTGAGCGCTCAGCACATATGACATTATGACGGTATCACCCAATCGGCCCCCAGAGTTTCTAGCCACTAGAAATTAGAGGGATACATATTTTGTAATAACCTATAAGGGAAGAGAATATGAAAAAAATATAGATGTATATCTTGGATATATATACACACATATATATGCATATATATGTATACCTGAAACTAACACAACATTGTAAATGAACTATACTTCAATTAAAAAAACAATAAAATAAAGAGAAACTCCCCTAAAAAAAAAAAAAAAAGAAAGAAAAAGAAATTAGAGGGATAAGAAGAGGCCAAGGGGAAGCGATGCATCTTTTAGCTCACACCTTGGCTGTGCGGATCTCCCACGCCCTGGCTGATATATATTTTTGCTTCCAGAGATTTGTGCTTCTGGCATTGAAATGTTTACAGTACTCTATAGATGTGACATATAATATTCTGTCTAAATTTTCTTTCAGTACAAAGTGGGGCAGAAACAAATTTAAAGAAAAAGAGTAGTGTTGTTATTAAGCGTAAGTCGTAACTGCTATTATATAAACGAATATCCTGGTCCATGTATATCCCAACTATCTGTGAGAAAGGCAGTCCTCCCTGCTACCACTAAATAAGACAAAATATAAAAACTAAGAGTCGAGGCTACAGGTCATGTGATTAGTTTTTATTAAGGAAAAATGCCTAAAAAGCATTTATGATGTGTCTATTTTCAACTGCCTATTGGACTTTTCCATCTGGACGTTCATAGGTGGCTCAAACACAGTTTGGAACTCATTATAATCTGCCATTTTGCTTCTGAAATCTCTCTAATACACCCTCTCCCAACAGCCTTAATGCATCCCTTGTTTTTAATTCATGTTCCACCAAGAGCTTCTCACATCCTTCAGTCTATCATCACCCCTTCCAAGAGATTTATCTGCCTGAAAAACAAATTTAATTACATCATTCTCCTACTCAAAAACTTCCATTGGCTACTCTGGTTTAAACGATCATTTGGCTGCTCAGACCTGATAAATACAACTTCTACAGAAGAGCTATGAAACCTGGAAAAAAAAAAAGAGAGAAAGAAGAAAAAAGAAAACCCAAGGTACAATGAAGATTAGGTTAACAAAGCATAAGGAAGCATATGAATATTTACATAGAAGCCACTGGAGCTGGGATAGGGAAAATAATTCTGTCTTCTACCTTATTAAAAGATCCATCCTATTTAGCTAAAAGGAGGTAGAACGAAACTTAGTTCCTCTTCCCCTGGACACCCCTGCTCCAAGACGAGGTCTCTACTGACAAGAAAGTTGAGTCAGTAACTTTGTTACGTGAGTGATGTTTTTTGACATGGCAGAGTACTGCGCCCTAACCTCATTCCAAAAGGTAAGACAGAGAGGGATATAGGAGGACAGGCAGTGGAATGATGCATTTTGGTAGTTTCAGTTCCCAGTAATAAAACTTTTTAGGAAGGCACAGGAACACCTTGGGAGCTGTGAATGCTGGAGGTTTTAGTTTTGCATACGCTCATTTGTTCAGAGTTAAAATGTTAGTCAATCAGAAAGAGGGAGCAGGAAAAAGTTCCATGTTAGTATTGTTGGGCAACATTAAAATAATACCAACATGGTATTGCTTTCCTTGATCATCAGGAGATGATAGATATAGATATAGATACAGATATTGTTGATTAAAAAATATGTACAACCTAAAAGTTGAGAGTTAGGTTTTATTTGGCAGACAAACTGAGGACTTCAAGCCCTGGAGGCAGCATCTCAGGTAACCCTGAGAAAACTGTTCCCGGGAGGCGAAGGGGGAGCTAGGATATAGAGGAGTTTTGCAACAAAGGGCAGGTAGTTGGAACAAAAGATTACTATTTATGAAAGAAAACTAGATATCTCAAGTTTAGGAATTTAGTGCTTTTCTATGTATGGGAAGATGCAAGAGTCTGGGCTCACAGAAATCATTCCTTTGATATGCACCTCAGCTCTCTGGGGCCAGTATCCTGTGTTTTCACACTTGAGTTTCCTCAGGGCTCACGGATGGGAGTGGCTGCAGTCTGATGGTTGCTGAATGGCAGGTATTCTTTCCTTCCTGTGTTCCCTCAGGGCTCACCAGCTGGCCTTTGGAGGTGGCTGCAATCTGTAATCGCTGATAACTGTGACATCCTTTGTTTACTGATATGACAGGCAATATTTTATTTCTCAATATAGATATAGATACCTACGTATATGTTAATCAAAAATTGCCCATTTTAATAAAAATATAATGTCCCCTTAGGAGTACTCTAATCTAGGAAGGCAGGTCATAGCCCTTGCCTTTGTACACTCTAGGTGAGCCTTATTTCAGTGTATTTGGTCTGTGCCTATGGGCTAGTACTGGCTTTTCCCCAAGATCATTGGTGGCATTGTCCAGCCTTGCTCTGCAAGTGCTAGGGCAACACTGATAAAACAGTTCCAGAGACGCTCCCTTGTGGTATATCGAAGTCTCCCAGTCTCTTTGGGGACTTTCATTTTGGTCTGGAGCACATTGTCACACTTGCTGCCAACTTCCCATTGGACATACGGGCCTCTTCCTTTTGGTTGTCCTGTCATTTGGTCACTCAGCATGTGGTCTGATGAGAGAGAGATGACATTGTCATAGCTACTGGCTCTGAATATCAAAATCTTTTTCTAAATATTTGTTCATCTCAGGCCAGGCAGAACAACACCATGTAAAGTATTTTTGACTGCAACCAGTATTGTAATGTCTTACACATACACCCATCCCTGGGTGATATGTTACATAAATGACCTTCAGAGGGGTCACAAACAAGAGTACTGTGCTTTAGTTTCCTTCTCTTTAAATAGGGATAATGATTCCTATAATACGTCAGTGGAGCTAAAGCGAAATAATGGATAAACCCTTTGTAAATTTTAAAGACTCGTATTTATATGATCGATTTCACAGATACAAGTATTGTCAAGAGATCTGAAAGGATGCTTCCAGAGTTTTCAAAGCAAGAACAGTCACGATAAACAATTTGAAAACAATTAAATTATTCAGATGCTACTTGACTTGAGTCTCTGAGTGTCAGATTGTAACTGCATATATTTATAATTCTTTTATCAAAGAGCAGAGGAAGCTGTAAAATATATCTGAAAGAATTTTGGAAAATTATAGAATATTGCAGATCATATAGCAGATCCTATAGCAGATCCTATAGCAGATGCTATAGCAGTGTGAAAACCCGACAGACTGGTTATCAGTTGGAATACCCTGAAAAGATGTGGAGAGGACAAATAAAACCGTTTCTAACAGAATTAGAAAGTTTCCAGAAGTAGTATTTCATAAACACAAATAAAAAGAGACACCTAAGTTGTATATGGCCTACACACATGGCTAATGACCTAAGACCAACAGAACTGCCTACCTAGGGTACAGACAGTGGCTAAAGGAAAATATTCCTTAAAGGAAAAAAAGAAGAAGAAGGAAACATGGAAAAATAATTCTCATTCTCCCCTGGGTTTTGCTAATCTGTGGTTTTCTAATATTTAAAGAGTCCTTAACAATGTGTCAGAGATGGTGCTCAATGCTTTATATAGCTTAGCTGAGTTTTCCTCCTCACAATCCTATGAAGTAGTCATACCATTACTAACCCATGTTACAGATAAAAGGACGGAGGATTGGTTTTTTCTGTCTTAATTCATTTAATCCTACTGGGTGTATTTACACTATTATTATTCTATTTAATTGATAGGAAGCCCCAGGCTCAACTGGAGAACTATAGAAAGAAAGCACCATTAGTGAAGAGAAAGGGTGGTCTCAAGTTTGTGAGCGTCTGATGAATAAAAGTTGACTAAAATAGGTAGGAAATGGCAGCAAGGAGCAGAAGGTGGTGCATTTCCCTGGTAGATTTCTGTTTGTAGAACCAAGGTTACAACCTATGAGCCTTTGTTTAGGGATGTGGGAGAGAAGACTTATGGTGACTAGTAACAGCAATGGAAGCTAATGAAAAAAAATGATAGCTGAGCTCTACGCTACACGTGTCTTAATTTTCAAATTAAGCTTTTGAGATTGGCCATAAAATTGTCTCCATTTAAAAAATGAGGACACTGAGACTTAAGATCACATCGGTAGGTAAGTGGCAGAGCTCAAATTCAAAACCATATATTCTGTCTCCAAAGCCCATGATCTTTACCAACATGTAAGCACCTATTACTACAGTCCCTAGTAACGACTGATATATAGCCAAATTATTATGTAAGTGAGTTGGGGGGAGAAATGGTATAGGTAAAGGATACAACTTTCTCAAATGAAACAAGCTAATTTTTTTTTTTTTTTTTTGGTTATTACATCCTCACTCATCTTTGCCCACACTTGGATTGCCTGGACTTTTATTCCTCCCCTCCTGACCTAACCTTGAAATGTTTTCTTGGCATCTTATTCAAAGGGAAAAAGAGGAGAAAAATGGGTTCAGAACATCCATCCATTGGAATATAAAGTTGAAAAAGCCAAGTCTCTTAAAATTTTGGTCTGACCTTATGCATAACATACATATTAAAACTCTTAATGAAAGAATCCGGTGAATTAATACAATTTAAAAAAAAGGTTTTGGGGGGGGCTTCCCTGGTGGCGCAGTGGTTGAGAGTCCGCCTGCCGATGCAGGGGACACGGGTTCGTGCCCCGGTCTGGGAAGATCCCACATGCCGCGGAGCGGCTGGGCCCATGAGCCATGGCCGCTGAGCCTGCGCGTCCAGAGCCTGTGCTCCGCAGCCGGAGAGGCCACAACAGTGAGAGGCCCGCGTACCGCAAAAAAAAAAAAAGGTTTTGGGAAAATACCTACTTGCTTAACCTCTCTGATAAAGTCACCAGAAAGAAATCAGCAACTTAATTTGTACCAAGGTGACCCAGCTAAAACAGTTCTGTACCATGTTTATACATTGACCTCCTTTTCTAATGTTAATTTATAAAACCTAAGGAAGGATCATTTCATGCCTAATGAGGATGATAAAACCCGAGGACAATGGTAGAACACGGCGGGATGGAACAATGACTGGCTTGGGAATCTGGAAGAGGGGTTTTAGCTCTGCCACCAATGAACAGCTGTGAGAACTAGAACACGTGATTTTATCTCTCTGGGCTTCAGTTTTCACAAATGTAAAGATAACTGGTGTTAAACCAAATAAGCTCTGAAGTTACTTTATACATAGTGAGACTTCTCATTGGAGTGTGAAAGTGACCCAGAAATTGCTGGGCATACTAGCCATCTGTTTGGAGGCTTGAGAACACTTCTGGGAAATAACTCAAGTGTGTCAATTGCTGGGATCCAGAGCCATGTTCAGCAAAAATACTGGCCAGATTGAAGTCCATTTCCTAGAGGTAAGGGGTTTTCTGGGAAAGAAACTGCCCCATGAGACAGAGGTTTATGTCCTGGCAAAGCCACATGTACCTCGTAGTGTCTGGCACTCAGATGTGGGCCATAGGGACAAATAGGAGCTTTAAGCAAAAACTAAAGTAGCGGTTTCATCCTGCCCTGTAAAATCCTGTGATGCAGTCAACACTGCTTAGGGGTCCCGCCAGCTGATTAGACGGTTTAGCATTCTGAATGGAGCACGAAGTCCAACTAGAATTGAACCAGGTTCCAACCCGCCACCTTCCAGCTGTGTGGCCTTAGGCTAGTGACTTAATAGTTCTGAACCTCGGTTTCCTCATCTGTCAGATGAGAATTAAAATGTCTTCTTTCTCAAAGTCTATTGAGATAGTTCAACTTAAAAATGGCTGGATAGCACTCACGCAGTACCGGGTCAATGGCATCTATTCAATGTGTGTTAGTATTACTGCTGCCACCACCATGATTGAGGTTGTCATTAGAGTCATGCTGAAGGGGAGAGAGCCTTTCTTGGCCCCATGAGTTCATCACAGGCCAGTTGCGTGGAGTCAAGATGGTTACTTGTAGGAGTTGCAGTGCCCTCAGAAGCAAAGGAAAGCCTTCCTTACTGAGTGAAGTGGCACTGAGTTAGTGGCCAGGCCAGGTTGAGACAGGGGCACCAGGGAAGTGGTGGTACGGCTGTGCTTACAGAAAACCAGTGGCCGCTGGTGGGAAAGTTCTTTGACCACTGAAGTGGTACAATGACAGTGTCTCCCAAGACCAGTTGTTTTCTTGGAAGCATTGCAACACATTTTGGGGAACTGCAAGACATCCTTGGAAAGTATTTTCAAGGAAAGGTCAGGGGATCTTGGAAAATTTGGGTTTGTTTACTTCATCAGAAGTATTTATTGAGCAATCTCTGTGTCAGGAACTCTTCTAGACAGCAGGAAAACACACTCAGCAAGATGAACAGGGTCCCTGCTTTCATGAAGCTTGTATTCTAGGACTGACTGTAGATATATAAAAACACAAGGGATTTTCATTTAGTAGTAAGTCTGTGAAAATAACAACAAAATGTCTTGGGAACTATGACAGAGAGTGAAGGGGGTCGTCAGGCAGGGCCCCACTGTGCAAATGGCATTTGAGCTAAAACGAGAATGAGAAGAAGGAACTCTCCTTGGGAAGATCTGGGGCAAGTTTGGGTCAGACAGAGGGAACATCAAGTGCAAAAATCCTGGGTCAGGAATGGGAGACAAAGCAAGGATGCCTGAAGCAAACTACAAGTGGACAAGTAGTTTGAGGTGGGAGAAGTTGGGAGAAGTCAGATGGATCGCAAAGGAGCTTCAAGACCACATACATAGACATACACCCAAATTTCATTGAAAGAAAAACCTCCTAAATCAAAACCCAAAATACGCAATAGGGTGAATTATCATTAATTTCCAAACAAACGAATGAAGTGATGGAGTTCATTATCAAAGAGGAGGCACGTCTTCACTTTCAGCATGTTTTAGGGTCCAGTACAATGTTGGGCTGTGCGCTTGCATAAATTCCATGTTCTGAGGCAGAGTCCTACCCATTTATCAAACAGGGGTCAGTGGGCTGTATTTTCAAACATGATTCTAGTAGACTCTAGTAGATGTCATGGAATGACAGTGGACACAGAGCCAGAAGGCCAGGGGTCAAGTTCAAATTGCATGACTGTGCAACATCTATGTGGAAGACCTTGGGACCTCCACTTGGCCTCATAGAGACTGTTTCCTTATCTTTAAGGTTAAAGTAATTGCTACCACGTTGAAAAATTGTGAAACTTAAACAAGATAATGTATTTGAAAGTTCCTTGGAAATTGTGGAGCATCACCCAAAAATTTCTTATTGGTTTTACATTTCTTTTGAACAGTTCTCGTTAAAATTTCTTGTCATTGCAGTTTTCAAGTAAAACCACTAGAGGTCAGAATTTTACACAAATTGTTTAAGGAAACCACCAACGTGGGGGAAAAAAGAAGGGAACATTTTCCTACTAAGCAGCATAAAATAATAAGTTTAAGGCATAGAAAGAAAAATAAAAATGGCTTTCAACGAAGAATTTTTTATAACTAGAGCAATACTCATTCTCAAAATGACTACTCAACAGACTTAGACAAATAGGAAGGAGAGGAAAGATAAATAGAATCTGTTAAGTATCTATTCATAATGTCCACACAGCTTAAAGTTCACTTTGATTATCCGATGTTATTCTTAAAAGAGGTCTGCGATGAAGCTCATTTTGCAAATAAAGAAACTGAAGCATAAACAGATGTAATACCATCCTGAAGATCAAGCAGATTCAATCCAATGTCTTTTTTTCCCACTAAGTCAAGCTCGGGAAGTAGTGCAATAAATAATGGTGTGTCTGACTTAGACAGTATATTATATGACAGAGTAGCATTAATGGTTTTCCATTTGCAACTCTATATAGTTTTATTAAATTCCAAGTCTCCCAAATGAATTTAGGGAAAACTCCTTTTATTGTTTCTCAGAGTATCTGGAAGTGTCTGCGCACAGTGCTGATGACTATGGTATTGAGATGATTAGCCAGGGAGAAAACTACAGACCAGCTTGCTCTTAAAAAAATATATTAAACAAAAGTAATAATCCAGTTCTTTAAAATGTTTGCTTAGCCATCGAGGTTTTTTTTTTTTTTTTGTCATTTCGTAGAGATAAATATACAGATCTGCCTTATTCACGGGTGGGGAGGACTGTCACCGTGTTCGTGACAGGACGAAGCAGAGTAGACGGCAGCTTATATCTTGAGAGAAGAGAAGAAAAACATGCCTTGTGTTTTGGTGTATTCACAATGTCTAGCACAGGACATAGAGCAGAGGAAGGGCAGTGATGAATAGGTTTTTGATGTTATGCATGTGGTACACATACTGGCAATTTGCAAATTAAAAATGAGTTAACTGACCCCAAGAGTTTGCACTCTAACACCGGCTTTCAATGTAGGTACAAGTTCTAAGACAAGTTCTTCCTTAGCTTGAAACCTTTAGAATCCCACATGATGCCTGGGACTTAGCTGGCATTCAGGACGTTCCAGAATCTTGGATTCTTTTTAATAAAAAAGCCACTGAGAACCCATTTGATGCCGAGTCCCCAGGTTCTAGGGGAAGAAGAAATCATACCAAGTCCATAACTTAGCTCTGAAACCCGGAGTTCTAGAGGGCTTCTTCCCAAGTCTTTCTTCCCCAGGAGCACTTGCTTCTTCATTCTGTCACATTTCTGCTTGTAATCATCTCATAATTTCTACACAGGCTCAGGCAGAGAGTTAAAGAGGTTTCCATTATTTGAAACCTCAGAGTTTCTAATGCGAAGGGAGAAGTTTTGTGTTACGTTAAAAAATGAGGGTTGGAAGACTCATGGTGGACCCCACGCTGGTATCCAGCAAATATTAACTGCCCTCTGCTCTCCCTCCTAAATTATTTACGTCCCCATTGCTCATGACACTAATATATGTCATTTAATGCACCGCTTGTGCCTAAAATAGTGCTTAGCACTTAATAGGTATTCAATATATGCTGGCTGAGTTGGAACGAATAGAATTGTTGAATTGGACGATATTTTGGACATTATTTTAACAATTCTTTGTCCATTCTTCTTCCAGTTTGAAAGTTGCAGTTTCTCTGCAAGGAAAACTGCTTAACAGTTCTATTCTAAAATGGGTTCTCCCATTTGAAGGGACAAAGTTTTAATTTTAATTTTTAGCATTTCCCATGAAACCCCAGGAATAATACAAAGTTTCCTCTATTCTATGAAAAGTCCAGTAATGGTTTTAAGTAAGTACTTTATTTCTAATTGAAACTTTGTTTTCTGAACATTTACCCTCGCATTACTCATTTATTCACCCAAGAAATTATTTGGAAGCCCCAAGGCCTCATCGTTCTTCCCTGCATTTATTTTATGGTATCAAAGGTTAAAACTTGGATTGCAATCTTAGGAGGAAATTAATTCACTGATTAAGAAAAATGCACTTTAAGCAATACACATTTAAATAACTGACAAGCACGGGGCAATGTTTTTCTTTTTTTTTTTAAAGACCCTTTTTTTCTACTTAAAATTTTAAGCAGATGCAATTCTTCCACCATCTAGCCTGGAGAAACATAGCATGAATTACTAATGAGGGAGCACCAATTTGTGCTGCAGTGACCACTTTCAGAACAAAAGGGTCAGAGCTGAAACCGGGAAAACAACAGCATTTTTTTACCAACCAGTTGCTGGAAGCGCATTTGGACCTTGGCTCTACTTGAAAAACAACGTTTGCAATATTCTATCATCCTTCAGCTGAAGGCACTTGGCCCTAAAACTCCATTTTCAAATAAAGAAATGTTCATTTCTATGCTACCTCCAATCCTTGATGAATATTTTCCTCTTCAGAAGCCCCTTAATTTATGAAATACATGAAAGAATTCATTTTTACTTTACTGAGCTTTGGTCTAGTAGCTTTACCAAAATCAGTCTGAGGAAGCAGTTGGAGTAAAAACAGCCCATGAACAGAGATGCTCTTAAGGAAAGGATTCCGGAAGGTTGATGTCTTGCTTGTGTATCTCCCCTGGAGCAGCATGGAAGATGGAACTTCCCCCTGCCCTGGGTGAATTCCATCACAGCCCTGCCCCAGCCTTCCAGCACCTCCCCACGTTCTCTTACCTAACACCAAGGGAGATCTTAAAATAAGTAACAAGACATTGATTTTTCTAAAATAGAAGGAAAGTGAGAGAACTCTAAGGAAGGGAGTAGAGAAAGTCATTGGGGGCTAGAGTGGGGTTGAGAGATGAAGTAAGAGAGCTTACTTACTAGATAAGAGCGTTTCATCTTTCTTTCCTCACCTTTGGGTCCTGGTGAAACTATGTGTGTGGCACAGACTTCAGTCGTAGGACGACTATCAATGTCCAGACCCAGACTCTGAATTTGCAAAAGAAAGAGCAACAGAAGGATGAACTGATTCCTTCGAAGATGGGCTCCGAAGCCACCCATTGCTGTGGCTCTTCAAAAAAGGGCCGCCCAGAAGTGCCAAATAAACAGCTTTATTTTAAATAAAACCTTCTTCTTTGGGGAAGAAGGAGAAATATCTGGAACACACATTCCAAAAAGGGCTGTAAAAACAGGAAGGAAGCATATCCTAGGTTGTTTATTTTCTCAGTGTTCCAAATGAACCATACATTGTCCAGACTGTTTATTTTCAAGTGACAACAGTTTATTGAAAGTTATCTCTGAACTAAACACTCAAGTGTGCGGGTCAGCAGAAACATCTCAGAGAATAGAGGGGACAGAGATACCTTCAACTCAGTGCATGAATGGATAATTTAATACCCAAATTGCACTTAAATGTTGGGGTTCCAGAAAGATGGAGCCAGAGATTTCTTGAATTACCTACATATTATGTAATCGTTATGCATGGCATTGAGCTTTTTCACAAGGAAATATTCATTACTGGCTGCTGGTAGCAGTTGAACACTAGTACTCCCAACTGATCTTCATGACCTTATTTCTTTCTTCTCTTGCTACAAAGAATTGTCTTGGGATTGAACCCCAAAGGAAGGAACACCACTTCACTGCAAAGCAATTTCGCAAAAACTATCAAGAATATTAAAAATGTTTATGGCCTTTGCCCTAGTAATTGGCCTTCTGGTACACTGTCTGAAAAAAATATTCTGAAATGTGGGCAAAGCTTTATTTAAAAGATGTGACCAAAAGGCGAAAGGACATCAGTTGCTTAATGATATGTTAATGGTTGGCAAGTCATCGTTAAGTACAAACGCATGAGAGTACGGCATGACAATTTTATTAAAATGGTGTTTTCAGCAAGTTTTTGATAAAATGGGGAGAAAAAACCTTGTGGTATCACATTTGTTAAAAAGCAGACCAGATATAGATACAGATGATGTAACTACAAATATAGCCATATATACAGAGATAGAAATAGAGATCTCCTTCTCTCTCTTTCTACATTTATCTGTTATCTGTCTATCTATCTACCTATCTATCTATCTATCTATCCATCTACCTGTCAGCTTACCTATCTGTTCCATCAACCCCATGACCTGTATGAGTAGCCTAGACTTAGTAAGATTCTGAAAAACTAGAACCAGGTCATATAGCAGGGAGATTTCTTACCTTCTCCGTTCTTGGAGAGGCATGTTAACTAAGAGTTGGGCCAGAAGGGGTTTTGGACCTAGTTTCTTTGAAATTGGAAAAGAACCTTACATATTCTGATAAGAACTAATAAGGAATTATCCCTAAGAGATGTCATTTCAAATTATGGTCAATCTAAGAAATACAGGTAGATTTGTTTCTTATGGCTACTGTAACAAAGTATCACAAACTAAGTTGCTTAAGCAACAAAAATTTGTTGTCTCACTATTCTGGAGGCTAGAAATCTGAGATCAAGGTATTGGCAAGGCCATGCCTCTTCTGAAGACACCAGGAAAGGATTTGTTCCAGGCCCATCTCATAGCCTCTGAGTGCCTCGGCTTGTGAAAGCATAACTGCAATCTGCAAGTAGAGTTCTCCCTGTGTGTGTGTCTCTGTGTCCAAATGTTTCCCTTTTTATAGACATACCATTTACAATGGATTAGGACTCACCTTAATGATCTCATTTTAACTTGATTACCTGTTTAATAACCCTGTGTCTAAACAGAGTTACATTATGAGGTACTGGGGGTTAGAAATTCAACATGTAATTATTTTTGCCTGGGGAGACTCAATTCAACCCATAACAACAGGCTTGTAGTATAACTAAACTGATCTTTTCATAAGCAATACAGGGAAAGGGAGGGAAAGGAACTGGCATTGACTGAACAGTCATTATGTGCAAGGATAGGTCTCTTAACTTGTTTATCTTATTTAAACCTTAAAATAGCCTGTGGAATAGATAGTAATTCCCTCATTTTGCAGGCAAAGTACCTGAGGCTCAGAAAAGTTAAGCAGTTTTGCCAAGGTCACTGTGATGGTTGATTTTACTAGTCAACTTGATTGGATCGTGGGTGCCAGATACTTGGCTATACATTATTTCTGGGCACGTCTGTGAGGATGTTTCCAGATGAGATTAGCATTTGGACTGGTAAACTGAGTGAAGCAGGTTGGCCTCCCCAAAGTGAATGGGCCTCATCCAATCCTCTGAGGGCCTGAGTACAACAAAAAGACAGAGAGAGAAAGAACTTGCTCTCTGCCTGAGCACTTGAACTGGGACTGGCTTTTTCCTGCACTTGGACCGGAACTTACAGCATCATCTATCCTCATTCTCAGGCCTTTGTACTGGGACTGGGATTTACACCATTGTCTCCCCTGATTCTCAAGGTCTTTGGGATTGGACTGAAGCTATGCCACTAGCTTTCCTGGGCCTTCAGCTTGCAGACTGTGGGACTTCTCATCCTCCATAATTATGTAAGCCAGTTCCTTATAATAAATCTTTCTCTTTCTGAAATAGATATATACAGATAGATAGAGATAGAGATAGTGATAGAGAAAGAGAGATATCCTGTTGGTTCTGTTTCTCTGGAGAACCCTGACTAATAGTCCCCCATTGAAAAGGGGACAAAAGAAATTCAAATACAAATTATGCCTAAAAATTCCTGCTTTAAAATGCTCTTTGGATTCCATAAAGCTGAATGTTCTCCAGCTTCGAAGGTGCATTCATTTCCACACATGCTTAAAATGTCAAAAGTGGATGCATTTGTCATGTTAACAGTGATCGGAAAATGGTGGGAATTAATAGGATGGTGTTACAGGCCTCAAATTCCACATTTGTCATAACCAACTGTATGACATAGAGCAAATCACTCAACTTCAATTGCCACAAGGCATAGAAAGGGAGTTTGGACTTGATATTTAATGTACTTTCTGAATTCTATGATTCTTTGAAAATAGGTGTTCTTGAAGCTATTTAGACTATTCTAAATCTATTTAAGTTCTTTCATTTCTTTTTGAAGCATTGCCTGGCACACAATGAACGTACATTCTTTACATTTATAAGCAGAAATCCACTGGTAACAGTTTGAAGCAATAGTCCTTAGTATTTTTCCTTGGATGTCCTATACCCGTTCTTTCCAACATTTTTTTTAAACTCAATGATGCATATAATATCTTTCTATATTAATGAATAGACTGTTACAACAAAATTTAAATTAGTGCAGATTATGCATCACATGTTTTATATGTAAAACATGATTTAGTCAATCAATGCTCTAGTGTTGGGAATTTAAAATTTCTAATATTATAACTCTGTGATAAACATCTTTAGAGCTCAATCTGTGTTCCCAGTCCTTTTGATCTTGAAGAAGAGAAATGTATATGGCTTGGTAAGTCACTGAATGTTGAGAGCAACAGCTAAACAGAAATTTAAAAAAAAAATAACTCATATATTATAATCATATAGTGCTTTCCTTTCTCATGGAGACTATGATCTCCAGGATTAATTTTTTTCTTATCTGGCTTGGAAATATAGTTCCCTTCTTCCCTCACTGATAAAGATGGGAGCTTTTAAATAGGTGGATATTCAAAGTAGAGGACTTTCATAGACTAGAGAGGACTGCTCTACTTTTAGCTAGGATTTACCAAGAAATGTGATCTTAAAAAACACTTTTCAGTTTCAATCTGGGTGACAGGAAAAACACTATTGCCACTAAGAAACCCTGGTTGTGGAAAAAAATAATTTTGAAGGGAAAATAATGAGGCTGGGTGACTTTAAGGGTCAGGGAAATAACAGGATGGAGATTACAGGCAGGCATTTTGGAATGCGGGTCTTGATTCTAGGGGGAAATCTAGAATTTGAGATTTCAGTCTGAGAGTCATAAGTATGGAGATTAGAGATAAAAGTGGAATTTTGAGTGAGAAAAGAAGTTCAAGAGTATGAATACCAAGAGAGTCTATATTCAGGGGCCAAAAGGCAAAAGAAGGGCTAGCAAACAGATCACAGAGGGAGCAAAATGTCATGGAAGCCAAAGAACAAGAAAGTCTAAATGTATAATTGGTTCCAATTAATGCATGGAAGCATAAGATGAAGGTTGAGAATACGCCATGGGATTTAGAAGTCAATAATTTATAAATACCACCTTATGAATGAAAGAGATCACTCAGTGAAGAGATTTCATCAAGATGAGAGGAAAGGAGTGACAAGGAGTCTCATAACCACTGGGAAAGTCATTATTGAACAGTCACAATAATATGAAAACTAATAATATCACTTACTTTTATTGACCCCTATCTCTCCTGCTTACTTACTCTCAGCATCTAAGAATATACTGTATTTCTTCTTAAGGGTTCTAAACAGTGTTTAAGCCAGAGTGCAGTTAAAATCGAATGGTGTGGTAAATGAGACAGTGGAATCTAGCATTAACTACTATGAAATTTGTCGATGAAGAAAAAAATGTTGTAAAGAAAGTATTAATGGAACCTGGTCTGTGAAATGTTGAAAGCTGTGAGCCTGTTGCTATTGTTTAAAAACTTTGTACAAGTTCCTTGTTAACCCAGTAAATATGGAATAAATGAATGACATAAATTTTAAAAGGGAAGAGAAGATTGAGTAAATGAAAGGAAGTTGTCAAATGATGTTAAATGTATCCTTTTTAGTGTGTGAAAAATATCTAACGCCCACTAGAAAGATTTCTACTGAAACTTTAAAGACTTAACTCTCAGTTATCTAGAAAATTAAGTCAGACGTTGAAATACAAGTCAACTATGCTTTCTCTTTAAAACATAATTCTGACATAAACAATAAGCCAATCAAGTTTTCAGCTGGTATAAAATTAGAAAAGGTTAATGTAAAATAGATAGCTAGTGGGAAGCAGCCGCAAAGCACAAGGAGATCAGCTCAGTGCTTTGTGATCACCTAGAGGGGTGGGATAGGGAGGGTGGGAGGGAGATGCAAGAGGGAGGAGATACAGGGACATACGTATATGTATAGCTGATTCACTTTGTTATACAGCAGAAACTAACACAACACTGTAAAGCAATTATACTCCAATAAAGATGTTAAAAAAAAAACCTCAAAAAAAGAAGTAAATCTAAAAAGATAAGAATTAGTGGCTCGTTTATGAAATTGTCTCTGTGATTCCACATTTTCCTGAATTTTTCATCTTCCACTTCCCAAGGCATTGAAATCCCAGGTTTGAGATTTGTGCTTGTCCAAAAATGACATGCCACTGAAGTGAATAACAAGTGATATTCTGCCTCCTTCCCCAGTCTTCTACCCATTTTTTCATAGGTTGAATGGTGGCCCCATAAAGGATATGTCCATATTCCAATGCCCGGAACCTGTGAATGTGATCTTATTCGGCTAAAGGGTCTTTGCAGATGTAATTAAGCTAAGGATCTCAAGATGAATTATCTGGGTTATCTGGGTGGTCCTTAAATCCAATGACAAGTGTCCTTATAAGAGACACCCAAAACGAGAAGGCCATGCGAGGACAGAGGCTGAGGTCGAGGTTATGCAGCCTTTAGCTAAGGCACACCTGGAGCAACCAGAAACTAGAAGAAGCAAGGAATCACCCTCCCCTGCCAACAGCTCGATTTCATACTTCTGGCCTTCAGAACTGTGAGCTAATAAGTTTCTGTTATTTTAAGCCACCGAATTTGTGGTATTTTGTTATGGCAGCCCTAGGAAACTAAGATACCATTCTTGTGATATTCATCCACAGTTAATGGGAAGGAATGACACATCAGACATTTATTCAGTGCCTGACAGAGACCGAATAACATCTGTTCTTGTGCATTTTAATTATTATTCATCCAGCTTAGGTGATATCTGGAGGGAAATGACGAACAGAATATGAAACAAGCATATCCCAAGGCTGAAGTGTTCTACTAGTTAAAACAGGATAACAGCAAAATGACAACCTCATCTCCTGAAGGGATTTCCTAGCAAGGTGATATAACTCAACTCTGGACTTGGTTTTATCTTTGTCCATTCACATATAAGCACCGTATTCGATTAAAGTTCTCTATTATAAGTTAATTTAATTGCATGCAGTTTGTAAAAAATGGAAATTAATAGAATGGCTTTTAAAATGACACATATTTAGAAAGCAACATGCTAACCAAACACTCAAAATTATTTTATTTTTACATTTTAAACCTCATATTTATAAAAACACATTTAAAAAAATCAAATGGAAATAAATCCTCACACTGATTGTTGGCAAAGGTACCAACGCAATTCAGTGGGGAAAATGATAGTCTTTTTAACAAATGATGCCACATGGAAAATTGAATTGCCACATGAAAAGAAATGAACTTAGAACCACATCTCACACCGTACTCAAAAATTAACTCAAAATGGATTAAAAAACTGAAATATAAGAGACAAAACTATAAAACTTACAGAAGAAAACATAGAAGAAGAACTTTGTGACCTTGAGTTAGGCAAAAATTTCTTAGATATTACACCAAAACCACGGTCCATAAAAGAAATTGATAAATTATACTACTTCCAAATTTAAAACATTTGTGCTTAAGCACACATACACCTCATTAAGAATAAATAGACAAGTCACAGATTGGAAGAAAATATTTTCAAATCATATATTCCATAAAGGACTTGTAAAAAACTGAGTAATAAAATGCAACCGATTAAATAAAAAAACATGAGCTAAATAACTGAACAGACATTTCTACAAAGACAACAAATAGCTAATATATGTATGGAAAGAAGCCCAATGCCATTACTCATTAAATTCCAATGAGATACCATTATACACAGATTAGACTAGCCATAATAGTTTTTTTAAAAGTGACAGTACTAAGTGTTGGCTAGGATGTGATACACTGGCTCCCTCATTCTTTATTGGTAAGGATGTAAACAGTCACTTTGGAAAACAGTTTGGCAGCTTCTTTAAAGGTTAAATATAAACTTGAAATATAAGCCATCAATTCAGCTCTTTGAGAGCTATCCAAGAGAAATTACAACATATGTCCACACAAATTCTTGTACATGAATTTTCATAACAGTATTATTCATAATAGTCAAAAACTGGAAACAACACAAATGTCCATCAAGCAGTGGATGGATTTTGTCCATCAAGCAGTGTGTCCATTCAATGGATCGATACTATAAGGAACAAACTACTGATACATGGAACAATAGAGATGATGGCTTCTCTCCAAATTATTCAAAGTAGAGGAAACCAGACAAAAATGACTAAGTATTATATTATTCCTTTTATATGAAATTTCTAGGATAGGCAAGACTCTCAAGATAGAAAGCAGATGAGTAGTTGCCTGAGGCTGGGGGCGGAAGCAGGAATTGATTTCATATGGGCACAGTGGAACTCCGCGAAGTGATAGCTGTGTTATAAATTTGTTTTATAGTGATGGCTGCACAACTATATAAATACACTAAAAATTCCAACTCTTCACTTACAATTGGTTAATTGTATGGTATATAATTTATACCTTCATAAAACTGTAAAAAAAAATAACATCAACATTACATTCCAAACTCTTGGAATGTTTTAATTCTCAAGAAGTGTTTGTAAGCCTGGAAATCATCAATTAGAAAAATTTGGTTTTGTCTCCACTTTGGAAATCAGTTTTTATAGATTCAGTAAGTCATCAATCTTAAGATTGTTTCCAGGTCAGTATGTACTGATTCAGTGCACCTAAAGAGTGTCTTTATGTGAGGCTTTTTCAATCAAAGCAATCAATAAAAAAAAAATAACCAGAGAAAAGAAAAGATATTAATATATATAAATTACTAAATTCTATTATTTAAATACATCTAAGTATAAGCTTAATTACACTAAAGAGCACGAGTATCCCCATTTACGTACTCAGGGATCAATACCTTCTTCTGGTTAAAATGTGGCTCAAGGCAAGCTCCTGACTTTCATTATTTTTGTTCTGTGTTTAATTATACACAGCAATTTCTTGAATAATAGTGGATGAATTAGAATGAATAATTACATGGGCACATAATGAGAGGGGTTTGAGTTTGAACGGTAGATAGGTGTGATGTAAATGCATTCATTCATCTACTCATTCAACAACTATGAATGATTTATCAGATACTGCGGTACAATATCTGGAGTTACAATAGTCCTTAAGACAGACTTTTTCTTAGGGAATTTATTGTCTTTTGGGGAAGAGAGGGAAGTTTAAAAACAGTTGCCATTACTTTTTAAATCTTTTTCCCATTCTGATAGGGATAAATACCGGGCATCCAGTTGTCATGGAGACCTAGATGAGAGGAACCTGATTTAGGCTTGGCGGATTAGGAAAGGTTTCCTTTAGGGGATGTTTCCTAAGCAGGTGTTGGAAAACTATTGGAATTAGCCAAATAAAGTTGAGAAGTTATAAAAGGAAGACATTCTGCATAGAAGGAGTACCATATGCAAAGTCTTGGTTGAGAGATAGAATGATATGTGTGGGGAACTGAAAGTAGTTCATTGAGGCTAGCGTTTGGAACTTGATGGGGCAGATAAGGCTCAGCTGAAGGTAAGGAGTAGCTCTGAAGGACATTGTAGGTGCTGCTTAGGAGTTTGAAAAAGATACCAAGGGCAGTGGGAGCGCATGAAGGATTTTAAGAAAGGGAATGTTGGGACTTCCCTGAAGGTCCAGTGGTTAAGACAGCGCTTCCACTGCAGGGAACATGGGTTCAATCCCTGGTCAGGGAACTAAGATCCCGTAAGCAATGTGGGTGTGGCAAAAAAAAAAAAAAAAAAAAGGGAATGTTGCTGTTGGATCTGAAAATCAGAATATGAGAGGTGTGTCAGAGGTAGGCCTTCTTGGCTTCATGTAATAGAAACGCAGCAAGTAACTTGCTCAATGAGATAAGAGATGGATTTTGTGGTTTATTGGTTTGTTTTTTCAAATAATAAGAAATCTGAAGGCAGAGAATCCTAACACAGTAGTACTATGTTGTCATCAGGCACCAAGACTTCTATTTTCTGCCTTCACCGTATTTTACATGTGGCTTTTCTCCTCATAGCCACAAAAGGGCTGCTATAACTTCAAACATTGTACCTACATTCTACGCAGGATGAAGGGAAAAATTGCAGACCAAGGGCCGAGACAACGGGACAGCTAGTTAGTCATCTTTTCAAAGAACCATCCTGGAAAACTTATGGGGTGAAATCCATTTACATCTCATTGGCTAGAATTATGCTAGCAGCAAGGGAGGCTGAAAGATCAAATAGTTCAATTAGGTAAATCAGGGCTTTGGAAGGAAGAGTGAGTATCAAGTGAAGCAAATGGATTAAAAAAAGAATGTGGAAGTAACAAGACTTACTGATTGCTTGGAAATGGAGGGTCAGGGAGAGGAAGGGGTCAGGGAAATTCCCAGGTTCCTGGCTTGAACAATTGGATGTGATGCCATTTACTGAGAAAAGAAATGCAAATTTCAGAGAAAAGATGATAAATTAAATTTTGGGTATGTTGAGTTCAACATCCTTCTGGAATATTCAAGGGGAGGTATCTGATGGCCCCAACAAAATCTCAGCCAGAGGTACAGATTAGAGAGTCATCCACATATAGGTTGTAATTAAAGCCATCAGAGTGGATGAGATCTTGAAAGAATAGAAAGTGAGATGAAAAGTTAGCCAATGTATTATAAAGGAAGAGTCAACAGAGTTTGGTAACTTGCCGAATCCATATAGAGGAAGAAAGTTCACATTTTATAACTGAGAGATTCTTTAATGCTTTCGGCAGTGTGAAAGGGAAATTGATACTTTATGCACTTTTTCTTCCTTTTTGACAAGGCATCTTTATTCTTTGTAGTCAGCTCAAATACATGATCTCTTTTAAATTGCTTTTTGCTCTCTAGGAAAAAAAGGTGACTAAACTGAATATTTTTAATAGAAACTATGCTAAACAATAGCGGTGACTCGACATTTAAGAAGCCTGGGCCCAACTTTCAATACCATTACAGATTTTTGCCTTGGGGAAGACTATTTACTTGTGCTACATCTTAGTTCTCTATTTTTGCAAGTGTGGAGACCAGATCCATGCTCTGCTTATGGAATGGGTCAAACAAAATTTCGTGGTACCTGAGTTCCCTGGAGATAGGCACTAAACAGGTACAGGTTGAATTACTAAAGGGCATCTTTGCCTCTCTCCTCGCTGTATACGGAGGTCAGGAATGAACGCTCTTCAGCGTAATTGCTGTTGATCACTTCTTTTACCCCTTGCTTCTGAGAATCCTTAGCAACAAGGTCTCCATAAAGATTGAAGAGTGTGTGGTTGACTTTTGACCTGATGTATTTGGTTGACATTCAACACAGAGAAGTTAAAAGAGATCATCAGGCATTTGTTGAGCTGATGAAACACAGAATATAACCCATTTCTGGGAAAATATTTCCTGCATTATAGAGATAAATATTTATTTCAGCTCTGCTGGGAAGCATGTGCCTAATAAATGATATGTTCGTTTTTTAATGGTCTGTTTATATTTCAGAGATTTCATATTATGAAATTTGGCTGCTTACTTTATATATAATTTTCAGCACATCTTTTCATGAAATACTTCTGAGACGATCTAAACTTAATGTCAAGCAAATATATTTTCTAAGTTCTGATAAACGACTCCAAAACTCCTCCTTCATAACAGGCATAGATACTGAAGTCTTTTACTCCTAGTTCTCTTTCTTTCAAAGGATCCAAAAGCTTACAAGGACATGTCACAATGGATACAACATGGGGGAACAATTTTGCTTAAAAATGAGCATTTAGTTGCTAAAAAATATTTTTTAAACATGTTAATTTCAGAGGCAAGAATACATCACGGAAAACGGAAGCCAGAATTTAGAAGTAATGCTGTGTGTGTTCTGGGGCACCATGGGGATATGTACAGCGTCAATGTTTTAGGATATCTTGGCCACACCATTGAGCTCAACTCAATTTTGGTTTTGTGTTCTATTCTTCCACCCCAGGTCCATGGTGTCTCTGTTAAGTGGCTCCTTGTCTGTCACATGCTTCCTCTATGAATATGTTTCGTACATGTAGTTTAGAATACAAACATTGGTGACATGACCTGTTGGCAATCTGTTGATATGGGAGAATTTCCCTGATGAATAATCACATTCACAAGTTGCAGCCTTAAGGTAAATTATTTCAAGTTGATCAACTAAATTAAGACTGAAGGAAAGACTAAATCCCATTTTGTAAGTTCAAGTGTGTGCAATCCATCACACAAGGGAACTTTATTCCCTGACCCTGAAGCATCGCCGGTGCAAGACAGTTATACGCGGTACCTTTCTACCGAAGTGCTGAGGATAAACAGAGGATGATTATTTCAAGAGCAGATCAAACAACTTCAAATTGAGTATTCGGCATTCCTCTTCTTCAAAATTCCCTAGCCAATAATATGCTAGGAATTTCCCCTTTGCCATCTTCTCTCAGGCCTTTCCTTCTCAACATTTTTCTCTAGGACTTTACCTCCAATCCTCTCTTCTTGGTTTCATGTAACCTCACTCTTCCTCCTTCTTGGGTTGCCAAAATTGCTCCAAAATCTTTTTTTGTGGCGTTTTGCAGATAATTTTGCTTTCTCACTGTGTGCCTTCCACTAAATTTGCCCAATAACCTCTAAGATAAAACACCCTTTTTTCTTTAAGATAACATACCGTCACCGGCAACATTTCTTTCAATTAAATTAAAATGTAAAAATACTTAGTTTTCTCTCCTCTGAAAATGGAATGGGCACGAAAACAACATCATCAACTGACCTTGGGAGACAGCACTGGCTTGGTTTGCTATTTGTAATTTGTTCCACAGATATTATATTAATCTGAGAATCTCATTAACTCCGTGAGGAAACAGAAACTCAGAGACTTTAAGTGACATAATAAATTTGTCTAACTAATAAGTGTCACAACCAGAACTAAAGTTCAGATCTTAGAAATTAAGGTCAGTAGTGATAGCCTTGGAGCTTTAGAAATTAAATGAGACAATGCCTTGGATAATGGAAAGACTTGTTTTTTTAACTTAAAATACTTACCTGGCAGAGAAGACTAGTAAGTAGCTCTCAGAGTTATACCTAAGTGACATTAACATGATCTTTACAAGAGATCAGTATATGCACAGACTTGGTGTTGCTACTATTTCCATAATTTGTCTAGCATCTGACCTCCTATTTAAAAATGCATGTATTTTGCAAGTTCTAGCTGAAACTGTGGAATGTTGCTGGGACCATGTTGGTCCCCTAAAACCAAGCCAAATAACTTTGCCTAAGAATGAGAAACTTCGATAATTTTGATAATGTTGTAGGTGGAAATAATTACAGCAATGTTGCCATCTTGGTGTATTTCCTATCAGCTCTCCTTGATGAAGTTACCCCAGAAATGTGTTTATTTTGGCGAGTACCAAGTGCTATACTTCAGCTATCTCTTTTGATGCTTAATACACTGTAATAAAACTGTTATCTTTCCTATTTGACGTGTGACAAAACTGAGGCACAGAGTATTTAAGTGACTTGCTTAATATCACACAGCGGTTGAGGTGCAGAGGTAGGATTCAAGCTCCAAAAGCTATACTTAGGCTGAGCCTGAGCATCTCCACTCTCTGCCCCTGGATTCAGAATC
Source organism: Aethalodelphis obliquidens (assembly GCF_003676395.1). Classification (NCBI taxonomy): domain Eukaryota; kingdom Metazoa; phylum Chordata; class Mammalia; order Artiodactyla; family Delphinidae; genus Aethalodelphis; species Aethalodelphis obliquidens. The sequence continues at coordinate 6,675,583 of NW_020838023.1, read as the reverse complement.
TCTACCTTTGTAGCTTGCCATATATTGAGCAATGTGCATCTTATGCATTAGAGAAACTGACAACTTAAATAGTATAATCACTATCTCAAATGAGGGTGATATTCCTGCTTCTATTATTATTATTATTTTTTCTGCTCAGGCTGGGAAATAAATGTCACAGTCTTTTATCTACTATACATTCATCGGTTTATTCATGCATTGATGAACGTTCAAATGAACAAACGTTTCACTCCATCTCTGTGCCAGGCACTCTTGTTTGTGATCAAGGCCCAGACTTCCTGAGTCAGATACTTTTGTTGCTGTTTTAAAACACTGATAACATTTTCATTAGGTTCATGATCTCTATCTTCCTCATAAAATTCTGATTTTATCGGTATATTAACTAAGGCTCAGGAAGGTCAAGAGACTTGCCGTCTGCCAGATGGATGGGAAATAACAGGGATTTGAATTCAGATCTTCTGATTTGCTATCTTGATGCTTTTCTCACTGTTTTTCTCACTAAAAAGGAAAACGTTTCAGTAATCCAAGAGCCACCTAAAATAGTAATCTGGAAAGAGCAACAAATGGGTACATTACTTATAATTCGTGCTCTTACAGTGTATTTCTATTTGAATTTTTATAATTGATTAATTACGTTTTTTGTTACAGACTCTTATTATCCATAAGTAAATGAAAGCATTTTTTTTGAATTTTGCAGCTCTTATCCCTCCAACTTGGAAACTGGTTTCAGCCCATAGCTCTGAAAGACACGTATGTTTCTCTTAAGCACTTAGCTTTGGGAAAAGGATTGAAGTAAGGATTTATTCATTTTTAAAAAGCAAATAGCTTTCACTTTTCTCTATTTCACCCTTAATCCAAGTATTTATTGATACTTTAACCTTTCTTGTTGGTGGTGAGACTCTTAGAATATTTAGATGTGTGAAAAATTAATTTGCTTTACTGAATAAGGAGCACCGTAAGAGCGATGGAAAGATCACAGCTACCTGACCAACAGAGGCAGCAAGAATATAACTTTGGTCCTGTTGTTCCCTTTCTATAAACAAGTCAGTAATCTCAGGACAGAACCACTCAGACATGCTTCCATAGTGGCAGAGAATTGCTTGGTGTCAGTGACCTAGATGTGAAATGATTTATCGGAATTTTTATCTCCAAAAAAAAAAAAGAATATTTTTCACATGGGTCTTAGAATCATAGTCATTTTATTGAATTTTTCATCGTCTTAAAAAGTACTGGCTTTATTAAAGTAAAATAAATTACCAAGCCAAAAAATAGAAAAATTTTTCCTAAGAAAAAATAGCCAACCAGACATTTAATCAGACTCTAAATGCGTATATAATGTTTCTTGCAGCCTCTGGCTAATGATTTATAAGCTTCTCTTGGATAGAAAATCTCCTTACTAACTTCTGAATAAATCGTATCACTTTAAGGCTGCCATAAGATGATTTCAAGAGATAATCGTGGGTTTATATTTAAACCAAAACTTTAGAGGCCAAATGAACTTTCTTACTTATTTTTTTTTGACAGCCAGGAATATATTAAAAAGCAAATCAGTTATTCTCTGGTTATTCTAGAAATTCTTAGAAATTCTAAGTGATAAGACATTTGAGATACAATGCTTTCCTTTTATGAATCTCATTAAAAATAAAACAGTAAGACTTATGAAGTGGTAGGGAACATTCATTTTACAAGTGGTTTACATATATGAACTAGATTCTCACAAAAAGCCGAGTAGGTAGGCACTATTCTTACTAGGAAACAGGTATTTAGAAGTGAAGTGGCTTGCCCAAGGTTTCACGGCTAGTAATGACCATCTGGACCATGGGTACAGGCAATCAGCTTCAGGGTCGCAACTTCAGCCCGAAAGCCAGTCTGTCTCTCCTAGCAAAAGCTAATTCAACCATACCGACAATGTATTCCTGAAAAATGGGGGAAACTGAATTTTTAGATAATTGAATTCTCGGATCATTGATGGAGACACAGTAGTGATAGAAGTTATAGCGTGGTTCTTTTCCAGATGCAATCAATGCTGAGACGACTTTTTGTTTCTTCTTCAGGGCAATTATACAGCTCCTACAATTGGTGTTAAAATTCCTTTGATTCATCAAGAATTTATGAGTACCAACTCTGTGCCATGTACTTGCCTAAGCACTGGAGGCAGTACAATGAATACAACTTAGTCTTTGAACTTGAGAATTCCTCTTTGTTAAAAAGCCAATTAAAAAAAAAAAGAAACCGAACTTTAAAAATTCTATTATGCTATTCTTGTGGCTTAGTAAATAAGGACGTCAAAAAAATCATCTCTTTCTTTGATGACTGAGCATCAAGGATTTGGAGCTACCATGTGAAAAGATGACTCATTCTATAGTAGATGGGTTTATGTAAGGAGATAGATTTAATTTGTTCAAACTCTAGAATTTACCTTGAAAATCATACTTTCCTAACATCTACGAGATAAGCTTGTTTTTCTGACATTTTTTGTTTTTTACATAAAAGAGGGCAATTCAGACTTTCTACTTATTTGCATTATTGCTGAGAGCTGTGTTTTTATTAATTGAATTTTTACTGTAATTGGCATTTGTTTTCTGTATTACATTGTTTACTGTAAAAGTCATTTGTTTTCTCCTATTAGCTTTTTGTTTTTCTTTATACTACGTAATCACATTCCTATAGAAAAAAATGTAGAAAACGGGAGAGGCTTAGTACAGAAAGAAAACACCACCACTTGGGGGTTTATGTTTAAAAGAGTAAATATATCCTCTATTGCACATTTTTCAGAGAGGAAACTTCTCCATTCCAGCTGATGTGTGGAGTGTTGAAAAACCTGCATCTACATATTATGGATACGTTAGTTCTATGAGGAGACAAAAGCAGATACGCTACTATTAAGAGCTGGCAAGTGAAAGTCCAAATTGTATGTTGAGCTTTAGTCTCTCTACCTTTCTGCTTGCTGACCCCTAGAATTCAACTGAAGCTTTCTTGCTAGGGCACCACATGCGAGAAAGACTCCCCTAACTTGATCTGGAAGGCTAATGGCTGGATCTGACACAGCATGTGCTGTAACATACTCTTGGTTACTGAGTACACACAGAGGCTTGAGACAGCTGGCCATGGCCACGCTTCTGGCTTGGAGTCACGCCCTGAACTTCCACAGCTGAAATGAGTCCATGCTTTTCTGGCTGCCTGATCCACTACCCATGTGGCAACAGAGCCAAAGTGGTAAACCAGTTTCACCAAGGCTCGGATGTACCCAGAATGTTTACCTTGTACGCTAATCCATATACTCTTTTATTTGAAAGTGGCTGCTCCTTTGTGATAATGACGTACTGTCTCTTTTGAGAAAGCACCCATTTATACATGTTGGTATATATTCCAAAAAAAAAAAAAAAAAAAACATTTTGGAATAGAGTCCAAAGTACGAGAGCCAGATTACTTAGGAGAGCTAAATCAGCATTTAGGAGTTTCCTAAGGGAATGCTCTTCCCAAGACCTCATCATGTTCTTAGCTGAATTCTTGACATGCAAGTTCATGTTGGTTACTTCATACACAAGCTAAAGGTGAGGTAGAAAATTCTACGGTTCAATGTGTGGTGAAGTCATTGACTCACCCATAAGGCCATGGGAAGACAGTCAATGGCTCAGGATCAGGGTTAAATGAAAAGAAATTGATTCCTAAAGAGGCAACAACATGCTGGAATCCATTTTTTATGTGTGTGTTTAGTAAGCAGGTAAACAAAGCAAATACCACATAAAAATCATGAAAGTCTAACTTTAAAATGACAATTGTTTGAACATCAAGGCATCTTTTTTTCATATTCGGAGAATTCTGACATCTCCAGCTTCAGTTTAGAGATTGGATGTGTTGAGTGAATAGTTTGAACTGTCTATTGTTTCTTTAAGTGACACCATTAAAAGGATGGGTCGGCCACTATAAAATGTGGGCCAAGCAACTGTTGAAATAAGATGCAGCCAATATTTACCTGAATGATAAATGCATGTCAAGAATTCCAATTTACTATACATCTATGGACTTACGACACCCACCCTTAATCATACTTTCTCTGAGAGAGCCCATTATAATCTGTACAGAGCCACCAAGGAAGCAAAAGCAAGGATAAAATAAAAAGAGGTTGCTAGGATGAAGGCTGCAGATTCTAAACAAAGATGAGTGACACATGTTGGCTAGGATAAATCTACGAATAGCCTGGGGCCAGACATCAGACATTATTTGAAATGACAAACTTCACATTAACTAAAAGAAAAAAAAAGATCATAGATGGAGACAGACAGTGGTGCTAAAAGTTATACAACTGCATGATTCATTTCCAGAAGAAATCAATGTTGAGATGACTTTTTTCCTCCTTCAGAACCAATAATGAGCCTCCTATAATTAGGTAAACTTTCTCTGTCCTATCAAAACAAACCGTCAAGCCGCAGGGAGGCCACTGACACATCTACCCTTCAACCAAAGCTATAGTATTTTAATTTAAGTACAATGCAAAGATGCATGAGTCAATCTACCGTAAATTTTCAGCAAATAGTGTGTGTCATTGGAAATAACTTCTGCTTTTCTGAAGACCGTAGATTTATTCTGTAGGAGTTTTAGAAACAAGCAACAATAATTTTAGCAAAAGCAATTCCCTGCGTTCACTAAACCATAACTGTCTGAAACTAGTTATTTCTAGAATTACACAGAACCAAAATAGCAAACATGCAAACAGAGAGCTATGGGTTAGAATTCATCAAATGAGGGGGGAAAAAAGTTTTGAATTTTAAGGTATAAAATATCACAGCTGTTAACTATTTATAGTTGCCCAATTTTAATGCACAATTCAAGCACTAATTAAAAACATTCTCCACAAATAGAAAACCAATTTGCTGTGTGTGCAGAGTGAATAATACAATCAACTTTCCCCAGCTATCAATTTTCTCTTCATACAGTCAGTCAAAAAGTAATTGACCTTTTGGACTTCTCATTAAAACTCAGCAATGGAGTCTGGAAAAAATGAGGCTAGGTCTATGCATGCCATCAAATGAGGTTATAGCATATCTAATCTCATCGTTTCAGTTTTGTCTATCGTCATCATGAGTTGCTGGGCTGTGGTCTGAACCAATTGGGGGTAAAAGCAGAGTTGAGCCGATTGGCCATGGCATATTTTATCCATTCCACACGTACAGGCAGAGCCTTAGTTTGCCACTGAGCTAATAAAATAAAAACATGAGACATGCAAGTGACATCTGTCCCAGTCAGGACCCTGGGATGGAGAGATGGGCTCTCACTGTTTCAACCTTATGTTGTTAGGTTGTGTTAAGTTGTATTAAAGTCTAAGGCAAATTCCAGGAGGAGAAGTTCTTTGTGGTTCCCATTTATCCCGCTTTCGGAAATTTCTGAGGACATCTCATTGAGAGCTTGGGACAAATTGGTGATGGTGGAGGTGAGGGTGTGGGTAAGGGTAATACATTTTCCTGGGAAAGGATAAAATCATGGAAGTTAATTAACAAATCCATGGGAGTCTAAAACTGGAGCTGGAAAGAAACAGAGATAGTCTCATTCAATCCTTTTATCTTATAGAACATAAGATCCAGAGATTAGAGCAACCAGCCTCAAGTCACACTTTGCTGAGACATGAATTTGGGTTTCAACTCCCAGCTGAGTTTTTACAGTCACAGCATAGCCTGACTACTCTTTCATGTACTTTCACGTTGTTTGTTAAAAACAAACAAAAATAAAAGCAGAACGAAAATTCTCATTGAAGACATCTTGCAAAGCCACACATACGTGCTTGGGTCTTTGTGGCAACGGTTAGCTCTACTATGGCCATGGTGTGTGACCTTGCTCATTTTCAAGTACACAGCATCTCCCACCCACACGGCCTTTTTAATCCCAAGCTCTTGTAATAGGTTGTGTGGATTTCCTTATGGGAGGCCAAGTTTTAGAATGGACCTTCAGATTCTTTGCAAGTAAAATGTGGCTCTTTACCTTCAACAAGAAACTTGTGCTTTCATTAAGGTGACCGTATAAATTATCTTCCAAATCACACAATTGTGAGAGCAGATGGGGTAGTACTGATTATTACAACAGGACAACAGGTGCACACTGAACTACTCTTGGCAAACTAGGATATGGGATCTCCCTAGCTTCAGTGTTTCCCATATCCACAATAGTAAAAATTCCCCTGTACAGGTATTTGTTCTATTGTGCATTTTTAAGGTTTGTTTTTGTTTTCTTACTTTGAAAGGCAGCATTATATAGTGGAAAGGTAGAAAAAAATACAAAGAAGAACATCTGGGGGTCTGAGTCCTACTTCTGTGAGACAAAAAAATCATTGTCCTTTCTTGGATTTAGTATTTGCATCTATTAAAAGATAGAGTTGGGCTAAGTCACTATTAAGTTTTCTTCTAGCCCTAATGGTCTAGGATTTCTTTGCCCCCCAGATTTCCATTTAATGTGTGTGTGTGTGTGTGTGTGTGTGTGTGTGTGTATACACACATATATATATGTCTATATACATATATAAAAATAGAGGTCAGTTATGAAAAGAATATGAAGTTTCAATAAACATTGAATAAGAAAATAACCAGAATTTGAGTCTGGAATACACTGTTGGTAATGTTATCTTTGAAAAAAAAAGCAAAATTGTTTACCTATATTGAAAGTCACACCCAGACACATAATGTCACAGCAACTGGGTAGTTCAGTACAGACAGGAAATGTTTTTTCATGTGTGTTTTTGGCAAAACTCTACAGCTTAGGGTACTGGTGGGTTTTTTTGTTATAACAGAGTCTTTTATGTGGCAAAGTCACATTAGACGCTGTCTGGTTGCTCCTGGTTACGAAGACTTTTCCTATTTGACTCACCTTCAATTTTTAGGCAAATTCTCTGGCTTCCTGCTATTGTTTCTGGTGTCTGCAAGTCCTTGCAATCTTTTATGTGTCTTTTGAGAGGAAAGTCTGGGTGATAGAAGTGTTACATGCCCCGTGTAACTTCAGAGGTGTTAATGATTAAAAGCATAAAAGTGGTTGGATAAGAAGCAGAAACAGAATTTATCAGAAATTCTAGATACTTATCTAGTTTAATAAATCCCCCATTTAAATTATAAGTGATAAGCCTTATCTACTTTCTGCATATGCTACAGGCACAATTTGGGACAGTGTTTTGTCTTTCCATAATGCTTGTCTGAATTCTAACATTTCAAAACTTCCTTAAGTCATCTTGCTGAGCCAGGGAGACAAATACAAATACGGGTGGTTTCTCTCTTCTGCTATGACTCTTGGTTGTAAATTTTAGGTGCAAGATTGCTTCTTCATTTGATTACTACAATACATTCCTACCCAAGCTGCAGTATAAGGAATAGTTAAAAAAAAAAAAAAAAAAACAGCTTATTGAGCTATGAGCTTAACAATGTGCTAAGCATTTTCTACATACAACCTCAACCAATCCTCAAAATGATCCATTACATAAAATGAGGTTCAAAAAGATCATTTACTCAACCAAGTTTGCACAGCTGATAAGTAGCAAAGCCAGGATTCAAACCCAAGTATATCTGAAATCCAAACCCTGTGTCCTGAACAACTATAGTCTTATCTCAGGGTATATCATGGGGTGACAACTTCCTTCTCTACATTTGCACTAAGTCTTATGTTTTTAACACTCTTACTAGCACATCCATTTAGCTTATTGGTCCTCATAATGTTCTACTAGGGCAGCAGAAAGGGTGGATGTCAGGTTCATTTTATAGATGCAGATGCTCAGAGAGGATGGTCCAGCATCACAAAGCTAGTCATTTGTAGTGCCAGCAAATGGACCTGTGTCTTTGGGCTGCTGCCCTAGTGAAAAGTCCATAAAACCAGAGTTATTTCTTGAAAGACTTTTTAAAAAGTAAGATAAAACCTTAAAGAAACAAAAATTCAAAAGCATAATTAACCAATCATAAATAAGGAACAACTGCCATATTAATCATAAACGCTAGAGGTAACATTTAACAAAATTTGGTTTTTCCTTCTTGCCTATTTCACATCTCAACCAATGTCTGGCCAGTCTGAATTTGTGACAACACCAACAAATGATGGTAGGTAATATAACCCAGACCTCTATGACTCCCTCTGTCTTGTCATGCACCACCTTATATTGACAGTCTGTTTTTCCTACCAAATTCTGATGTTAAGTACAGAAACCATTTCTTATAGGTCTTCCCGTAGAGTGGTGGCTCACTAAAAGTTTCTTGAATAAAAGCAGAAGGTGTTGTTGTTAAGACATGTAATAATAACATTTACTGAGTCTTGTTTAATATATACCAACCACTCTTGTAAGGACTTTAGCTGTATTAAAATATTTAATCCTAAAAGCTATCTTATTTTACCTCAATCTCACAGGTACAGAAAATGAGGTACAATCAATTCAAACAGTTTTCCAGAGTCATAATACAGTAAGAGGCAAGGTAAAAATTTGAACCCAGTTAGTACAGTTTAGGAAAATTAAGATTTCAAACTCATCAGCACTCAGCAATTCTGTTAGGTGGTATTCTTTTAGTCTTGGATCCATTTCATAAAAATATTGAAACTGCATTCCTATAGTGTTTTTCTACTGAATTGATGTATGGAGGAAATGCCATTAAAAAAAAAAAAAAACCTTCAGATTCTCCTGCAAGAATTAAATGGTACTCCATCATTTGGAGATCAGACTGGAAAAAAGAAATGCTGCTCCAGCAGGTTCTCTCCTGAGGATCTGACAACAAGAGCCAGCATTAGGTGGTGGTAGATAATAACATGGGTTTTGGAGGAAGGCAAATAGGTTTGAAACCCAGCTCCATCCGTGCTTGGGGCTAAGTTCCCCAGAAGTCCGCTCTTAGACAAGGATTTGTGTACCCCTTTGTCATGGTGCCAACCTAAAGGTGAAGTTTCACCCGGGTTATGCCCCGGCATAACCCCCTATGTTCAGATGTTAGTTCTATTCTATGTGAGTTATTCTCCATTTGCTCCTGTTATTTTTTCCTGGGGGACTGTCCTTTATAGACCAGATCACAGTCTCACTTGCCTTATGGCTTCCAGGTTTGAATTTGCCAAATTAGAGAGCGGCACCAGTTGGAGATCAGGAGGTGGGGAGAGAGAAAAGTGGAGGTGTTCCCTCCACACTCCCCCTGCAGGGGCATAGTTTGACAGTGGCTCTTTCTTCTATCAATGGCCACAACTCCTGTTGAATGACCCTCTTGCGTACAGTTAAAACTCTTACTCTTGTGGATCCCAAAACCCATCTCCCCCTTCTGATCCTCCGCCTCTGTTGATAGTTCTTGGTGCTTCTCCATCTATTACTGGTTCCTTTAATCCTGCCCACACCTCTCTGTAAGTGGTCCTTTCATCAAATTTTCTTTGCTCAAAGCCTTGAATATACATCTTGCCACTAAGGACTTGACTAGTAAATCTCATATCTGTATGGGTATTCTCGTTATGGATTTAAACAAAGCAGAAAGTCATAGAATACCTGTTTTACTACATGTTTCCCATTGACCTTCCTCTTTCTCCCTACATGCCACTGGACTAGGAGGGATGGGCTTTTGCTCTTCTCTTTGTGATAACTACATCCCTTACATCATATCCTGAATTTCATTTCAAATGGTTTAGAATAAAGCACAGTTTTCAACCTTCCACCTTGATATGCCAATGAGATATTAAAGAATTGAGAACAACTTTTTCTCTTTAAAGGATGTCTGCTTTTAGAGAAAGACAAATACCGTATGCTAACACATATATATGGGATGTAAGAAAAAAAAAATGTCATGAAGAACCTAGGGGTAAGACAGGAATAAAGACACAGACCTACAAGAGAATGGACTTGAGGATACGGGGAGGGGGAAGGGTAAGCTGTGACAAAGCGAGAGAGTGGCATGGACATATATACACTGCCAAACGTAAAATAGATAGCTAGTGGGAAGCAGCCGCATAGCACAGGGAGATCAGCTCGGTGCTTTGTGACCACCTAGAGGGGTGGGATAGGGAGGGTGGGAGGGAGACTCAAGAGGGAGGAGATATGGGGATATATGTATATGTATAGCTGATTCACTTGTTATAAAGCAGAAACTAACACACCATTGTAGAGCAATTATACTCCAGTAAAGATGTTTAAAAAAAAAAAAGAATGTCTGCTTTTAAGACTATAGCCATGCTAGGCGCCCCCAAAAGGAAAACAAAATAGTAACTCATTTACGAGTCAAGCCCAACTAATGATGCCATTGTTGGCTGGTTGGCATCTGCTTTCTTCTTTCTGGTGTTTTATGTCTCGTGACTTGGAGTTGTTATAGCCAAACACAATTTACAGGAAGAAAGGAGTAGAATACATCCATTTAATAATTTAATATTATCTCTACTGCTTGGGCCAGAGATAGATAATTCCTTTGAGGTCCACTAACCTCACCTCTCATTTTAAAGATACGAAGGTGAATAAAATAGTACCATTCTTACGATAGGCAGAATGTCGGCCCCCAAAGATGCCCATGCTCTAATCTTTTAGAATCTATGAGTACTTTAGGTTACATGGCAAAGGGGAATGAAGGGGGCAGATGGAATTTAGGTTACTAATCAGCTGAACTTAAAATAAAGGCCTCATCTTGGATTATCTGGATAGTTCAAATGTAATCGCAAGGGTCATTAAAAGTGGAAGAGAGAGGAAGAAGAGAGAGGTAAAGAAATGGCAGCATGAGAGGACTTGGTCCACTGTTGCTGGACTTGAGGATGGAGGAAAGGGCCCCAAACCAAAGCTTCTAGGAGCTGGAAAAGGCAAGAAAACAAAATCTCCCTCAGAGTGTCCAACGTTAAATAACTCCACCAACACCTTGATTTTAGTGCGGTGAGACCCATTTGGGGGCTTCTGACCTCCAGAACTGTGAGATAATAAATTTACATCATCTTAAACTATTAAATTTATGGCAATTTGCTATAGCAGCAGAAGGAAACTAATATCATTCTAAACCAAATACCCTTAAGGCTTTAGCTTAGAGTTTTAATTGGTAATTATTTACTTAGCATCTTCTATGGAACACGCACTATGCCAGACACTGGATATATAACAAGAAATAAGACAGCCATAGGTTCTCTCCTCTTAGGTCTTATAGACTGGAGAAAGAGTCAGAAAGTTAAATCACATGTATATGTATAACTGAATCACTTTGCTGTACACCTGAAACCAGCACAACATTGTAAATCAACTGTACTCCAGTATAAAATAAAAATTAAATTAAAAAAAGAAATTTAAATCAGCTTTAACATTGACATAGGGCAAGTGCTATCCAGAGAAGGGCAGTGTGCTATGGATGACCTAGCAGGGGGTGTGACCCTAGGAGGGGTCAGGAAAGCCTTCTGTAGAAGCGACTGTTTCAAGTTGAAAACTGAAGGGTGAGCAGAGGCAACTGACCCTGGGGATGTAAGTGGAATTGGGCGTGGAGGTGGGGCACAATAGATATAAACAGAAGTAAGAGCGTGTTCCAGAATAAAAAAGAAGGCCTTGGTGAAGCCAAGAGAAGGTTCTGCCTGACTGGCATAAAGGCTTAAGAGACAGCATGGTGGGAGAGGGGGCTGCTGACGTCAGCAGGGGCAAAGGGACAATGCTATACGTGCCACAGACTGTGAATCCCGAGCCTTCAGAAACAGAATTTGGGTGATATAATTTAATGCTATTAGTAAGACGGCTACTCTTGTGTATATTTAATTTTATGTATATTGTAATTTTCTATATAAGTTTAATGTATATTATAATTTTATATGTATCGTAATTTTATGTATAATACTTAGACGGTCGTGCAAAATTGCAAAGAACTCAAAGAAAGCTAATGTGGCTGGAGATAAGCAAGAGAGGGAGAGCAGCATTTGAGGGGCAGGGTCTGGTAAGGTTGGGGAACAATTCAGGCGTGTTTATTAAGTCGTGTGGACAGGTTAGCTCAAGAATAAGATATCCATGATTGATCTAAAGATTCACAAAGGTGGATCACAAATTCACGAATGAATGAGAATGAGGGTATAACATCACCATTTCAACACCAACATCCATTCACTGAAATACGTTCTGAAAACGAGTCTAAATACCAGGTTGCAGAGAAAAAGGGGGAGTGAATGTACATAAACCCCTGTGGTATTTTGTTCAGTTGTTCATTTAGTTAAAGTAGTACTAAGATTAAGTCTTCACATCTCCTGGAAAGGGAAGTTTAATGGAAAAGTGCTGATTCCCATTATGCCATGCCCGTTTTCTAAAATTACAAGAAGTTTCTTAAATCCCCCATTTAAGTCCACTGCCCCATCCTTTAACTTTAACCAGAGCAAAATTTTTGATATCCTTAAGGGGAAAGAAGGTGATAGAAGAAGGAAAGCTGGTATTTTATCATGTCAGTGAATTTACTGTGTACCTAATCCTATTACATTCTCTCAGCAACTTTAGAGAAGTTGAATAATACTCAAGGTTATCAAGCTAGAAACGGCAAAACTGAGATGTGAGCCCCGCTTGGTCTCATATTAAAACCCAAGTTTATTCTACATTACCGTGTTCGTTTTCAGGCTCTCTATTCAGCAGCAGAAGAGAGTGAGAATCAGCTTTCTTGCTGCATCTCCAAAGTCTAGGGATATGTCCAGAAGAGCCTAGAAAAGGGAAGAAGAATGTTGAACTCCTGAATAAATTCAACTTCTATTTATTGAGCTTCTGTTAAGTGCCAAGATTCATGTTGTGGATTTCTTGATGAAAAAGACATGATGAAAAAGACAGGGCCCAAACCTTCAGACAGCTAGACAACAAAATTTTGTATTTAATACAGTCACTTGAGAGAAAAAAATACAGTTCAATGTGATCATTGCTTTTATGGAATGAGTGTCAATCAGAGAAGGCTTCCAAGAATAATAATCTAGGTGTACACGGGCAAAAGAAGAGAAGTTTCGACCAAGGAAGTTCATACTGTGTATAGATGCTTGAGATGATCAATTTAGGATTCAGAAAACTTTGGGGACTGAGGATCTAATGTAGAGCGTGGTAATTATAGTAACCATGGGAGGTGATGAATTAAGTGTTAATTAATTTGTGGTAATGTATCAAATTGTCACATTGTACACTTTAAATACATACAATTTTATTTGTCAGTTTAATCTCAATAAACCTGAAGGGAAAAAAAAACCATTTTGGAGAGAGCAGGAATGGAAACATCCCATCACCTCGAATGCCATTTATATGTCTGTAATTATTCCCATCAACTATGCTTTGTATATGAGTAAAATCCCATACACCTGGGAAGAACCAAGTTAAGTATGATTTCACCTCTAGGGCTGGTGTCTCATGAAAGCACTAGAGTCCAGCCAACCTTCAGAAGATAATTTCCAACAACCAGCAGTGAATAATTCATTAATAATGAAGAACTTGGCTTAAATAACATTATAAAATGTCAAATTCAGAAACAAGAAATTTTTTCTGGCATTTATTTATCCAACAACTAGTTATTAAGTGTTTCATCTGTGTCAGGCACTGTTCTGGGTTCTGCTAAAAGTGTGATGAATAAGTTAGATATGGTCCCTCCCCTTAGACAACTCACAAAATAAAATAATTAGATAATGGAAAAGATACACTTTACCAGAAAAAAATACAGACTTTTCTCCTAGATAGGTATAAAAGTTGTATGGGTCCTTATCTGGTTTGGAATGGGTGATTCTGGAAATCAATAATGATAGAAATCATCTTTGTGTTGGGGTGATGTGAATTTTTTTTCCCCTTCAGATCTACTCTTCACCCTTTTCAACTGCCCTATTTGCTGTGTGAAGTTGACCCATATGGACCCCATTGAAGGGGAATATATTTTGGCTTCTGCTTGGCTAAGTCAACGGGAAGCCCCAGTGACACTGCAGGGATGGGAACTCTCATGATACCTTGACCTTCAATGTAAGGCTACTGCTCCTCTCAAGGTGAACTTCTCCACCTGACTCCCCTTGAGGTCCAGTATCTTCTCTCTCTGTTATGGCTCAGAGGTGGTAACAACTCAGCTGCTATTCACCACCTGCAGATTATTGCATGATTCCATGGGTTTCCCCTCTATCCACTTGCATCATTGTAAACAGTCTCTTTGTAAATGACTCATCCTTAAATTATTTCAATTTGAGTGTGTCTTCTGTTCCCCTATGGGACCCTGACTAACACCTTTGCTGTACCCAAGTTTCTATCCTTTATTTACTTATTCTGCTTACATCGATTGACACCACACCTTCAACCTGGTGTAGAGGACAACACTCAGATAGCGACAATAGAATACCTGCCTAAAATAAGCACTCGCACATACTCTTAGTAGGAACTTAATTTATATATATGTCAAAATTTTAAATGCACTTATCCTCTGACCCAGAAATACCATGTAAGGAATTTATCCTGTTCATTACAGTGTTATTTGTAGTAACAAGATACAGAAATCACTGGTTGTATACATTATGGTATATCCAAACAACAGGATGATGTGCAGATGTTAAAAAGAATACAATAGATCTGTATGCAATAATATTGAAAAGTCTCCAAGATATGTTAAGTGAGAAATCAAAGTACTCAATAGTATTTTATATACCTATTTGGGTAAAATATACAATATAGTGGGTCTGCTATATGACTGGGTCTACACATAAAATTTGTTTTTGTTTTCGTATTTTTTGGACATATTAAAAAAAGAGATTTTGAAAGGGATATGACGAGAGACTAGGGAAGGGAGATTGTTACTTCACATTCTTTTAGCTTTCTGTGTCTGTTTTACTTTTTTTAAAAAAAATAACATGTGCTTAAATTAATTTTTTTAAATAACATAAAAATAGAGATGTAATGTCAACCCCCTGTTTTGCTTAGCTTAATAGAGGAGTTCTGAAATAATAGTCAGAGGAAATAACTCCCTAAAACAAATTTACAAGAAACAATATCAGTACATTAAACAATATCACTTGTAAAACCTGAAAGGGGGGCATTTTACTCCACTTATATCACATGAAAATCTACTGAAACTGACTTCAAAGGCTGAACCACATGTCCTTGACAGCCACCAGGGGCCTGTTAACATAACCTCTGCCTGTTTCCTCTTATTATTTTTGCAGTGCAATTATAACTGAAAGTTCCCAAACCTTGTAATTGTCAACTAACTTTTGGAAAATGCAAATGGTTGACCAAGGATTTAATGGGAAGGCCCCTCCCACCCTCTCTGAACTTCGTGGTGGTCTTTGGGTACAAAATGACCTAGCTGCAGCAATTCTCAAAGATGAGCCAAAGAAGAAAATAGTTGTCTTTTCAGAAAGGGTTTCTCTGTGGACATCAAAGATCGCAGAGAAGAAATCTGTATAATATTATTTCCTTTTCCCGGAATTTACTGGCATCTATCCAAGGTTTTTCACTGAAAATTAACATCCTCCTGTATACAGATAGGTTTGATATCTGAGCTCAACTGGCTCAGCCCATTTTTGTGCAAACGATATTAATATTCTGTCCATGCCTCAGGCACTCTTTTTAATCCAGCACAGTTTCATATCTCTTCTTCCTATTTCTGCTTTTCACAAATAAACACAACCAACCATAGATAGCGGATATTCCTGAAAGTACCAAATAATAGCTAATGCACATACAAAGCATTCTGAGCTTAAATTTCCTTTTAGAAGAATTCAGATCATAAGCATTGTAATTTCTGATAGAAACTTCCATGCACACAAGCGTATTGCATTAAATATTTTCCATTCTTCTTGCTCATTGACACAGCATCTATTGTGATTGTTACTCATGCTATAAAGAGGCTAAAGAGGCAAAAAGGTGGAAGAAAACATTTCGTAGGTGGTCTTGCCCAATGAACAGGGAATACTGTGTTATTTGTATTACTTCTGCTAACTCAGAGTATTACTCTTTGCTATTTTTGAATGATGTGATTAGTTCTCATCTATTGAACTACAGGTAGGCACTGGACTAAGCATATTACATGTATTATTGCATTTCAACTGCATGATAAACTTTGAAATAAAGATTCGATTCCTACTTTACAGATGAGAAATAGAAGTTCAGGAATAGTATCTGGGCTCCACACAGCTAATAAATGGCAGAGCCGGTGTTTGTCTTCAACGTACATGTCTTTTCTTCTAAAGCCCAAGAGTGGGACCAACATCACAGAGCTTTAAATGACCAAAGTGGCCACTATTTTATCTCTAAAGAGAGTGAATTACCCCAAAGCCCCAATAACTTCCCTGCAGCCAAAATGAACCAGCAGGTAATATCCCAATGTAAAAAACCAAAGTTAGACATTTCTGAGATTTTTACCCCCTGATATTTTTCTGTCCCCATCTGCAGCCTGAAAAGACCCTTCTGTGGGTTTTCCTGGAAATATTCAGACTCTCCAAATCTCGACTTAGAAGGGCTTCTAGTCTACCATATTTGGGCAGCAGAACTACAAGGTGAAAGAGAGATGACAAAATTCAAGAGAACACATCACAAAAAGTCCCTTTCTGAATTGTTTTAAAACACAGACAATGGCCAAGAAGACCTTTGTTTATTAAAGAACAAGGTTTTCCTTTTCCAGAGAAACCGCTCTTATTACTTTCTCTATTAAGAAAAGGGCAATACTTAGGCTGAGTACAAAACCATAGCCATGGGCTTCCCTGGTGGCGCAGTGGTTGAGAGTCTGCCTGCCGATGCAGGGGACGCGGGTTCGTGCCCTGGTCCGGGAAGATCTCACATGCCGTGGAGTGGCTAGGCCCGTGAGCCATGGCCGCTGAGCCTGCGCGTCCGGAGCCTGTGCTCCGCGGCAGGACGGGCCACAACAGTGAGAGGCCCGCGTACTGCAAAGAAAACAAAAACAAACAAACAAAAAAATTCATAGCCATGAGGATCTTGGAGGAGAGCTTTAAAAAATGCATGAACTAAACCAAGAGCCACACTGACTGGACAATGGCATGCCTTCCTTTTGGTGATGTGCCTGTCCTCTCAGTAGATTGTGTGGCTCAGTCACCATATCCCTTTGAGCTCAGAGTCACTATCAGAGTGACTACTCCGTTATACAGTCAAAACCACAGAATGCAAAGGTTGAAGGGGCTACAGAGCCTTCAAAAATTTCAAGTTTTCCAATTCCTCCCTACCCTAGCAACCCATCCCTCAACGCATATTCTACAGACGAAGGGTGACATGATGGTTGCCTTGCCAATAGATAGCTAAACTAGGACTCTAAACCGAATTTCTGAATTTCCAACCCTCTGCTCATTCCACAACATGGGAGGACTTCACTTTGAACCCTGGTTAACTTCTTAACAGTGGGTGACCAAAGTCTCTAAGTCTCAAATTTCCCCATCTGTAAAATGGGAAGATTAATGGTCCTTGTAGGTTAATGCTGTGCTTGATACACAGTAAGTGCCAAGTTAATATGTTATCACCATCATCATCATCATCATCATTATTAATACAGTGTTTTCCAAATCAAAGTCTTATTCCCTAAGATGTCATATATATGGGCTTTAAAAATTACATTTAGGGCTTCCTTGGTGGCACAGTGGTTGAGAATCTGCCTGCCTATGCAGGGGACACAGGTTTGAGCCCTGGTCTGGGAAGATCCCATGTGCCGCAGAGCAACTGGGCCCGTGAGCCACAATTACTGAGCCTGTGCATCTGGAGCCTGTGCTCCGCAACAAGAGAGGCCGCGATAGTGAGAGGTCCGCGCACCGCGATGAAGAGTGGTCCCCGCTTGCCACAACTAGAGAAAGCCCTTGCACAGAAACGAAGACCCAACACAGCCATAAATAAATAGATAAATAAATTTAAAAATTACATTTACCCTCTATGAATGCTCAATTGTCATTGTAAGTCGAATTAAGGTCAAGTGTAGCATAATATATACATAATACGTAATTCTTCCTCCTATTTACCCTTCTGGATTAACTTCTAACATGATCAAGAGAAAGAACTCTGAATAACCAGGATAAGTGTTTTCAGTAAGACACAGGGGAATGGGGAGGCCCTCTGTATGGTCTGGCCCTTCATGTAATTTACCATCTCCTTCAACTACATGTTCCATGACAGTCATCAGCGTCACTATTCACCAACTGATATGCTTATGTCAGAAATACAGTGACCTTTTTCAACTACTTTTCTACTTTTTCATCCAACGCTTCAAGCTAATCAGTGACTTCAAGCTAATCCTCTAAGTTTTATCACTGTAATCTGTGTGTAATCTACCCCTTCTCTCCATTTTCATCATAATGACATAAATGTTGACTCTCATCATTTATGACTTGAATTATGCAAGAATCTCCGATTACTTCCCCCTCCCCATTTTCCACACTGCCGCCAGAGGTAACGTCTAAAGCAAAAAAATAAGATTGTTTTTCTGTTTTGTCAAATCAAAATCATTCAGGGGCCCCACTGTCCACAGAATAAGGCCTAAATTCCTCGACAAGACATACAAGACAAAAGCCCTCTTCAGCCCCAATTCCCAACAATTTCCACATCAAATTGTATGTCCAGAACATGTTGAAATACGTGTAGTTTCCCAAACACACCAAGATGTCTGGCCTTAATTCTTTCTTCTGATTAAAATGCTCTTCTCATTACACTATCTTGTTTGATGATTAACTTTTATGTATCCTTCAAAACTCAGCTCAGGTTATACCTCCCTGAAAGCAGCCTCCTCTGTATCTAACAGCGCCCTGTTCTCACTTTCCAGGTCTCATTACTGTGAGTTTTGTATGCCTCTATTACTGTACTGTTTTGGAATTTTTTACTTGTCTCTTTCCTCCACTAATTGGAACTTTCCTGGCTAGAGGGTAAGTGTTTTCTTCTTATTGGTACCCTCATGTCTATCCTAATACCTGGCGGGGAGTGAGTACTCAAATGATTTGTTTTAATGAATGAGAACCATCTAGACTCATGACTGATAATCAGTTATTGCCACGTGATGTTTCATTTGGTCCACATATTTCAGAGATGGAATGTTGGAGGAAGCTCCATGTACCCTTGGTTGTGGAGTGGATTCTCACAACCATGAAACAGGGTGTGCACAACCACAACTCCAGAAACCTTTAATCTGGTCTGGAATATGATGTAACACTGGCACCACCCTACGTCTTTCCTTCCAAAGAATACATTGGACCTTTAAATATGGTTTCCATCTGGGGTGATTAGAACCCAACATGATGTGATGCTCTCTCACAACTTCCATCCCTCCATCCCAGAGTCATCAGTGGAATTTTGAAATCTTCATAGAAAATACAGGATGAATAATTATAAATACTTTTTCACACAATAACTCCAAATTGTAGGTGAGGGGTAGGGTAGTCGTTATCTTTGATATGAAATATGGTTAGTTCCACAGGCATGCATTCACATGTTCAGAGCTTTATGGTAATTTGTTGATGGAAAGCACTACAGTTTCTTAAAAATTTTCGAAACAACAATATGATAATAAGTACTGTTTATGTGCCAAGACTTACTCTAAGCTCATTACACGTACTGACTTATTTGATTCTCCCAACAACCACAATGAGGTAACTACCATTATTACCTCTCTCTTAGTGATAGAAATTGAGGCTCAGAGATTTGTCTTTGTTCATCTTTTAATTGCTTATACCTAGTATGGTTAACATTCAGATAATTTTTGAATGAATGAATGAATAAATAAATACCACACTACCATTAGTTAGCCATTGTGATTTTTATTCCTGCCAGCGGAAGGAAAATAATGTTTCTCTACCTGAGATGACACGACCACATATGAATTAACGTTTGAAGTATCTTTCACTTTCTCAAAAAGAAGATTATGAAGCATTCTCATTTTAAAATAGAGATAACAGCTCCTTAAGTTTCTGTGTCATACACTTGACATTTCACTTTTTCCAAAAGTCTGTCCTTTACACTACTGTGCAATTTCAGTATGATATATGGAGCTATGCAAGAGATTGATGACTTCAAAGTAATTAGCACAATATTGTAAATCAACTATACTTCAATAAAAAAAAAGAGTAAATTAGCTGTTGCTGGAAAATTAGCTACATATAAGGGAGTGGCAATAGATGATGTGGTTGTCCATATGCTAAGAAACTTGTACTCTGCCTTACTGGAAATGGGATTTTAAGCAGGAAAATGATGGTTGGGTTTGAATTTGTATAAAAGATCGTTAGCTATCTATAAAGGATTATTTGGGAAGAAGAAAGATTGGAGGCAAACACATTAGTCTCGACAACAGCAACTAAGGATCTGACCCAGAGAAGTAGCAAGGTTGGGGCTGGAGAAGAGGTCACGAGTAAGAAAGATATTTAAAACAAAGAATCAATAGAATGCATGGATTGAATGTGGGCATGCTTACGGTTTGGCAATCTATTGAATTTAGCCCTGTAGCACAAGGTTATTTCTGCAGCTGTCTTGAGTGGCTATGGAATTAAGATAATAACTGATTTTACCAGGCACTTACTATGTGTCAGATATCATTTTAAGCCATCACAACAAACCCATGTGGTAGGTACTATCATTATTCCCATTCCATGGCTATAGAAAGTGAGGCACAGAGAATTTAAATAATTTCCCCAAGGATATAGAGCTATGGTAATGCAAACTGTGAAGCTCTGCCCAGACTCCCTTTAGGATCAGGACATATGCCTCTAATGGCTGGCAGTGTTGCTACCTGACTGTCCTCAGCTCCTAGCCCCAGTAAGGGAAGACAGCCACATTGCCCAAAGTCATGATACCCTTCCTAGTGGCAGTCTGCAACCAATGATTGATAGATACAGGGTTACAAAGGCCCTCCCCAGCTTCACTTAACTCTGAAAGCCCATTCCAGCTTCACACAAGTTTGGCTTTGATGAGAATCCACATAGCTCTACTTCTTTTTTTGCCCAATCCTGCTTCCCTCCTTAATCCCCACAGTGTTGATCTCAAGAGCACTCCTTAATTAACATCCTATACACCTATCTTCATCTCAGAGTCTGCTCTCTGAGGAATCCCTTCTGAACAGCCACCAAATGAAAGGGCTAGCATTTGAACTCAGATAGATGGGTTATAATAGCCACGGTTTTAAACACTTTTCTATATAGCTCTGCAAAGTCAAAGACCCTAGGGCAATGCCCAGGACTGCAAAAATGATTCTCAACTCATCATGACTTCTACTTTTTGTATTAGTTCATAATGCAGAACAGTCATTCAATAAAATTATACTTGAAAAGAAGATAATTGAGAAGATGTTGAACCAGGTACTGTCAAAATCAAGGGAGGAGAAGGTTTCGAGAAACAGGAACTAGTCAACTACGCCAAGTACTGAAGGAAGATTAAATGGGATAAGGACTAATAAACGTCCAATGGCTCTGGCAATGGGATGGTTTGAGCAATCCAAGTGAGTTCTGTTAACGTGACATAATGTAAGCATAAATTATACTGCTGTGTTACAGACAGAATGGGATGATGAGAGAATGAGATGATGAGAGAATGTAAAGATGAGGAGTGATCGTAAACTGTGATGTCAAGGAACTTGGCTTTCAAAGGAGCCAGGATAGGGTCTTGGTGCTTTCTAACATTGCTCATGTGTTAAGGTTGAGTTGGGTCTATGTCTGCTGTATAAGCACAAGAAGCCTGGAGTAATACGGTTTGTCATAAATTTTAAGCAAACATCTGAGCTTCTGTGAACACTCATTTGCACCACATCTTCTCCTTTCTCAAGAACTGGAGGTTCCCAGAAGTGAACCCTCAAACCCCACACTGTGATGTGGTCAAGCCGAGTGCTTAGTCACTTTGCGCTTGGTGTCCGTACTGTCGATTTTTTGGAAGCCCAAGTTTCCCCTAACATCTTGCCCCGCCATTACACTATGAAGTACACCAGGAACTGTTTCAGGTAAGAAGTTCCTGACCCAAGGCCACAGGGGTGGGTGGCCCAGGGGAATTAACCACAGAAAGTATTTCCCACAAACCCACAGAGCACAGAACCCATGTTTGAAATGCTGGTGTTTGTGCTTGTTTATTCTCAGCAGAGTGCAGTACCGAGCATTATGTAAGAGAGGCAAGAGCAGCTAAAACTTTAAAAAATAATCTCTGTGGTAAATTTGAAAACAAATGTTGGACTGGAATATTTCAGATTTTCCACTCAGTGGATTGAATTGCTAGATATTTCAGTATCACTTTCTTTCCATTTAGCTTTGGAAAGCAAAGATAAAATGCATGACCTCACAGTCAATTTCCACATTCTGGAAGGAACAGACACTGTAGATTTGAGCTGGAGACCGAGCTCTGAAGTATGGTGCTATGCAGATGCAAATACGTGCTACCTCAATTATATGAATATCTTATAGAAAGTGGGGTCTTTTTGTTAGTTATAATAATCCATGTAAACTCCCAGCTCACTGTAACTCACTGTAACTGGGTTGAGAGATGACATGTCAATGGTCTTGCCCAGACCTCTTGTAGCTTAAAAAAGACTAGTGTGAGAACTTGATAAATTATAAAACCTCCCTCAGGTTCCCTTTTGAACCATTTTAACAAGTATAACTTTTATCCTATAAAACTTGGAAGCAAGAAATTTCACATTATTCTCTTTCAGTAAATCAGATGGCCTGTTCTGACCCTCCATGTTTCTGAAAAAAGTAAGAAAATGTAACCAAGCTTCAATATGACACTTCCTCCTCAGTGTAATACAAGAACAGTTGAGGTTTCATGCCATCTAGGATATTCAATGAAGGTCACTCTGCCCACTACCCTTAAAAGGCACCTCATTATAGATGTGTCTGTGTGCACATTTGTGTATGCATGTGTGTATGTGTGTTTGTGTGTCCACGTGTGTTTTGTGTGTTGGGGGGAGGAGGCAATTCTACCTGAACGGCTGAGTCTTAAGAGTCAGCGCCCAGCATCCCAAGACCATCCATGTGGCCATTCCCATTTGAGGTCACACACATAATCGAGGCCCTACAAGGGGTCCCACTATTAAAGACCACGAGTAAAATGTCATCTCCCCCAATCTCTGGGAAAGCTCTAAAAATATTAAAAAAGGTTTTTTTTCCTGGGCTTCCCTGGTGGCACAGTGGTTGAGAGTCCGCCTGCCGATGCAGGGGACGTGGGTTCATGCCCCTGTCCAGGAACATCCCATGTACCGCGGAGCAGCTAGGTCCGTGAGCCATGGCCGCTGAGCCTGCGCGTATGTTTTTTCCTAATTTGTTCCACTTCCACCTTTCCCAATTCTTGAAGCCTTTCTTCATAAAAAGTGAGACCAAAGGTCCCAAAGAATATTCTAGGAATGGGTAAGAAATAAATGCTAGGTAACCATCAACTTTGTCTTTTGTCAAAAGCTACTTGTCCCCTACCCAACCAGAGGCATGGAAACACAAAGTTTAAAACATTTTCTTGAAATGGAAGCCTGAAAAAGTCACAGTTTTTTCTCACAACAAAACAAATGTAAAATCTAAACTGTGCTGTATACTCTTCACCTCCCAGCCCTTATCACATTAGCATGTTTCTGACAAACAAGACCTCCCAGAAGGAATATGTGTCCGTGTGCTCTGGACAAAAGCAGCTGGAGTACAGGACTGTCACAGCCTCTCTTAAAACAAAAACAGCAACAAAAAATCCTGCTTCTGCCTCTTACAAAGCTGTTTCTCTGATTTCAAAGGAGGGTTTGTAATTGCAGCTTTCATAGATTGTCTTTACATCCAATAAATTGATTGAAAGATAAATACAGAATGGGGTGCTTCTTTTGCTGAAAGATGTAATGATTGAGATATACATTCTAACAGAAACAACATCATTGTTCTGTTTCACTAAATGTTATCCATTCTTTCAACACCACTAAAATTTAAAACCAGAATACTTTCCAACTTTCATAGAAATCACAAAGGGAGAACTAAGCTGAATACTTAACGTGTTTAGAAACTGGGAATTTTAAACCATTCTCTGGAACATAAGTAATCTCAGTTTTAGTTCTGTTCATTAAATTCTATTGCACCATTTCTCCTTCCACAACTCAGTCACTTTTATCCCACATTTAAAAAGTACTCTCTACCAAGCTCTCTGCTTCTCTCTGAAGTTTCCTTTAAAACTACCAACCTCAAAAATATCTGGTCAGAAATATCATCCATTTATTCATTCTACAAATGGGATACATAAATGAAACAAATAAATATAGATCCTTGCATTCTTGGAATTTACATTGGGGGAAATGGATGGAAGACAGGCAATAAATAATAAACAGAGTAAGTAAGTAAAATACATGGCATACTACATGGTGATTAGTGCTACAGAAAAAACACAGCGGAGTCAGCAATATTGGGAAGAGAGAAGTGGCTTGTGGTTTTAAATAGGGTAGTTGGGTGAGCTTTATTCAGACAGCAATATTTAGGGAAAGGTTTGAAGCAGGTGCACGTACAACCAGGTGGGTGTCTGAGGGACGAGCACGGATGACGGTAGCTGCCGCTAATGGATCAGGTGTCCAATGCAAAGGTCCTCAAGCAGGAGGTGCCTGTTGAATAGGAGGAAGATCAAGGAATCCAGAGTGAGCAAGGGGAGACTAATAAGGGGCAATGCCAGAAAGACAGAAGGAGGGTCTCCTGGCATTTCCAGGATTTTGGCATTTACTCAGTGAGATGTAAGTCACTGGAGGATTTTTTAACAGAAGAACGTCACGACCCTTCTTACGTTTTAGAAAGATTACTTTGACTGCTGAGTTGAGAACAGTCTGGGGAGGACTGGTTAGAAGGCTACTGCAAAGATCCAGGCAATAGGTGATTGTAGTTCATACACGGGTGGAAGAAGAGGAGGTGGTAAGAAGTTCTCACTTTGTCACTTTCTAGATCTTTTTTTTTTAAATAAATCTATTTATTTATTTATTTATTTTTGGCTGTGTTGGGTCTTCGCTGCTGCGTGGGTTTTCTCTAGTTGTGGCGAGCAGGGGCTACTCATCGTTGCGGTGCGTGGGCTTCACAGTGCGGTGGCTTCTCTTGTTGCGGAGCACGGGCTCTAGGTGCACAGGCTTCAGTAATTGTGGCTCGAGGGCTCTAGATCACAGGCTCAGTAGTTGTGGCGCACTGGCTTAGTTGCTCCGCGGCATGTGGGATCTTCCCAGACCAGGGCTCAAACCCGTGTCTCTTGCATTGGCAGGCGGATTCTTAACCACTGCGCCACCAGGGAAGTCCCTAGATCTATTTTGAAAGAAGAGCCTAAAGGATTTCCTTAGAGATCGGATATGGGATGTGAAAAAAATGGGCTGCTTTTCCCAATGTCATTACGCTGCATGAATGATGAACTCTTCTTCTACCTCTTCCCCACCTCAAGCAATTTCTTCTGCTTAGTGCTGAAATCGTTTTTATATAACGCTAACATTTCACCTAGATTTTTATATCTTTGCTATTTTATCCAGCACAGACTTAGATGGGAAATAAAAGGTTTAAGGGGCACAAATGCTTGACTGTGGGAGGGCCCTGCCTGTCTGAAAGGGGATGCTGATAGTTTCTTTGTTTTTCATTTGCTCTCCTTAAAAAAAACTGGCCAGTGCTTAAATTGTCACAGAACAAACAGAACAATTTATGAGGCCGATCTAATTTACTTTTGACAATTCCATCACCGTCTGACAGTTAACAGCTTTTATTTTACTCTGAAACATCAAGATATTCTATTTGAATGTTGCTGGGAGAGAGGCGAGAGGAATCTTGGCATTTGAGCAAGACGATTGCCGGAGGGAGCAATACCATGAGACGGCCTTGCCGATATTTGTCCCAAAGCCAGCTTTATGGGTAATGATGATCAAGAATATAGATCAGTTGACTAAGCTGTTTTACATACGTCAACCTATGTAATCTTTGCAGCAAACCTGTGGATTATGTGCTGTTGGCTGCATGGTACAGAGGAACATATTGTCTCACGGAGGTGTATTGATATCCCCAAGTCATGTCACTGATAAATGACAGAGCCAGGCTCAAAATTAGGGTCAAAATTTAACTCTAGTAATATTTCCACGATGTTGCAGTTGATGGATCTGGAAAGAGAAACTGTACCATAAAATAACTTTATTATTTCACAGTCTTGTTAAGGATGGGTCTTTCCAGGAACA
Organism: Aethalodelphis obliquidens; assembly: GCF_003676395.1. Classification (NCBI taxonomy): domain Eukaryota; kingdom Metazoa; phylum Chordata; class Mammalia; order Artiodactyla; family Delphinidae; genus Aethalodelphis; species Aethalodelphis obliquidens. The sequence continues at coordinate 6,649,559 of NW_020838023.1, read as the reverse complement.
TATGGCGATGGTGGCTAATAAGTTTATAGGATTTCTAAGGGCCTTGACCCGAGATGCAGAGTCAGCCAGGATGAAACCCTGCCTATTCCACTTCCCTCCAGAGGGAAGCCTTCAGCCTCTACTGGCTCCAGCAGGAGTAATTCCTGCCAGCCCCTATGCTTTGACTGCAGAGGATGTTCATTCTCTGCCCCTAAACTCCTTATAGAGTGTCCCCATCTTAGATATAATTGCTGCTGTACTTCATCTGCAGGGACTAAAGTTCTATGACAAATGAGAGGACCTGTGTATGAAGTCTGCAGTGCTGTGAAGCCCTTTAAGAAAGTTTAAGTCCTGTTAGTATAAATCTGGAAATAATGTAATACATGTCCCCTTGACAGAATAGAAGAATAAAATGTCACCATCTGCCTTTCCCCAAAATAATATTAATGGGGCTAACACCATGGATTTAAATTGAGGCAGCTTGTAAAATTAAGGAAATAGAAAGTACAAAATTCATTCCATCAGAAGTTTATTGATTTTCCAATTAACACTGAAGGTTTGCTCCTAAAATCTGTGCTTGCTGGCTCAGAAATGAAGTATGCCAGTGGATAATAATTGACATGAATTGCTATATTCCATATATCATCCACAATGTCAGAATGACTGGTAATGAGCAAGTTCTAGTTGTTTAAACACTCTACAACTGAAGTAGCATCATTAGAAAAGATAAAGATTGCACAGAATGAAATTTCTGTGCATTTTTAATGATTCTAGTTTAAAACAAACATACAGAAACAATATATTTCTAGGTGAATTTGATTTAAGCATACTAAAGAGAAGCTTAGTTTCTCAAGAAGGACTAGGCACTTTTTAAAAAAAAAAAATTTAATTAAGTACAATTTTTGGAACTGATTCAAGATTGCTAGTCTTTTAACCTTCAGGCCATTTTAGGATGCCTATAATGAAAAACTGCAAAGAATCTTCACCATTATACTTGTGCCCGTGGGAAACTGGTGGACAGAAATCATTTGCTAACTCAGCTACCTTTTTGTATTGCCTTTACTGAATACACAGCTTCAGGGTACTAGGTTCATCCACAACTGCAGAGATACTATTAAGCTTAACTGTTAATCAGAACCTTGGAATTTAACACCTAGTATTTAGCAACCTGTACTAGGTATCTGTGTGCATCTCTTAGGTAAACACAGTTACAAAACAAACCTGGAAACCATTACTCTAGCTTTTGGAAAAGTTAAAAACTTCTAAAATGTTTATTTGAATAGGGAATTTTTAATTGATGTATTCCAAGCACCAAAAACAGTTCCTGGTAAACAGTTGGGTTCTCAATAAATATTTATTGAATGTTGGTTAAATGAATAGATGTTCTATTTTTTGCACCAACATTTAATCATTTCAGCAAATGTGAGTGCTTACTCTATGCTAAGCAATATGCTAGGTCCTAGGAAAGGTAGAATGAGGCAGAAGAGCCAAAGACCCAGTTCACAACCTTAAGTAGCTAGTGACCTAGTAGGGCAGGATAAAAGGAGGCAAAGAAGCCAGGCTAGGAATGAGCTCTGTGTGATCATGGAAGAGAGGACTACTGCCTGTCTGAGGAGGTCAGACAAGACTTTAAAGAGGACAGGATACTTGATTTCGGTATTGTGAGGGAGACATGCTGAGAAATGAATGAAACCTCACAGCATCAATGATGAATCAGTTTCCTTTCTCTTTCTTTGTTTCTTCCTTTCTTTTTTCTTCTTCAAAAGTCAACTCTTATCACTCTTTAAGAAGCCAGATAACATCAGACTGAAATTTTAACTGGGCTGCAAAGCTTTATTAACTGCTTGTTTCTTGGATTAGGCCTTCAAACGAACACGATGTATTAAATGTCAAGCACTTAGAGAACGAACTTATGGTTCCCCGGGGGGAAGGGTGGGAGGCAGGGATAGTTAGGGAGTTTGGGATCGACGTGTACACACTGCTACATTTAAAATGGAAAACCAACAAGGACCTACTGTACAGCACAGGGAACTCTGCTCAGTATTATGTAACAACCTAATTGGGAAAAGAATTTGAAAAAGAATAGATACATGTATATGTATAACTGAATCACTTTGTTGTACACCTGAAACTAAACAACATTATTAATCAACTATACTCCAATACAAAATAAAAAGTTAAAAAAAAATGCCAAGCACTGTCTGTGCCCAGTGTCAGGCACTCATCAATGTAGGAGGCAGCACAATCCCTGCCCTAGAGGACACCCCTCCTGTGTGTCATCTGAGCATGTCCTTGGGTTGGGAAGACCTCCCTTCCCTCAGGAAAAAGCTTTGAAGCTGAGACCTGATGAGTGAGAGTAGAGACAAACAGGGGAGGAAAAACAAAAACAAAAACAAAACAAAAAACAGGAGTGGGTGGAAAGGAGAGAAAGACCTTCCAGGACGAGGGAGGAGCATGTGTGATGCCACCCATTCCCATAGGATCCAAAGACCAATTTCTTGGGAATCCTTAAAATGAATGGCTTCAAGAGCAAATGGAAAACAGGTTTTCCTGTCACTCCTCCCCCACTTGACTATCTCCCCTCACTGCACTGACAGCCTGTACTGACAGGGAACTTGCTTTCCCTTTTCCGGTATTCTCCTCCCACTGACCCGGAAGTTGCAAGCCGCAGGTTTCTTGGAACTGCGAATATTGTTTGAACTCCAGCTAAAACTGGAGATGTGTTTTGAGTCACAATATGCAAGCATATTTATACCATCTGTTTATGACACTTACAGGTGGACACTATGATTCATTACACATGCTGCATACTAAACATAGACTCTTGGAAAATCCTGAGCCCTGGAGATTCGTTGGGTACCAGTCAGTGTGCAGAAGGAGAAGGCAGTGAGAATCTTTTCTTAGAATTTTATAACTTGTCAAATAAAATCCTTATCTTGAAGAAAATGTTTTTGAAAGTGTTTCATAAAATGGATTAAGTAGATGAAGATGGAGGAAGTAGAGTGGCAAAATATATACTATTATGACCAGTTATGGAAGATTCTACTCTTCTGTGGGTTGTACGTATGTATATACAAATGGGCACAAGTATTAAAGAATCAGAAAATATTTGGTAACTATGGGGCCAGAAACAAGTCATCTCTGTGTCAGAAGGAAGGATTCGGTTCTGAGACAATTACTTCTTTCTCCTCAGTAATGTTTCTACCTGACTTGGACTTAGCTTGTGCTTCTTATCTTCATGTGCAAGTAATTCCTTAGTTGTTTTTTTTTAAAATCATATCAGGACCCTTCTGATCCCAATACACAGAGACCTAAATATCGAGCCACAGGATATATCCATCCTTTTGTTTTTAGAGATGATTCTCCCTTTCTGTAAATTAGGAATACTACCACCACAAGCCAAGGCTGGTATCACTCCAGCCGTTCTCTGTCTCAGCCAAATGTGCAAACTTTTAACAGCCTCATAAATAACAACTTGTAAAGTAGTTTCAATAAGCATGTATCTCCAAGTCAAGCTGTCTGGTGGGGACCCGTCCCCTTGGGGAAGTAGAAACATCCAAAAGAGTCAAGGAAGAAAGAACTCACTGCTGTATTCAATTAGTTGAGAAACCATCAAAGTAAATAAGGCAATACCTTCAAGAACACACAAAAAAGGAGGCAGTGAAGTAGAACAGATTAAAAGAAAAAGGAGAAGTCTGTTTTAGCTACCAAGTGACCCCAGGGGTGAAGAATAATTTCTTCTCCAGGACAATTTTAGTAAAGGTCTCCTAGCAAGACGGCTCGGTGGAAACGATTTCTTTTCATGTTTGTGGGGAACTGATGAAGTTTGCAGGAAACACAGGCAGTTTAATTCCAAACAAAGTACAGTAGGTCAGTTAGAGGGAGCAACTTCAGAACTCTTCTGTCCTCTCCTAGAATACTAATGGCTTTGAGAAGTCCCAGTGGTCATGACGTAAGTCACTTACATCTTAAGAGACAGTCCAGAGGAAAAGTTCCTTAACTCTGTATCAACTCAAGATGGCTTTCACAGAATTCTCAGCCGTCTCAAACAGAGAGCTAATAATACTCATCTCACAAAATTATTTTCAGCCGTAAATTTTTCAGTAACTTTATTGAGGCCTACTACCTGCCAGGATTTGTGTCAGGCTGAAGAAATGCCCAGATACACAAGGTCTCTGATTTCAGGAGTGAGAATGAGAAAAGTATCATTAGATATTTATACAGTTATTAATATAAAATCACAGAAGTATGACTATAGTGTTATAGAATCATCAAAGGGATAACTCTATCTGGAAGAAGCAATAAATAAGAGAGAAAATTCCAAAGCATAAATCTCAGTAAGAGGTTCAGTGAATATGCTGTAAGTTTTCCCTCAATCACTGCCTATGTACCTGTGAAAGCCACAACAAATCAATCACTGCACTCATTTTGACAGAGCTGAGTTTCAGCCTCAGAATCCTTCTCAACACAGATGATCACCACCAATAAGTCAAAGCTAGTATGGACCCTACTTGCTAATCTGGCTCTCTACAAATGCAAGGAATTGTTATTAGTATAGTTTTGAGAGCAGTTATCCATCCAAACTGCCCATTGTCAAAGGGTATCAGTTGGATCAATTATTTAAAGGGCACAAGACCAAGTATCAGATGATCCACATTCATGCCTTAGCTTTGTGACTGTGGCTAAACCTTACATCAAAAATTCCTTCATTGGGGCTTCCCTGGTGGCGCAGTGGTTGAGAGTCCGCCTGCCGATGCAGGGGACACGGGTTCGTGCCCCGGTCCGGGAAGATCCCACATGCCGCGGAGCGGCTAGGCCCGCAAGCCATGGCTGCTGAGCCTGCGCGTCCGGAGCCTGTGCTCCGCAACGGGAGAGGCCACAACGGTGAGAGACCCGCGAAACGAAAAAAAAAAAAAAAAAAAAAAAAAAAAAAATTCCTTCATTGTCAGAAATGGGAAATTATTCTGAAAGTGTTAAATGTTAAATATAAAAGTATTATATATAAGAGTACTTTGAAAACTGAAGTGTTAAACCAACAAAAGATGTGGGTGATCATGATAATGTCCCTCATTATACTCGTGGTATTGGTTTTAACTAATTTTTCCGTAGTATTCTGGGAATTCTCCCATGGCATTACCCCTCCTCCCCACCTTGCAAAATCCAGGATAAGTATATTAAAATGAAACTCAAAGGTATCCTTAAAGGGGAAAAGAAGTTTAAAAATGTGAAAGAGGGAAGAGATGGGAGAGGTCCTGTGTAGTAATGTAGTGGTTTCAGAGCAAGGGTTTGGAAGCCAGATTATGTTGGTGTGAATCTTGCATCTGCCACTAGCTGTGTGACCCTGGGCAAATTACTTACTCTCTCTGGTCTCTATATTCTCATCTGTAAAGTGAGGTTAATAGAACCTGATTCCTAATGATGCTGTGAGGCTCAAAGGAAATAATATGTGTAAAGCTTGCAACAGTGCCCATTACGTGCTTAGCACACAATAAATAGGAGACATACTTTTATTCATTAAATAGAAATTTGTTGCATGTCTGCTAAGTGCCATATCCTCAGCAGTGTGCGACTGCTTCCCTCAACTCTCAACAAATCTCAGATTTGTTCTGTTTAAGATGAACATTGCAATAGGATGAACCCAAGGATAGTCTGTGTTTCTTATCAAGAGAGTTTCCTAGCTGTGGGGAAAAGATCAAGAGTGTTTACAAAATTTGTAATCTTAAAGATAAAATACTGTGTAAAGGAGAAGTCACCTTTCCCTCTCTTCCTCCTTCTTCCCTCCCTTTCTCTTTCCTTCCTTCCCCCTTTCCTCCCTCCCTTCCTCCCCCCTTTCCGTCCTACTATATCCTTTGAGAGTTTATTATGCATTAGATTCTATGGTAGAAATCTCAAAATTTTGTGCTATGGTGACTCCCTCAGAAATATTGGGAGCTTTGTTATTGCCCATAAATCCAGTGATTCTTTAGAATGCAGCTTAAATTATCCTGTGAAAGTGTAAACTGATTCATTGTAGTAAAGCATTAAAGGTTAGTTTCCTAAATTCTAGGGTCTCCAACGTTGTTGTAATATTCTTCTTTATCAGAAAAGATATTATTGAGGATTAATCTCCAATGAGTATAATATGAATTTATACATTGCATAGAACTACTATAATAAATAATATATTGCTTATTAAAAGTCACTAAGAGAGGAACAAATGAGATAAAATAAATAAATGCTCTAGTATTTCTTTTTGTACCTCAATGGATTGCTCTGTGCACACCCATGGGATTCTCATACCTCATGTAGAAGACCTCTCTTCTATGGAATGTATATAGGTAGAAGAGAAATATATAACTATAAAATGAAGAAAAGTCTTTTCTTTTTATAAGGCCAACACCTTGAGAAATAATTGGCAACTTTTACTCTCTGCCATGCCAGATAAGACTTTACTAGAGGTTCGATATGCGATAAAAATTTCTCAAAAAATGCAACACATTTTCTTGTGATGCGTTGCCTTTTAATTGAGTTGCTAAACCCACTTGCCGAACTCTGTAGTAGAGCACAATGGTTAAGCTCAAAGTCTCTGGAGACCTATTTCCTGGATTCAGATTCCAACTCTACTGCTCCCTAGTAATGCATCCTCGGACATGTTACTTAGATTCTTTATGCCTCAGTTTCTTCATTTGTAAAAGGTAGAATGATAGTATGCCCATATCATACAGTAATTGTGGGGATTAGATAACTTCCTAGCACACACTATGTGCCCTAGGGTGAGTTTTTTTTATTAACTTTAATAAAGACAGCATTAAAAAGCTAAGCTTTCTTTGCTTCACTTCTGAGTAAGTTGTTAAACTGCTTTACAACCATCAAGAGTCAAATCACAGTCTTCAGTCTTCTTGAAGTAAGTTTAATCCTTAATTCACAGATAAGCAGATCAAAGGTGATTTACCCAGCTTCCCAAAGGAACAGAACGGAAATAAAAGCCACATCCCCACTTGTGCTGTGCCCCCTGAATCTGTCACTTCTATAGGCTTTATTCTAACTTCCCACAAAATCTGTTCTTAAGGGGAAGGGATTTGTGTAGCAGGTTCTGAGCCAGTGGTCCCTTCCTCCCTCACTCACCTGTCTGTGTCTGTGGGGCTTTATTGAAATGAATCTCAAAGGTGAATTTTATGGGTCAGTGTTGACAGCAGCAGATACCAGGGTATGAAAGGCACTGCCCCAAAGGAGGAAAATGGGACAGTGTGTGTGTTTGTATTCAGGAATTCCAAGTTAGTGCTCAATGAATTTGCTAATTAGATTTACTAACTAAGGCTATGTCTTTTCACTCTTGCTTAATAAGGAAGCAAGGAGGGAAAGGAAGGAAGGAGGGAGGGAGGGAGGCAGGGAGGGAATTGTTTTTGAGTACCTATTAGGTGCCGTGTATTTAATCATCACAATTTGATGGGGGCAGGTATCATCATCCCTATTTTATACATGACGAAACTGAGTCTTAGAAGGTTGAATTAACTTTCTCAGGATCACAAAGATATAAAGAGACACAGCTAGGATTTATTATCTAGGTGTGTCAGAGTCTAGATCATCACACACACGTCTTAATGCCTCCCATGAGACACACACCAGCGTCCCAAGCAGCCAGGTTCCTGGAGTGACCATCCCACGGCTACTCTCTAGGAACACCTCCCTGAACAACTGCAAACCTCTGAGCTATCATAGACCCAAAACTTAAGCACAAGCTGAATCCCAATGACACAAAAATTACTCTTTTGATAATGATTCAGTCAATTTAGCCCTTCCCTGACCCTATAATTTTACATTTACTAGATTACTCATTTTCATGGGAATCATGAAGAATACTAATTCAGAGTAAAATGGAAACTAGGAAGCTAAGAAGGGGAATGGCCTTCTGGCTCCACAGTGAGTTCCCAGATTCGCTCTTTCCCATACCTCTTCCACTCACTGCTGGCAACAGATTGGAGTCACATTTATAAAAATATCTTCCCAGAGAGTTCCCAGTTTGAAAAAATTATTGTGCTCCATAATTCTCTTAGAATTCATTGGTTTGGGCCTTGAACTGCATTTTTCCACAGGATTCACATTCTCAATTTAGCTACCAAAAATTCTTTGACATATAATGTAGCTGAAATTTACTTAATACCATACCAGTGAAGTAAATAATAGATTTGAATAATATTTTTGTAATGATTAAAATTATAATAAATATGATAATAATAATTGCAAATTTGTACCAGGCTCAGTATTTAACACAATCTCATGAAAATCTATGAAGATATCATCATATCCCATTTTTATAAATGAGAAAACTTTCCTGAGACAGATTAAGTAATTAATCTAAAAACACATAATTATTAAATTGTCAGGATTTGAACTCAGATCTATTGCATATTTGATGTTCTGGTTGCTCAGACTCTGAATTTTAATGTAATAGTGTACTGGTATCAGAGATAAGAGATTCAATTTTACTTCCAGTTCTGTTGAGAACATGCTTTGGTAAAGTCCTTTAACTTCCCTGGACTTAATTCACTAGTAAGTTGAAAAGTTTGGACAATTGGTCTAAACTCCAGGCCAAGTAAATCTCTCAGTGATAAATTTCTCATCACCTCTAAAAGCAGCCCTTTTAGCCCATTGTTCCAAGGCTAAAATTTTTAATAACTTTTTTTTCCTAGTCAATCAAAATATATCTCCAAATAATTTCCAAATACTTTTCTCCTAGAATCCTACAAGGTAAATCTATACGCCCTTCTCCATCCATCCAATCAGTAACTATGTAATGTAGTACCAGCATTAGGGAATCCAAAAAGGTTACAGTCAAATGAGTGGAAATGAAATGAGACTATTAGAACTGATATTTACTTATTTAATACAGACACATCAGAGTCCAGTAGGAACACAGAGAAACTCTTTATGTCTGCCTGGAATATACTAGTTATGGCGTAGTAGGCTATAATTAAGTAGAAATAAAGACTGACATCTTAGGGGCTTGACACAAATTTACGTTTCACTCAAGTAAAGTTTAATGTGGTTTGGTGATAGTTCTAGGCAACTCCCTTCCAAGTGATAAACCAGGAGCCAGGTTGCTTCCAACTTATAGTTTTGTCATCTTTGATCCTTCACTTACAACTGCATAGTCAGAAACAGAAAATGGAAAATCGTGCATAAAATTTTATGGCTAGGGTCGTAAATCTCTTTGATCGCCTCTGCTCACATGTCCCTAGCGAGAACTCAGCCACATGGTCCTAGCTACATGCAGTGCTGACTGGGAAATGTACACTTTCAGTATTTCCAGAAATCAAATCGTTTGGTCACCAAACTGCATTATGTTTCCTACAGGGACTCAGAGATTTTACATTGTAGAGTTGCAAATGAGCTGAGATTTGAAAAATGAGCAGGAGTTTTACAGGTGATAAATCTGATGGAGGTGCTTGGGTTAGAAATAAATTCCTGAGCAAAGATCCAGAAAGAGCACGGCATGTCCAGAGACCAGTATTCATTACATAAATATTTCCTGGGTCCATACCATGCATCAGTCCCTTTGCTAAGTACTGTACTTATTTTGGGAATACTATTTAAAGTAGATGTCTTAGCAAGAGTTCCCCCGAGACAAATTCTTGAGTGAAAATACTGTATTTAGAAAGTGATCCCCCAAAGCAAAAGTGATGGACAAGGGAAAGTGAAACAGAAAAGGAAGATAAGCCAGTTTAAGGTTGCATTGTCTAATTGGCCACTGATACAAGCAACATGTTGCTTGAGCCTGAGGGTTGGAGACTTATGTGTCTCATAACTGCTCTAAGAGGATTTGAAGTTGTGCACAAGAGACATCTAATATCATCCTCTTCCAGCACCATCGACCTCTTATACTACTCAGGTCCACTTTGGCCTTCCATTAGTCCAATCCATCATAAAATCCCATTCAAAATAGTAGTCAGTTATTAGAAGTACACTAGTGGAACTAGCTCCAGTTCCTGCTGCTGTAACTGGTCCTGAGGCACATGATTTTAATTCATTCTCTCACTCCTATACTATCTGTTATGGGCTGAATGTTTATGTCCCTTCATGTACCACAATGTTCGTTGCAGCTCTATTTACAATAGCCAGGACAGGGAAGCAACCTAAGTGTCTATCGACAGATGAATGGATAAAGAAGATGTGGCACATATATACAATGGAATATTACTCAGCCATAAAAAGAAACGAAATTGAGTTATTTGTAGTGAGGTGGATGGACCTAGAGTCTGTCATACAGAGTGAAGTAAGTCAGAAAGAGAAAGACAAATACCATATGCTAACACATATATATGGAATATTTTCTTTGCATGCCAAAGATTATCATCACCCACTTCCTACAAGTATTCAGAGTTTTAGTTCTTTCTTATCTATGAGTAATCCAGCTTTAAATCCCATCACAGGAGTCCGTTTTATACAAACCCTTCTAGTAATTACAGTTTTTCATATTTCTTTGAAAACAGAACCTCAGTCAAAGGCTTATATAAAGGTAATTTATTTGGGAAGTAATCTCTTGGGCCAAAAATTATGGAAAGAGGGAGTAAAAAAGAAGAGAAAATATATAAATATGAATTGTTGAGTTGGCCATTGGTACAGGTGACAGGTGTTCAAACCTGCATAACGCAGTAGAGATTTATAAAATATGTCTCTGAACCATTGGTCCGGGCCTCTATTGCCCACATGTCAAGGTGGCTCCATGCATGTAAACATCCACTGTTGAGCTACACAAGTGTGATACTAAGAAGCTTCCTCAGATATGCCCTAGGGAAGGAAGAACTATGTGGCTTGAGGACAAAGTGAGGCATTTTGAAATGTACCTTGGTGAAACTAGTCAAGTTCTATACGGAACTGTTCATAATAACATGACCATGACTGATGTAAGAGGTGAAAGTTGAGAAGATTTGACATGGTATAAAAGAAGTATCTGATGCAGTCTAATGCAAAAAGGATTGAGCAAAATTAGGCTTGACACTTAGAGACCTGATCCCAAGGATACTTCTGTGTGATGAAAATTATTTTGGATTTCATTCGTTAGCAGATAAAATTGAAGGATTTTGAGCATGGAAAAAATATGCTCACCCCTGCCTGTTAGAATGATGACGTTTGTAAGCAGTATGAAAGACGCTGGTACAAGTGATATAAAGACCAACAAATAAGACTATTTTCCATAAGGAGATGAGATATGATGATAGTAAAAATCGGGGCAGTAAGAATATACAGGAAATGCTCACTTGAAAGCTGTTTGGAGGAAGAGTCAATGGGCTGGGTTTGTGTTGAGCAAGAAGGGTATAGGAGAGAGCGGAACCTATGATTACTCCCAGATGAGTAATTTGAGACTTAACAGTGCCATACACAAGTTAGAAACATAGACTAGGGAAAAGCTGACTGGTGTCAGTGAAGCACTTGCTGCATAGAGATCACTTGAGATATGTAGAGTTTGCAGAATGGTTTGGAAATTTGGATGTATACATTCAAAAGATAATTGGGAATATCAGCATGGAGTTCAAGAGTGAGACCTGGGCTGGGTAGGGTGGGAAAGAATAGCGTAAAGGTGGTATACTTAGAAAACAATATCAGTCTCAGAGAGATTGCCACTCATTCACGGGGATCTCTCAAGGATAATTCTTGGCAGCTGTGAGGGGAAAGGGAGAAGATGGAAACTGAAGCAACTTCAGCCTGTGATACTAGAAAAGGTGATACAGGATTCCTAGGATCGTTGTTGTTTTCCTTGATTGCATAGTTAGAGGAGCTAGAACAGATGGTGGGCATTATTGCTGGACTAGTATCTCATTTGGAAGAAATTATTTCCCCAAGGGTCAGAAAAGTTCTTTGCACTTAGTTTCCCTGTAAATAACAGTAACAGCTAACCACTTTTGAGTGCTTCATATATCAGGTATTGTTTGAGTCTAGAACTTCCCTAAAAGTATGCCACTTACTGTGGATGTGGTTATAGTTTGGTTGAACATGTTCTGGTTGGCTCAGTTAAATTTCAGCTTCTGCCTAGTGTACCAACCCAAATGTTATTATTAATGTGTCCAATTTTGCTCTCAGAAATGTCCATATCTACATGATAAATTATACGGTCGTCCTAGTTATAAATATGCTAATATATTGATCTCTTCAAGGAGGCTGGACAGCTTACCATAGTTGGGAAACCCCAGGTTAGTATCCTCTGACCTCATCACCATTCATCTTAGTGTACTAGGCAATATTACAATTATGATGTGTGCCATGATGTGAAAAAGGTAGAGAATCTGGGCAACTTGCTAGGTATTATTATGCCAATTTTATAGACAAGGATATGGGTTAAGTGGCACAACAAAGATCAAACCGGAAGAGAGAAGATAAAAATGCAGATCCCTCTAAGTGATACCACCTTGCTTTCCAAGCATCCTCCTATAAGAAAGGACATCCAGCTAATTCATCCTATACTCAGGGATACAAACAACAGACTCATTCTGTTTATGCTGAAATCATTTTGTGACAATGACATCAGAAAGTATTCTCCTTTTAAGACTCTATCAAAAAGAGAAATACTTCTTACTTTTTGGAAACAATTGTACCATTTGGGGCCCAACCAAGGATTTCAGAGGAGCCTTAAAACCAATAAACTAGAACCAGTAAACTAGAGTGTAATTTATTCTGCACACTATTTCCATTTATGTGGTCCCTGACCTTGAATCTTCACATCACATTGAAACACAGCTTTCTGATTAAGTACACTTTCAAAGTCATCTGACTTAGAAGATTTACAAAAAGCATTTGAAAAACACAATCTGGTACTTAGACTTCTTCTTTCCACTGTAACTGGTCACACAAAGAGGTTTTTCCTGAATGTTTACCTATACATATGTCACTAAAAGTAGTAATTACATTCAGTGAGAATATTTGTCCTTGCAAAGTGTAAATTCAATTGGAACCAGGTCAATGAAGAGAAAATTAAATCAAATATGATTACGTAAAGAACTTTCCTACTCTAACTTATCTGAAGTTACTCAGTTACAAAGTGGAAGAGTAGGGAATTAAAGCCAGGCTTAGAGGATTTCAAAAGGATAGGGCTTTGCCTTCCCTACTGACAATACAGTGTGTACTCAATTTTGGAGCATGGAAAATATATGTACTTGTTTTTTGTACCTGTAGTTTGTATATATAATTGACATCTTTGTGCTTTGGTGTTTCAAAAATTTTAAGGCTGTAATGAGGGGTCACATTTACAATCACCAATATATTCTCTACAATGAATATGCTCCCTTAATTAAATCATGATTGTGGAAAAACACACCAAAAAAAAAAAAAAAAAAAACAAAGTCCAGGGTTTTGAATGATGTTTGAAGCTGTCTTCAGTGATTTATGTCACTCGTCTGGATTTTCATCCTCATGAGACAATTACTCAGAGCTGATTCAAATCTCTTTCTTTGAATTGCTTCTCCAACTACAACTTCCTATTGTTCTCTAATTCCAATAAAATATTTTCTTCAACATCATTAAAGTTTCCAGTTCCTCAGTTTCCTCTCTCTCTCCAATCTAAAAGCATTTATCTATTTCTGGCTTTACCTTCCTACACTAGCCAGGTAGTACCTTTTGGCCAAATATTTCAACAAAGCTTTCCCCAAGTACTATTTGATTCCTTTTCTAGCTAATCTGGATAAACTCCACCCACCTTTTAATGAGATTCCTTTGTGGAGCAATGTAATTAACCAGATAAGAAATTGGAGAGACTTGAAGGCATCTGGTTACTGGAATAGAACATTCAAGCATTGTAAATAAAATGCCATCATCCAGAAAATTTGGTCTACATGATCTTATTTATTCTAGTCCATTAAGTGATCGGTTAAATATGTTTAGCAGATGAGTGTCAGCCCCTACCCATGGTTGTTCAATTCCTTTTAAGTACAAACAATATTTAATATCTTAATGGAAAAGTAATTTGTTTACTCAGAGAATTTAAAATTTAAGAAGTTTCTTCTGGTAATATGAAACATATCTTTTAATAACCAAATGCTTTTAGATATTTCATTGGGAAATGTTTAAGTTGTATTATTGTGATATGTTTCAAGAAATAGCAGGCTAGTGATGTTTTAATAATTCCCCCCAAAATAACTGCAGCAACATGGATGGACCTAGAGATTGCCATACTGAGTGGAGTAAGTCAGACAGAGAAAGGCAAATATCACATGATATTGCTTATATGTGGAATCTAAAAAATGGTACAGATGAACTTATTTGCAAAGCAGAAATAGAGTCACAGATGTAGAAAACAAACTTATGGTTACCAGGGGGTAAGCGGGGGAGGGATAAATTGGGAGATTGGGATTGACATATACACACTACTACGTATCAAATAGATAACTAGTAAGCACCTAGCACAGGGAACTCTACTCAATACTCTGTAATGGCTTATATGGGAAAAGAATCTAAAAACAGAGTGGATATAGGTATATGTATAACTGAATCACTTTGCTGTACACCTGAAACTAACACAACATTGTAAATCAACTATACTCCGATACAAACTTAAAAAAAAAAGAAAAAAATATATACCCAATGAAGCAATTCCATAATCTCAACCAGATCTCCATTACTTTCCCCTACTTCTTTTAAAAATATCCATCACCCTTTTCTTTATTTTGCTCCCTTTCCTGCTTAGATCCCATGTTCAGAAATGCAGTCACTTCCTTGCAAATGCTCTCAATTCTCTTTCGCCTCCCTCTATCTTACCCTGCCATTTTTGCCTGGTGAAACTCAAGGCTGGTTAACTCAGCTACCCACTTGCTCTGCGCTTGCACCTAGGAGGCTATATGATGCTGGAAGAAAGCACAGAAGCAGGTTGATTGGCCTCATTTTAATTTATGCCCTCTGTAATGTCTGATAATCCTACCACACTTCTCCAGGAAAATGAGTTCCCCATTCTCCACTCTACCACCCTTTTCAGATAGCCACCCTTTCCTCTTGTCTCATTCTCAGTTGAAAACACTGTGCAATAATTCCCCCAAAAATAATCAGAAAAGAACAACATCATCTTCTTCTCTCTGATGAGAGGCACTTCCTTCCATGTGCCTCTGTGCACTCTGCCCTTCTTCCTGTCTTAATGAACTAGCTATCCTGCTCTCATGTAAGGCCTTCCCCTTCACTGATGCTCTGGAGACCAGGACTATTCTCTTTCTTCACTGCAGCCTCATTTTCCTCCTCACCGCAGGATCATTCCTATTTGCCCACAGATGTGCCTTAGTACCCATCTTTTTTTTTTTAATTTTTTTTTTTTATGCAGCAGGTTCTTATTAATTATCTATTTTATACATATTTGTGTATATATGTCAACCCCAATCTTTTAAAAGACCCCATAATTCTTTCCAGTTACCATTTTGATTTCTGTTCCCTTTCCACTTGAAGGAACTCTCTGTACTCATTGCTTCCACTCCCTCACATTCTATTCTTTGCTAACCTGACTGTAATTGAACAATCATTAACTGAAATTATTTATACCAGGGTTATCAACATCTTATGTCTTCCCAAAGTCCATGGCAAATTTTCGGTTCTCACTTTTCTCAACATCTCAGAAGGATTCAACAAATCTGACTACTATCTCTTAATTTCACTTTCTAGGCTATGAGACCATATTTATATAGTTTTTTTTTTTCTACCTTCTTGAAGGACACTCTTCCTCAATTTCCTTTGCTGGCTCCTTCTCTTTTTCAGACCTATAAGTATAGGAAACTCCTAGGGCTCGGTCCTCTAGGAACACACATCCTGAGGTGATTTTAACCATTCCTACGGCTTTAAATGCCATCTAAACACCAATTTCCCTCATAAAAGGACTTCTATTAATCTTGATAAGTAAATAATGGCAATAGTGCAACTATTTTGATAATCTTGCATGTATCTTGTATCTATCTTACTGCGTAACCTTGGGAAAATTACTTAATGAGTTTATGCCTCAATTGGTAACATTACTAAATGTCTGGAGTTCTTATGAAAATTAAATGATAATGTACCGGAAGCACTTAGCATAGTGCCTGGGAAACAGAAAGCACTCAATAAATGTGAACACAAAAATAAATATTAGTTATATGGGGGATGGGCCATTATTTGGAAAAGCACAATTAAGTCAAGCAAATCCAAGTTCTTAAATTTTCATCCCAAGATCAGATGCACAAGGTTATCAAAATCACTTGGCACTTCAAGAACTTCTATTCATGAGCTTTCTCAGCACAGTATTTAAATGATTAATCATTTTATCTGGTCAAGGTAATGGTTTCATCGCTCTACCACACATGTCCAAAGGTAATCCATTCCTTCTATTTTACATAAGAATGGAGTCAACTGAATAGAAGCTTAGGGTAGGTGTTACATGGAGTTTGTCTATCCACACTGGGAATAATAAGAATATTTACTCCCTTTGGGGAATATGCTATAAGTAAAAGGCAAACTTATTCCTTCTAAATTCTTACAGTTTTATAGGGATACAAATACTTTTTACAGACAATGTCTCATTTTATCTTTAAATCAACCTTATGAGGTGTCAGGAAGAATATAGTTTTTACTTGATAATTGAAAATACTGAGGTTAATGGACTCCCATGGTTTATAATTGGTAAATTCATTCCTGGAATGCAGTTCTTGATTGCTAGTCTACTGAACACTCCAGTATGAGTCCTCAATTACGCTGCCTTGGTAGAGTTTGTGATGAACTGGTTTTATTATATGAAATAGAATGGGTTGTTTTTCCCTTGTTACCACCAGCACGTCTATTTTATTGCCATTTAAAAGGTTTCCTTAATACCCCTTGACTGGGCAGCTGCATCTGTCTGTGCTTTAGTCTACTGTATATAACTTTACAAACCACGAAACCTGGTACATTAGCACTTGAGAGTTTCCATAAGGCAAGACACACAAACACTCACCAGTTATAAAGCATAACCAACGAAGGAGAAAGGGCTATGGCAAAAGCAGAGCCTAAAGAAAAGAGATTTCTTTAAGAAGCAGGCTCAGAATCACTCAGAGCTGGGTCATCATCACCTTGTTATGGCATTTGAAGCATAAATACTTTGTTTTCTCATCTGAAAATGAGGATCCTAATAACTAATTCACAGCATCATCATGAGGATGAAAGTGCCTTACACATTATTCGTGCTTAATAGGTATTTGTTCCCACTGCAGTCCCCTCAGTAACTACTGGTTCATTTTGGTTAAAGATGTCACCCTGCAGGAAGAGGGAAGGCCATCTCTAACCGGGCATTTTATTACAAAGTGCAGTAGAGAGTAATTAAAATCAAATGTGCACTCTTGTTTTGTTCTGTAATTGTTTGGAATGCATTCATTTTGTTTTTAAAAATTAATTGTAAATTTCAGTGCAGGAAAAACTGAATGAAAGGTATTAGAATATTTATAATCCTCAGCCCACTGAAATGTCATTTTAAAAGTAAATGCTTAATAAAAATCTGATTATGTTTAGTTTGAAGAAGAAATGACCTCTTAGACCGGTATTGCTTTGATTTCCTCAGCAAGATTTTTGCTGATAAATGAACATAATCTCATATATCAGATGCAGAGACTCCTTTAAAAATCTACCTCTTTTATTCTTTCAAAAATGTCATCTTTTACTTATCCACATCATGGTTTTTCTCCTTCAATTAGCTCCTAAAATATTAGAAAGGACAGAAGAAAAAGGACTAGAAGGTGAACTGTATTCATTTTCAGAATCTAGAAATCTGCTTAAGATGTATTTCCATAATTACAGCTTACACAGATATCCTGGAAGTAAAAGAGGCTGAGTGTTTCTACTATAAGTCATCAAGTTAGAAGAGAAAATGGCCAAAATACTTAAATGAGTATCTTTTTGTGAGGATCAAATTGATAAAAGAGTAAACAACCTTTATTAGCGAAAGAGAATTTCCACATTCACATCATAAATGGATCAATTAACTTTTTAAATTGTTTTAAAGTTCTAACTCTTAAACTGTAAAAGTTATAACTTTTAAAAATTGTTTTACTCATAGCACTTATAAATTACTTTTTATTCTTAAAAGGCATTTAATATTTATTTCATAACAATCCAGTCACAGGGTGTTATCTTTAGTCCCGTTTAGTGAATGGCTAGAAACTGATCACAGATTTAAGTAATCTGTCCAGGATACACTTCAAGTAAGTGGAATCAACAGTTAGAACTTGAGCCTGCGTCTCCAAATACTAAATCCTTTTCACTAGTCACTTTACTTTAGACGTACAAGAACTTGATGTGAGTCCCACATTAGCTGCTTCTGGGCAGCCAACTTTGCGTAAGTCAACTAACTTCTCTGAAGCTCAGGTATCTTATTTTATTTTTCAATATTGTACAGTTTTATTTGTCAATTATACCTCAATATAGGGATGGTGGGAGACCCCATATCATTGTGGTTCCGATCTTTTCTGGTAGCTTCCAGTCTTTTTCATAGATTCTGCAGACAATTGTGATTTGGGTGTGCTCGTAAGAGAATGTGAGGTCAGGGTTTTTCTATTCCACCATCTTGCTAATGCAAAAAACAAAAAGGTCAGGTATCTTTTTTTTTTTTTTTGAATGGGGAACGTGACATCTAGTTTCCTTTCAAGGCTTTAGAAAGAGCACAGGACATAATGAATATGAAAACACTTCACACCAGATTTTAATTTTCCTATTCCAGAAGTCAAACGTTTGACAGTAAAGTGATTATAGAGACTGATTGTCCAGCAAGATGGAAAGAGCAAGTCATCCTGTGAGCCTCATATCTAAATCTAGGTCTAAAGCCTTATTTCTTACTTCCCAGCTTTGCACCTTACCCAAGTTCCTTATTTGTTTTCTGAGGCTCAGTTTCCTCACCTGCAAAATTGGCACACACAATAAACACTGCTCCGTGATCCATCCCTGATTTACTCCTTTTTAAACTGAAACAGTTATTATCTGGGATTTATTATATTCTGAATATTTGTTTAAAGAGAAATTTAATAGCTACTCAGCAAAGGCATACTTGCCTTCTTTAGCGTGACCAAATTTCATTTTTTAACTGCAAATTCCATCTTTACATTACAGACAGGTCTAGCAAATTGAATTAAAATAGAAATGATTTATATCCTTTTCAGTTAAAAACAAAACACAACAAAACCTATCCTGAAATCCAAGCAAATGATAGAAAGATCAGAGAGAGAAAACAAAAGCTCTGTATGAAAATGGCACTTTTGCCCAGCTGTAAAAGCATAAGGAGAAACACAGAGGGTTTTTTTTGTTTTCTTTTTTAACATCTTTATTGGAGTATAATTGCTTTACAGTGGTGTGGTAGTTTCTGCTTTATAACAAAGTGAATCAGTTATACATATACACATGTTCCCATATCTCTTCCCTCCTGCGTCTCCCTCCCTCACACCCTCCCTATCGCACCCCTCTAGGCGGTCACAAAGCACCTAGCTGATCTCCCTGTGCTATGCGGCTGCTTCCCACTAGCTATCCACTTTATGCTTGGTAGTGTATATATGTCCAAGCCACTCTCTCACCTCGTCACAGCCTACCCTTCCCCCTCCCCATATCCTCAAGTCCATTTCCCTAGTAGGTCTGTCTCTTTATTCCCGTCTTGCACCTAGGTTCTTTATGACCTTTTTTTTTCTTAGATTCCATATATATGTGTTAGCAAACGGTATTTGCTTTTCTCTTTCTGACTTACTTCACTCTGTATGACAGACTCTAGGTCCATCCACCTCACTACAAATAACTCAATTTCGTTTCTTTTTAAGGCTGAGGTTGTATATATGTGTCACATCTTCTTTATCCATTCATCTGTTGATGGACACTTAGGTTGCTTCCATGTCCTGGCTATTGTAAATAGAGCTGCAATGAACATTGTGGTACATGACTCTTTTTGAATTATAGTTTTCTCAGGGTATATGCCCAGTAGTGGGATTGCTGGGTCGTATGGTAGTTCTATTTGTAGTTTTTTAAGGAACCTCCATACTGTTCTCCATAGTGGCTGTAGCAATTTACATTCCCACCAACAGTGCACCCTCTCCAGCATTTATTGTTTCTAGATTTCTTGATGATGGCCATTCTGACTGGTGTGAGGTGATACCTCATTGTAGTTTTGATTTGCATTTCTCTAATGATTAGTGATGTTGAGCATTCTTTCATGTGTTTATTGGCAGTCTGTACATCTTCTTTGGAGAAATGTCTATTTAGGTCTTCTGCCCATTTTTGGATTGGGTTGTTTGTTTTTTTGTTATTGAGCTGCATGAGCTGCTTGTAAATTTTGGAGATGAATCCTTTGTCAGTTGCTTCATTTGCAAATATTTTCTCCCATTCTGAGGGCTGTCTTTTCATCTTCTTTATGGTTTCCTTTGCTGTGTGCAAAAGCTTTTAAGCTCATTAGGTCCCATTTGTTTATTTTTGTTTTTATTTCCATTTCTCTAGGAGGTGGGTCAAAAAGGATCTTGCTGTGATTTATGTCATAGAGTGTTCTGCCTATGTTTTCCTCTAAGAGTTTGATAGTGTCTGGCCTTACATTTAGGTCTTTAATCTATTTTGAGTTTATTTTTGTGTATGGTGTTAGGGAGTGTTCTAATTTCATACTTGTACATGTAGCGGTCCAGTTTTCCCAGGTGAAGGGCAGACTGCTGGGATCCTTTTCTCGTGCAAAGCAGTAGACTCGGGCCACCTAGGGAGGTGTGAGGCCTTAGACACCTTAGCGGAAGGAATGACTCAGGTGCAGTGAAAGATCTCAGAGAAGCTTGCTAATGCTAATTAACTTCTCCTGAAGGCCCCGTTAAGAAGGCCAACCCTGGCCAAGTTTGAGCATCAAAACATCTACTTGCTTTTCTGGGTTTGGTATTATTTGATTCTCAAATTCCTTCTTGCTAAAGCAACACATGGCAAAATAAAAATTCTGTAGATACAGGGACAGCCAAGACTCATACCTTGCCATCCCTCCACTAAAATGCTTTTATAAAATGCCAGGGGGACCTGGCATATCCCACCCATGAAATCTCCTGCTGAGACTCTGGCAGAAAACAGACTGCTTCACGCACCAGCAGCCCGGAGTTATTTTGGGTCTGCCGCTTACCAGCAATGTGTGCCTGTGTGGATCACTTAACCTTCTGGGGCTTCTACTTCCTTATCTATAAATCTAAGAGGATGGGTTGAATATTGAATATATGCCAGACCCTTCCTGTCCCAATGTTCTCTGATTCAACCTATGAACCAATAATAAGGATTCCCAAACTAAAACAAATTCAGTGCTGCCTCCAATTTGGAATGCACTGACTGACGTGATGTTACTACATTTAGCATATCTGTGGAGAGGGGAAAAAAAAAAAAACAGTTTACTGGCAGCCTGGGTGAGTCAAAAGGCCAAGCTATTTTTGGGAAAGACCACTAAAGTGGCTCAGGCATTTACATGCATTTTCTCAGCAATAGGACAAAGGCATTCTGCCCAAATTCCAGGGAAAGACCTACCAACACCTTTGCTACTGTCCAGTAGTTAAATAAATGTACTTAGCTGAATAAGGACAACACACTCTGAATGCTGGTTTTGTAACACTGGTCATGCTTTGCAGTCTGCAAGTTGGTAAGGTTGTCACATGACCTAGTCATCAGGTGAGACTCATAGCTTCAGCAGGGAGTGAAGAAGCATTTTTGGACTCTCTTTTTCCTCTTGCCTACATTGAATTGAATCAAGAAGTTGTCACCTTATGAAGATTCCCATGGCCAGGGTTAAGAGATACAATGACCGCCATATATTGAGTTTGGAAGACAACTTCGCAAGCAAAAGTCAGGCAAGTAGCCTTTCTAGTACGTGTAGATAATTATGATAAAGAATATGTTTTCCTTTTATCACCAACATTACTGTCATATCAAAACTTTTAAAATTTTAGGTAGTGCAGCTTTGCTAAAGAGAGCTAACTCTGGGATATAACGTATAATGTGCCGACTCAAGCTCACACTGCCGGATGGTATATTTGAGAGCTGCTAAGAAAATCAATTCTAAAAGTTCTCTTCACAAAGAAAAAACTTTTTGTGTGTGTCTACATGAGCTGATGGATGATGAAACTTCTGGTGGTAATCATTTTGCAGTACAAGCAGGTCAAGTCATTATGCTGTATACCTTCAGCTTATACAGTGCTGTCTGTCAGTGACATCTCAGTAAAACGGAAGGGAAAAAAATTTACAAGGAAAAATTTAATTAATTAATTAATTTTAGAAGAAAGAGAGAGTGCTAACTCCCAAAGCTGGCATGTTAATGAGGCAGCAAAATGTGACACTTGGAAGCAAGAACTTGAAAACCAAAGAGCTGAGACGTGAATCCCAGCTCTGCCTCCTTCACCCAGTCTGCCACCTGGGGCAACTGCACCCTCTGAGAGACTCAGTTTCCCTGTCTGTATAATGGTGATAATAACTACACCTGATGTGAATACACATGTCCATGTGATGCATTCAGCAAAGAGGCTGACACATAAAAGCACAGAGTTAACACTACCAGTATTATTAAGCTATTACTAAACTGTGAATTGTTTTGTATAATTGTATACTTTGTATCTTTTGTATTAGGTCACTTGACAACTTTACCCAAAAGCA
Source organism: Aethalodelphis obliquidens (assembly GCF_003676395.1). Classification (NCBI taxonomy): domain Eukaryota; kingdom Metazoa; phylum Chordata; class Mammalia; order Artiodactyla; family Delphinidae; genus Aethalodelphis; species Aethalodelphis obliquidens. The sequence goes on along the minus strand of NW_020838023.1, from coordinate 6,627,008 downwards.
CAGAAATTCACCCATTTTTATCCTTCCTCTATTTTGCCTCTTAGGATACAGTTTTGTAAACTGACATTCATTTTGCCACTTTACGGGTAAAAAGGTAACCAGATTTCCCCTCAACTCTACTAAGTATGAACCTCTGAAGACATAGGGGCTGCGTCAAGCCATCTTCCAACCACAAGGGGACCAAAATATGGAAGTAACATTGAGAAAACAGATGGAAGAGATGTAGAAAGAGGCTGTTATAACATCGTTTATACTGTAGTATCATTTAGATTCTTGATCAAGGTCGCCCTGAAACCTCATTCTTGAAATATTCAGTTGTACAAGCTAAGAAATTCTCTACTTTGGTTGAGCCAGCTTGAGATTCACCTTATGCCACTTGCAAAAAACAATTCCTAACTATTAGACACTTGTTAAAAATGTAATTCCCTTGACCTGGTGAATGAATCTTCAATAGAAGAGCTGAGATATTCTGAATCTTTAACCAGGGCCCCAAGTGATTCTCCTGCAAAACCAGTGTTAGGGACTGAACTGTGTATCCCCCAAATTCATATGTTAAAATCCTCACTCCCAGTGCCTCAGAATGTGGCTGTATGTGGAGATAGGGTCTTTAAAGAGGTATTTAAGGTTAAATGAGGTCATTAGGGTGGGCCCTAATTCAATAGGACTTGTGTCCTTTTGAAAAGAGGAGATTAGGGCACAGATACACAGCGGGAAGACCGTGTGAAGACACAAGAAAATGATGGCCACCTACTAACCAAAGAGAAAGGCCTCAGAAGAAATCAACTCTGAGACACTTTGATCTGGGACTGGACAAAATCCTCATCCTGTGCTAACATCTGTTTTGTAACCTTCCGGGCAAGCAATCCTGCAGCATTTGTTTGAATCTCCCTGCAAAGGGAATCCACAAAATTCCAGCATTACCCATCTCATCTTGGAACTGCTCTCTGTGAGAAAATCTTCTTTACTTTATACTGAAATTTATGTTATCAAAACAATTAAGGTTCATAATGATAACACTGGGACACGCTAAGATTCTAAAGCAGTTTCAGAATAACCAAAGGAAGCATATTACTCACTGAAAGTTTAATGCTGTTTCCTATTGACAGTATAATGTTTGATATGAATATTCTAGCTTTTAATTTAGGATATATGACAAATATTATTTGATTGTAACTAGCACTCTCAATTTACTGATCATTCTGGATAAAACATAGATTATCATAGCTTCTAAAATAAAAATATTATGTGTGAAGTTTTCTTCCCCAAGGGATTTTGAACTTCTGAAGTACAATCAACAAATGATGATAAAATCTCGATAGGTTTGGCTGCATAGTTTCTTTTGAGGTCAGATCCTTTAGCTTCAGAGGAAAAGCTTGTTCTATACAGATTTCTACCGACACATCACAGGCTGCCTATTCCTATAAACCTACAGGCAACACTCCTGTCAGGAAGTAATATTTTCACTGTTTCATTTAAAATAGTCATACCAACTGTTTTACTGAAACAATGATTATTTTGGACAGGTACTGTCCCCCAGAGTCATTTAATCTGATTCAATTACCTGTGTAATTGACCTCCAAAGCTTTCCCATGTTAGAGAGGACATTTCTCATTTTAAAACAGACACTGACAGTCAGGTTAAAGTTTAATAAAGGTCCTTTTACTTGAGCTGACTCTACTAAAACTCACATTAACAGTAATAACAATAGTAATAATAATAGCTAACATTTATTAACTGCTTACTGTGATGTTACAGAGGGCTTTAAATGTATTGCCTTATTTAATACAATTATCCAATGATAGAGGTTATATGTAGTCTGCATTTTACAGATGAATCTCAGAGAAGTTTAATAATTCAAAATCACACACTTCAGTAAGTAGCAGAACCAAGCTTCGTGCCAAGTTTGATTTGGCTTTAAGGTCCTGCTCTCATTTACTGTGTGCGTTCCACAAAGAGAATACATAGTCTGAGGAAAGAAAAATTCATCCTCTTGGCAACATCTGTAAAACATCTGTAAAACAGGGATATTAACACCTGCCTCGAGACTGTTGTAAAGATTAAATATAAATGTAATTTATCTCAGTATCTGGCCATAGTTCTTCGCAGACATTTCTTAAGTGCTTTATAAATGTCAATTTCCTCTTTTTCAGCAACTTTTTGCCATATATTTTCAGGACACTGATCTGGGTCACACGGGAAAACCTACAAGTAGAAGGTACAGTTACTCCTGACTTACTAGAGTTTATATCTAAGTATAAAGGCAAAAGACTGTGATATGAAAAAGTTACAAAATAATCTACTTTAATGAGTGCTTAGAACAGGGGTTTTGTAGCCAGACTCCACTGGATTTGCATTCTGTCTCCACCATTTCCACCTACCCTTTGTAAAATCTTGGACCAGTTACTTTCCCTCTCAAGGTCTGAGTGTCCTTGTCTGTGGAATGAGGATCTACCTCATGGGGTTGATATGAGGATTTTAAGAGCTATTCTTCACTGATGTTAATTTGCTTATTGTACCTCACTCAGTCCTTACAATGACGATGAAACGTGTTCTAATTCACAATTTTCAAGTTCAAGACACAGGGAGGTAAATATTTGATGAATGTCACTTGGACAGTAAGTGTCACAGGTGGGATGCTTTCCCAGGCAGTGTGGCTTTACAGCCCAATTTCCTAACATAGTATACAACACTGACTTTCAGGTTATAAATGATATATGTGATGTTCCAGAAATATTTTAAATGCTGAAAAATATATAAGTGTGTAAATATGTAAAAGATGTATAAAGATAAAAACAGACTAATTAAACAATTCTTCCTTGGGCTGAAAGGAAAGAATAAAAGGTTGTACAATTCGTGAGGATAATAATGCCTTTAAGCACACTGAATAGCATTATGCTTCTTTTTTATTCCCTAAAAGAAAGAAAGCCTCAAGTCTATGAAATTGATGGCCCTTCCAGACTTTTTCAAAATTCCTGCTTCCTCATGTCATTTCAAAAGATGACTTCTAATTTGATGACTGCTCCCATTAGCTCTGGGCCACTCAGCTTGCTTTTTCTAACAAAGGTCCACAGATTAATCGTGCGTGGCTGATGTGATTTCCTTGAAGTTCTCAGTGGTCTAATCTGCCTTGATGTGGTTCCTTTCATGGTTTTATATGGCACTTGTGGGACACGAGTGGGCATAAGGCCAGCAAGGTTATATCGTGTCTATTTGTTTTCTCTTCAAAATGAAGATTGTGTTTAAATGAAAAATTGTGTTCCAGGAGCAAATTAGTTCCCTTTGAAGCTCTGTCTCCTAACATGACATCTGGAGGTTTTGTGGAGAGAAATAATTTGTGTTTTTACATGTCCTCCATATTAATTTTGCCCTTCCATTTACAGTGAAAAATGAGAAATTTAGACCCATCCTCCATTCTTCAATATTGAGACAGGATCTACTCCGAGAGGCTGGTAGTTTTAAAAAATCATTTTCCAAATTACATACACTCTACACAAATATATGTGTGTGTGTGTGTGTGTATGTATGTGTGTGTATGTGTGTATGTATATATATATACATATATATATATATATATATATACACACACAATATGGGAAAGAAAAAATGTTTTTTCTCCCTCCCCCACTTCAGTTCCCTTCCCCTTCCTAGAAGTATATTCTCAGCTTTTTTGTGCATTTACATATATATGTATATATATAAATATATATATGTTTTTTGTTAAACAATATCAGATGAGATTTTGATCTCAGTGGATATAAATCTATCTTGTTCTTTTTAATAATCTCAAATTCTTCAGTATAGATGTAAGTTTGCTGATACGTTTTTCTTTTTTAATCTATCACTTTTCCTCTAGTGTTTTGGAAGTTATATGCCCTCTTTCAAACTCCCAAGTTGCTATCTTTACAGTTTTACAGTATGTGCAGGCATATCTCCTTTATTATACTTTGCTTTATTGTGCTTCAGAGATATTGCATTTTTTTTTTATGAATTGAAGGTTTGTGGCAACCTTGCATTGAGCAAGTCTATCGGCAATATTTTTCCAACAGTATTATTTCATTATTGTTAAATTAAGGTATGTACAGTTTTTTTTTTTTAGACGTAATGCTATTACATACTTAACTACAGTATAGTGTAAACATAAATTTCACATGCACTGGGAAACCAAAAAATTCATGGGACTTATTTTATTGCCATATTCACTTTATTGTGGTGGCCTGAATCCCTAGGCAATATTTCTGAGGTACACCTGTATATACAGAGTATATGAAATTTATTACTACATAGAGCTAATCTGTATACATAGCTTACGAATAAAAAAGAAAATTTTTGCTTAACTTTATCCTTTCATCACATGCTACTACCACACTGACACAATCTGAGAATTTTCAAGATTATGATTTTATTCATGCTTCCAAGATTTTCTTTGTCCTTGGTGTTCTGCAGTTTGAATGTATTATGCCCATGAATGAGGTTTTTTTTGAGTTTATCCTGTTTGGTATCCTAACCTGTCTGGATCTGTGGTTTGATGTCTGTCACTAATTTTGGAAAGCTCTTGAGCATTATTACTCCAGATATCTCTTTTGCTCTATTCTCTTTTTCTTCTCCTTCTGATATTCCAATTACAGGTATGTTACATCTTTCGATATTGTTCCACAGCTTTACGTATTCTGCTCGTTTTGTTCATTATTTTTTCTCTTTGTATTTCAGTTTGGGAAATTTGAATGACTTTCAAGTTCACTGATCCTTTCCTCAGCCATGTCTAGTCTACTAATGAACCCATCAAATACATTCTTCACTTCTGTTACTTTGTTTTTTATTTCTAGCATTTCCCTTTGATTCTTTCTTAGAATAGCTATCTCTCTGTTTATAGTATCCATCTGTTTCTGCATGCTGTCTACTTTTTCCATTAGAGCCTTTAATATATAATAGTTATTTAAAATTCTCTGATAGTCTGTGTCATATCTGACTCTGGAGTTTGCCATGTGACCCCAGTTCACTGGTGGGTCCAAAAAAATTTGTTGATTTTTAGTTTGTTCAGCTTTTTCTTCTTATAAGGGCAGGAATGCTGACTTCTAAGCTCTACCACTTGGAGCTGAAATCAGAGTGCTATTATTCTTAACAAAAAGTTTTACTGGTTTTGCTGCTTATCAATGTTTCTGATGAAATGTAGCTTCTAAGTTTCTTTTTAAGTTTGTTGAAATATAACTTTAATAAACATTTCAGATAGAGCTTGTGGTGATAAACATCCTAAGTCCAGGAATGTCTTCATTTGTCTTTATTTTGCCATTTACATGAATGACAATTGGTCTGGGCATAAAATTCAAGGCTCATAATCTTTTTTCTCAGCATTTTGAAAATTTTGCTTAAATGTTTCCTTGAGCCAGTTTTTTAAATGATAAATCTCTTATCAATCTTTCTTGTACCTTTTAAGTTACCTGTTTTTCTCTCTGGAAGCTTTTAGAATTTTCTCTTTGTACATGGAGTTCTAAAGTTCCACTTAGACTATATCTAAGTGTGGGTCTTTTTTTTTTCCCACTCTCCAGAAGCAGTTCCACAAGCAGTCCCATTGTTACCGAACATAAGTACATGTGCCCAAAACACAGTGAGGCCAAACAATACCAAAACGTTGGAGTTTGGAGCAGAGAAAGGTTAATTGCAGGGCCATGCAAGGAGACTGGTGGCTTATACCTTAAAAACTCCAAACTTCCGGAAAGCTTTCAGCAAAGCCCTCTTATACGGAAGGTGAGGGAGGGTAGTTGTTCCTTGTTGCAAACTTCTTAGTGTCAGATCCTTTGTTCTCGAGGTCAGGTCACGATGTTCCTGTTAACCTCCACCGAAACAAATGTTATCCTCTGTTCTGGCAAGAGAAGGCAAGGGCCCAAGGCTCAACTTTGGCCCTCCAAGGTCCAGGCCGGGCTAAAGGGAGGGGTTCCTGCATGAGCCGGTTACCCTGCCTGGGAGCGTTTGCACAGCACCCAGTCTGGGTCCTCCCGCCAGTGCCCATGCCTGGCTGAAAAGTCAGATCTCAGCTGGCAGCGCCCTCAGGGCCAGGTCCCCAGACTCTGCCCAGTCATCATCACTGAGGGAGCCAGGCACCCAGGACCCAGCCAGCCCTCAGGCTTTTCGTTTAAACTGGAGAGAATCATTTTTATAGTATCAATAGGAATACGTGTTGTAGCAAATATCAATCAGGTTAATTCCCAGCTCACAACAATTGTCCTTCTTTGAGAATAGCCCAACCACAGAGGTTGTCCTGAAGTAATGCTGTGCAATGTCCTTGCAACTTAACCCTGACCTCTGGCCACCTCCTAGAGGTAGACAACTGACCTAAGCTATACCAATTTTTGAAATTTGAATGGAGAGAGTGAAGCTGGTTGAAGCTGTTACCTTAATGGCAGTGTCCATATACTCCAGTTGCTGAGGCCTTTGTGGACTGCGACCCATGGAGACTGCCACTGCTGTTAGGTCGCCGAGGTGGGGATTGCAGAGAGGTTTGCTGCTGCTTCAAGGCCTGGGCCCCGCCAGTGGGTGGCCATTGCGAGGGCTCTGGAGCTCTGCGAGACACAGCCTTCAGCCTGTCCCCACGTCCCGTAGCTCACCTGCTGGCCGGAGGGCCTAGAGGGCCCCGGGAGAAGGCCGTGATCTGCCTCTCACTGCACTGTCTGCCGTGAGGACCACTGCGAGCCTGACTGTTGGTGGAGTGGGACCTCTAACTGCTGCGCTTAGTCTCGCCTGCTCCGCCCCTATTGCATCATTCTGTCCTTCAGAGATGGGATGAGGTACACTCCTCTCTTCCCCTTTTTATTTTCTTTATTAAAAATTAAGGTGAAATTCGCATAACACTAACCATTTTAAAGGATATAATTCAATATTATTTAGTAGATTCACCATCTTGTGCATCTATGGCTTCTATCTAGTTCCAAAACATTCTCATAACTTCTAAAGAAAACCCAATACCCATTAAGTAGCCAGTCACTGTTCTTGAGTTTTTTTTTTTTAACATCTTTATTGGAGTATAATTGCTTATTCTTGAGTTTTACATAGATATTTCTGTAATTAAGCAATATGCGTATGGCACTATTTTAAAAAAGGAATACTTGTTAGAATTGTGGTCATTTACGAGAGTCATATTTTGAAAGGCTCAATACCAATGATATCTTTAAACAGAATACTGATCAGTGACAGGAGGGTACAGTATTTCATAGCATAGTGTCTTACTTCATTTGGGATGCTGTAGCGAAAATACTATAAACTGGATGGTTTATAAACATCAACAATTTTTTTTCTCACAGTTCCGACTTCTCACAGGCTGAGAAGTCCAAGATTTTGGTGCTGGAAGATTCAGTGTCACTTTCTCACAGATGGCATCTTCTCACTGTGTTCTCACATGGTGGAAGGGGCAAGGGAGCTTTCTTGGGCCTTTTTTTTATAAGGCACTAATCCTTTATGAAAGGATCTACCCTCATGATCCATTCACTTCCCAAAGGCCTTATATCTTAATACCATCACCTTGGGGATTACAATTTCAATACATGAATTTGGGGAAGACATAAATATTCAATCTATAGCACATGGGACTGCCTAACCATCATTAAGAAAATGAAAAGGCAAGCCACAGGCTAGAAGAAAATATTAACAATACATGTAGCTGACAAAGGATTGGCATCTAGAATATAAAAAGAACACTTAAAACTCAAATACAGGTTGCAAATCCAATTTTTTTAAAATGGCCAAAAGATTTGGCCAGACACATCATTTAAAAAAAGGTATTTGAGTGGTTAATAGGCACATGAAAAGAGGTTTAAAATCATTAGCCATGAGATAAATGCAAATTAAAACACCTACTGAAATGAGATGTCCTATTAACCACTATAACACCTAAATTTAAAAATGCTGATGCTGAGATTGGTTCAAGATGGCGGAGTAGAAGGATGTGCGCTCACTTCCTCTTGCGAGCGCACCGGAATCACAAGTAACTGCAGAACAATCATTGACAGGAAGACACTGGAACTCACCAAAAAAGATACCCCACATCCAAGGACAAAGGAGAAGGCACAATGAGACGGTATGAGGGGCGCAATCACAATAAAATCAAATCCCATAACTGCTGGGTGGGTGACTCACAGACTGGAGAACACTTATACCACAGAAGTCCACCCACTGGAGTGAACGTAATGAGCCCCACGTCAGGCTTCCCAACATGGGGGTCTGGCAACGGGAGAAGGAATTCTTAGAGAATCAGACTTTGAAAGCTAGTGGGATTTGACTGCAGGACATTGACAGGACTGGGGGAAACAGAGACTCCACTCTTGGAGGGCACACACAAAGTAGTGTGCGCATCAGGACCCAGGGGAAGGAGCAGTGACCCCATAGGAGACTGAACCAGACTTACCTGATAGTGTTGGAGGGTCACCTGCAGAGGCGGGGGTGGCTGTGGCTCACCGTGAGGACAAGGACACTGGCAGCAGAAATTCTGGGAAGTAGTCCTTGGCGTGAGCCCTCCCAGAGTCCACCATTAGCCCCACCAAAGAGGCGGGTAGGCTCCAGTATTGGGTTACTTCAGGCCAAACAACCAACAGGGAGGGAACCCAGCCCCACCCATCAGCAGACAAGCGGATTAAAGTTTTACTGAACTCTGCCCACCAGAGCAACGCCCAGCTATACCCACCACCAGTCCCTCCCATCAGGAAACTTGCACAAGCCTCTTAGATAGCCTCATCCACCAGAGGGCAGACAGCAGAAGCAAGAAGAACTACAATCCTGCAGCCTGTGGAACAAAAACCACATTCACAGAAAGACAGACAAGTTGAAAAGGCAGAGAGCTATGTACCAGATGAAGGAACAAGATAAAACCCCAGAAAAACAACTGTATGAAGTGGAGATAGGCAATCTTCCAGAAAAAGAATTCAGAATAATGATAGTGAAGATGATCCAAGACCTCGGAAAAAGAATGGAGGCAAGGATCGAGAAGATGCAAGAAACGTTTAACAAATACCTAGAAGAATTAAAGAACAAACATCTAGAAGAATTAAAGAACAAACAAACAGAGATGAACAATACAATAACTGAAATGAAAACTACACTAGAAGGAATCAATAGCAGAATAACTGAGGCAGAAGAACGGATAAGTGACCTGGAAGACAGAATGGTGGAATTTACTGCTGCAGAACAGAATAAAGAAAAAAGAATAAAAAGAAATGAACACAGACTAAGAGACCTCTGGGACAACATTAAACCCAACAACATTCACATTATAGGGGTCCCAGAAGGAGAAGATAGAAAGTACCCAAGAAAATATTTGAAGAGATTATAGTCGAAAACTTCCCTAACATGGGAAAGGAAATAGCCACCCAAGTACAGGAAGCGCAGAGTCCCAGGCAGGATAAACCCAAAGAGAAACACACCAAGACACACAGTAATCAAACAGACAAAAATTAAAGACAAAGAAAAATTATTGAAAGCAACAAGGGAAAAATGACAAATAATATATAAGGGAACTCACATAAGGTTAACAGCTGATTTCTCAGCAAACTCTACAAGCCAGAAGAGAGTGGCATGATATATTTGAAGTGATGAAAGGGAAGAACCTACAACCAAGATTACTCTACCCGGCAAGGATCTCATTCAGATTCGACAGAGAAATCAAAAGCTTTACAGACAAGCAAAAGCTAAGAGAATTCAGCACCACCAAAGCAGCTCTACAACAAATGCTAAAGGAACTTCTCTAAATGGGAAACACAAGAGAAGAAAAGGACTTACAAAAACAAACCCAAAACAATTAAGAATATGGTAATAGGAGCATACATATCGATAATTACCTTAAACGTGAATGGATTAAATGCTCCAAGCAAAAGACACAGGCTCTCTGAATGGATACAAAAACAAGACCCATATATATGCTCTCTACAAGAGACCCATTTCAGACCTAGGGACACATACAGACTGAAAGTGAGGGGATGGAAAAAGATATTCCATGCAAATGGAAATCAAAAGAAAGCTGGAGTAGCAATTCTCCTATCAGACAAAACAGACTTTGAAATAAAGAAAATTACAAGAGACAACGAAGGCCACAACATAATGATCAAGGGATCAATCCAGGAAGAAGATATAACAATTATAAATATATATGCAACCAACACAGGAGCACCTCAATACATAAGGCAGCTGCTAACAGCTATAAAACAGGAAATCGACAGTAACACAATAATAGTGGGGGACTTTAACACCTCACTTACACCAATGGACAGATCATCCAGACAGAAAATTAATAAGGAAACACAAGCTTTAAATGACACAATAGACCAGATAGATTTAATTGATATTTATAGGACATTCCATCCAAAAAACAGCAGATTAAACTTTCTTCTCAAGTGCACACGGAACATTCTCCAGGATAGATCACATCTTGGGTGACAAATCAAGCCTCAGTAAATTTAAAGAAATTGAAATCATATCAAGCATCTTTTCTGACCACAACGCTATGAAATTAGAAATCAATTACAGGGGAAAAATGTAAGAAACACAAACACATGGAGGCTAAACAGTACATTACTAAATAACCAAGAGATCACTAAAGAAATCAAAGAGGAAATAAAAAAATACCTAGAGACAAATGATGATGAAAACACGACGATCCAAAACCTATGGGATGAAGCAAAAGAAGTTCTAAGAGGGAAGTTTATGGCAATACAAGCCTACCTCAAGAAACAAGAGAAATCTCAAATAAACAATCTAACCTTACCAACAAACAAAACGCAAAGTTAGTAGAAGGAAAGAAATCATAAAGAGCAGAGCAGAAATAAATGAAATAGAAACAAAGAAAACAATAGCAAAGATCAATAAAACTAAAAGCTGGTTCTTTGAGAAGATAAACAAAATTGATTAACCATTAGCCAGACTCATCAAGAAAAAAAGGGAGAAGACTCATATCAATAGAATTAGAAACGAAAAAGGAGATGTAACAGCTGATACTGCAGAAATACAAAAGATCATGAGAGATTACTACAAGCAACTATATGCCAATAAAATGGACAACCTGGAAGAAATGGACAAATTCTTAGAAAAGCACAACCCTCTGAGACTGAACCAGGAAGAAATAGAAAATATAAACAGACCAATCACAACCACTGAAATTGAGACTGTGATTAAAAGTCTTCCAAGAAACCAAAGTTCAGGACCAGATGGATTCACAGTCGAATTCTATCAACCATTTAGAGAAGAGATAACACCTATCCTTCTCAAACTCTTACAAAATATAACAGAGTGAGGAACACTCCCAAACTCATTCTACGAGGCCACCATCACCCTGATACCAAAACCAGACAAAGATGTCACAAAAATAGAAAACTACAGGCCAATATCACTGAGGAACATAGATGCAAAAATCCTCAACAAAATACCAGCAAACAGAATCCAACAGCATATTAAAAGGATCATACACCATATTGAAGAGGGATTTATCCCAGGGATGCAAGGATTCTTCAATATATGCAAATCAATCAATGTGATACACCAAATTAACAAATTGAAGAATAAAAACCATACAGTCATCTCAATAGATGCAGAAAAAGCTTTTGACAAAATTCAACACCCATTTATGATAAAAACTCTCCAGAAAGTGGGCACAGAGGGAACCTACCTCAACATAATAAAGGCCATATATGAGAAACCCACAGCAAACATCATTCTCAATGGTGGAAAACTGAAACCATTTCCTCTAAGGTCAGGAAGAAGACAAGGATGTCCACTCTCACCACTATTATTCCAATAGTTTTGGAAGTCTTAACCATGGCAATCAGAGAAGAAAAAGAAATAAAAGGAATCCAAATTGGAAAAGAAGAAGTAAAACTGTCACTGTTTGCAGATGACATGAAACTATACATAGAGAATCCTAAAGATGCCACCAGAAAACTACTAGAGCTAAGCAATCAGTTTGGTAATGTTGCAGGATACAAAATTAATGCACAGAAATTTCTTGCATTCCTATACACTAATGATGAAACATCTGAAAGAGAAATTAAGGAAACACTCCCATTTACCATTGCAAGAAAAAGAATAAAATACCTAGGGATAAACCTACCTAGGGAGACAACAGACCTGTATGCAGAAATCTATAAGACACTGATGAAAGAAATTAAAGATGATACAAACAGATGGAGAGATATACCATATTGTTGGATTGGAAGAATCAACAGACTAAAAATGACTATACTATCCAAAGCAATCTACAGATTCACTGCAATCCCTATCAAATTATCAATGGCATTTTTTACAGAACTAGAAGAAAAAATCTTAAAATTTGTATGGAAACACAAAAGAGCCCGAATAGCCAAAGCAGTCTTGAGGGGAAAAAACGGAGTTGGAGGAATCAGACTCCCTGACTTCAGACTATCTACAAAGCTACAGTAATGAAGACACTATGGTACTGGCACAAAAACAGAAATATAGATCAATGGCACAGGATAGAAAGCCCAGAGATAAACCCACACACCTATGGTCAACTAATCTATGACAAAGGAGGCAAGGATATACAATGGAGAAAAGACAGCCTCTTCAATAAGTGGTGCTGGGAAAACTGGACAGCTTAATATGAAAGAATGAAATTAGAACACTCCCTAACACCATATACAAAAATAAACTCAAAATGGATTAGAGACCGAAAAGTAAGACTGGACACTCTAAAACTCTTAGAGGAAAACATAGGAAGAACACTCTTTGACATAAATCAAGGAAGATCTTTTCTGATCCACCCCCTAGAGTAATGGAAATAAAAACAAAAATAAACAAACGGGACCTAATGAAACTTAAAAGCTTTTGCAAAGCAAAGGAAATTACAAACAAGATGAAAAGACAACCCTCAGAATGGGAGAAAATATTTGCAAATGAATCAGCAGACAAAGGATTAATCCCCAAAATATATATACAGCTCATGCAGCTCAATATAAAAAAAACATACAACCCAATCCAAAAATGGGCAGAAGACCTAAATAGACATTTCTCCAAAGAAGACATACATGTGGCCAAGAAGCACATGAAAAGCTGCTCAACATCACTAATTATTAGAGAAATGAAAATCAAAACTACAATGAGGTATCACCTCACACCAGTCACAATGGCCATCATCAGAAAATCTACAAGCAACAAATGCTGGAGAGGGTGTGGAGAAAAGGAAACCCTCTTGCACTGTTGGTGGGAATGTAAATTGATACACCCACTATGGAGAACAGTATGGAGGTTCCTTAAGAAACTAAAAATAGAATTACCCTGTGACCCAACAATCCCACTACTGGGCATATACTCAGAGAAAACCAAAATTCAAAAAGACACATGCATCCCAATGCTCATTGTAGCACTATTTACAATAGCCAGGTCATGGAAGCAACCTAAATGCCCATTGACAAACGAAGGGATAAAGAAGATGTGGTACATATATACAATGGAATATTACTCAGCCATAAAAAGCAACGAAATTGGGTCATTTGTAGAGACATGGATGGGTCTAGAGACTGTCACACCAAGTGAAGTAAGTCAGAAAGAGAAATACAAATATCGTATATTAACGCATATATGTGGAACCTAGAAAAATGGTACAGATGAACCGGTTTGCAGGGCAGAAATAGACACAGATGTAGAGAACAAACGTATGGACACCAAGGGGGGAAAGTGGCAGTGGTGGTGGTGGTGGGATGAATTGGGAGATTGGCATTGACATGTATACACTAATATGTATAAAATGGATAACTAATAAGAACCTGCTGTATAAAAAAATAAATAAAATTCTAAAATTCACACACACACAAAAATACTGATGCCATCAAGCGGTGACAAGAATTTGAAGCAACTGGAACTCTCATACATTTCTGGTGGAAATGTAGAATCATACAGCCATTTTGGATGACAGTTTAGTGGGGTCTTGAAGTTAAAATACACTTATCATATGAGCTAACAACTGCACTTCTAGGTATTTACCTATGAGAACTAAAAACATCTGGCCACACTATGACTTTTACATGAACTTTCACAGCAGTATTTTTTAATAAAAAATCCCCAAACTAGAAACAAACCAAATATCCAATAGCTAGTGAGAAGATGAATACTGTGGTATATCCATACTATGGAATGCAACTCAGCCATAAACAGGAGCAAACTACTGATGTACAAAACAACAATGATGAATCTCAAACCATTATGCTGAAAGAAAGAAACCAAACATGGAAGAGTATCTACTTTATAACTTCTTATATATGAAGGTCTGTATAGATCAAATCTATTCTTTATAGAGTAGACAGAAAAGAGATAAATGTTTGCCTGGGGCCAGAATGGGGAGATCGACTGTGATCAAGGACAATGAAACTTTCTTGGGTGATATATATGTTCTATATATCTATGTATATGGTCTATATCTTGATTCTGATGATGGTTACACAAGCACAGGCATTTATCAAAACTCATTCAACTGTACACTAAAATGTATACATTCTATTGTATGTAAATTATACCTCAATAAAGCTGATTTAAATAAAAACAACAGCCTGGGAACAAATAAAAATGCAAATGGTTATCTTGGAAGAGATGAAAGGTTTTAGGAAAAAAAAATGCTTTTTTTATCCAGTGTTTGACAGACTGCCACGTGTTAGATATATGTATTCAACTTGTTCTGTGACTCCTCAGATGATAAATAAGAATAAGAATGATTTTTGGAGAATATAAATAAAATGTCCTGAAAACTGGAAGTTTTTTAGTTTGATATTTGAAAACTTTCCAAATTTTCTGATTTGATACGATGCTGAAGTCCTCTAACGTTCGGAAAGTTTTGACATCATATTGATTTAGTACAATGAATCTTATTAACAAAATCCTTTGCTAAAATTGATGTTTTGTAATTTCCCTTGAAATATCTGCATTATGAAACCAGAACTTATAATTCTATTCAAATATGCATTAGAATGGAAAAAGCAATGAACTGGGTTCTATCCTTGCCTCTGTGAAACCTAGATATATAAACCTAGGATGAGCTGCCTCCATACAACTCCGTTTTGTAGCGTGTAAAATCGAAGTCTGTGTTACATTTTTTGGATCTCTCCACTAATTAAATCCCTCTATTAACTGCCCTAACTAAAGACTATGATTTTATGTTTGGCTCTAGAAGGATCTGTGTAACCATAAGAGGGCAGTATTCCATTTAAACAATTTCTTACACAATTTCCTGTAAGTGCCCAGTACACTGAAATTACAGGATTTTGAGATTGGCATAATATTTGCTAGTATTAATCCCCTTAGGATTACATTTAAAAAAGTAATTTGTCTTTTTTAAGTATGAATACATAAATTTATCACAGCTAGAGGCAAAAGGGAGTCATCTTACTCTTTCTCTGGCTATCAGGCTTGCATTTACTGAAGTTGAGGAGATCATGCTTCTATCTCATCAGGACTGTAGTATATTAAAACACACTTGTCAACCCAATTAAGGGGGGACATTCTAGGGCTAGGATGTAGATTTATAGAGATATTATTCTATGGATTCTGGGTAAACTGCAATGTTCATGGTTGCAACTAATTCAAAATCAGTGCCAATGTCCCACATCAAAATCACATTTCAGTAACAGGAGGTAAAGTGAGAAAATAAAAGGGTAAAAAGTCATTTTGGATGAGAATTTACTTGGGTCTTACTTGATGCTCAACACATTTTTAAAGGAGTGGAAGGCTTAGAAACTACTGTTACGGCATTTACACCATTTAAAGAAACTGAATATGTATTCCTTAAACAATGAAAGATAATTTATGGAAAATAGAGTCTATCACCATAAAAGGTATTCTAATTTTCTGTATCAGTGTCCCAATTGTTAGCAATTTTATCTGCTTTATAAGCCCATTATCTTACAAGGACAGAAGGCCATGGAAGCTTGCACAGCTCAAGGTTGCAATAACAAATTCATGGTTTATGGACCTAAATCCCCTCTTCCCTCTCTTCTGTCCTTTACACTGGTTTATTATCTCCTGGTTACTCATCTCAACCTAAGAATGTCCCTTTTCTGTCTCCTTGACATTCAGTTCATCCTTCCTCTACATACTGTTAAACTATCTTCTCACTGTCTTAGAAAACCACCTCCATCTTCTATAGTTAGAGGAAAAGAATGTTTAATAGTTTAGAAAGGAAAGGTCCAAGCACAGGGAAATCAAGGAACATTTACCAGTTCTAGGTTATGCCCATTCCCAAAGGATAACCTGTCATCCTCTTGGCTTACTAGGGATATCTGAAGAATCCATTTGACTTGCTTAAAATCACTGTTTTCATTACACGCATTATTGTGCATGGCTTCTCACAATAATGGAGTGAATATAAGCAAATGATCAACACAATGAATCATACGAGAATCATCTTTTCTTTGAAAAGAACATTTATACCTGAAATAGAGAGCCTTGCTTGGTCAAAATTATCCATAGGATGACACAGCAGAACTTACAAGTTGAGGGAATTTAGAGACGCTATATAAGTTCGCGCCTTGCTACAAGACCAGACGGAAGCCATGCCTAAAAATGAAAAAAAAAGTCATTTGATCACAAATGTTACTCTAATTTTACTCTGACTCTATTTTGATATTTAAAATTTATTCTGATGTAGTGTTAGGATGTTAAAATGTAAATTGCTTTTATCCTGACCTTCTGTTTTATTGTTTCTCCTCAGCTTTTATTTCAGAATTGTTATTGCTATGGAAATGTTAACTTCCTGTTTGTATTTCTGGCACCCTGAAGGGCATGGAAGTTGGCCAGTTTAAGCTTTATTAGGTAGCTACTGAGAGATAAATGTCTGCAGCATTTTTGTTTTGTTTTGCTGCAGTTCACTAAATGAAAATCTGTCCATTAAAAGTAAACTGTGCGGTCAATGCTACAGCAATGCCTCCCTTTTCTACCAGTAGCACACTACAAACCTTAAGCTAATTTAGGTTAATTATGAAGATCCACTATTGCTGCATCTAAGCCCATATGAACTTGAAACTAACCAGTCCCAAAATTTGTATGCCAGATGAGAGCCATGGGTAAGGTCGGATAGCAGATGAGAGCCATGGGTAAGGTTGGATAACCTTTCCAGATGTGTTTCATCACGGCTGCTACCCATTGGAGGGAAATCAGAGTGGAGAGTTGAGACTTTGGCTTTCCAGGTTCATAAACCTGGTTTTGTGAGTTTACCTAAGTTTTACCTCTGATGCTTCTTATAAACAGGAACATAACTTTACTGATTACTAAGGGAGATACCGAGAACAGTGGGAATGAACAACTCTAGTGATCAGAATGCTTGTGCCCCATAGCCCTTCATTCACAGTCTTTACTAGGAAAAAGGCAATTAGAAAACTGACTTAGTGATAGAAAGTTGCTCGATGAGAGAGCAGTAAAGGGAACTGAACGTCCTTAAAGGAATTATCTTAATTAAAGGAAGATACACCTCTCGGCAGTGATCAGAACATGGTACTTTGGTCTGCTTTTCTCGATGATGACAGAATAGTTATTAGCAGAAATCTGTATTCTCTTTTTTCTTCTTTCTGTAGAGCTTGCATTTGTCCTAACAAACTTCCCCTTTATTTAACCAAGTAGGTCATTTTATGTAAATTGCACTAACAAAACAGACAGTCCTTGCTCCATGGAGCTTTAATTTTAGTGGTGAAAAACAGACAATTAAATGTGGTATATAATATTTTATGTGGTTAAAAAACAATATTGAAAATAAAAATAAAGAAGAGGAAGGAGGCAGAGAGCAATGCAGGAATTGCTGTTTTAGATGGCATGATCCAGAAAGACCTCTCTAAAAAAATGACGTTGGAGCAAAATGACATTGAATTAAGTGAAAGGCAGGTCAGAGATGTATCTAGGGAAAGAAGTTTCCAGGTACTGAAACAGGTGTACTTACTATGGTGACATCACCATAGCCCAACACTTTCTATATTGGGAAAACCAAATTAAAGTTACTACCGATGGTATCCTTGAAAGAGGAAAAGAGTCCCAAAAGGACACTGTGTGATTGAGGATTTGGTTTGGTGATGGATAAGGAAACCGATTATTGACAGCCATCATCTACCTAGGGTACATTTTCCTTGTACCATTTGGAATTACTTATTGTCACTCAGGGTCCCACCAGAATATTAGGCTAAATTTAGGAAGGTTTGATAAGGCATTATTTACACTGCTGTGCAGTACCCTGAGAACTTGACCCTCATAGGCCCTCGAAAATGAGGAGATGGCATGATTAATGAAACTCAGAAGAAGAGAATGATAGCTTGAGACAAGCTATCATCTTTGGTAAAGAAACCCAACCATTCCCAGGTGACCCTGCAAAGAGGGATGTAGTCCATGAAGATCAGCATCCCCAGGATGGGGGTGGGGTTTGGGGGAAGGGATGAAAAGATAGCAGGCACACCTTCTTTCCCTTTTTGATTGCCAGTCTGAGACCCTACAGAGATTAAAATGTGGTGTTCCAGTCCTACACACTCAACCTAACACTTACGCAACTGCCCCTTCCCTGATGAAGGCTCAACATGCCTAAGGTTGACCTTATATCAAGTTGTTTCTGATAACAATGGAAATATAAAGACCAGTAGACAGAGATAGTGCTAAACATGGCTTAATCTTTGGCCACAACAAAGTCAGACTCCATGCAAATCTCAAAGAAAAATCAAGGACTATAAAGAGAAGGAGTTTTGGGTCTAATACTTGAGTGCAAGTCATACCTGTGACAAGTACTATCTTTGTGATCATTGATCAAGTTGCTTAATCTCCTTGCACTCCACTTTCTTTATCTATAAAATGAGCATCATTATAGTTCTTACACATAACATTATTGGGAGGATAAATAAATATATGATGGATGCAATGGAAGGGGCATTGTAACCCTCAAAGATGCATAATGCTTTCTCCCACAGATAGAAGAGCAAAAAGAAGTACTTAGTCATACCTGCTTTAGAAGGAAAAAGGAAAAGGCATGAACACATAATAAGAGTCCACTATGCCCTAGACACTGCTTAACATATATTATTTAATTCTTTGAACACCACCTATAAGATGTTAATATTACCATTTTACAGGTAAGAAAACTGGGGTTCAGAGAGACCAAACAATTCACTCAAGATCACACATCTTGTAAGCGTCAGGGCCAAGATTCCTAATGAAGCAACATGAATCTCAAGACGATGTTTTTATTCCTGACGTCATCAATTCTGATTAAGCTACTCCAAGAACACAGAAAAACTGTATGCTTCATTTCAAACCACTCCTGGGCATAAAGAAGAAGCTCATCAACAACTAACTTAGAGTCCTTCCTCTCCCTCTCTCTGTGAGATGCCCAGAAGAACACTCTGCTAGGTAGTGGCCAGGACTGGGGCATCTCTGCTGAGCCCAAGGTGCTGACTGTTAGATTCAATATGAAAGGGTGTTCTTCATTGACTTTCAAAGTGCTGAACTGCCAACACTCCTTCTCATGTGGGAGCAGGCAGAACTGCAACAGGGACCTCTGCCTTTCCACCTTGGTGGGACCAGGCGTCCACATCACAGAGCTCAGGTCCGCTGCCAGGAACCCAGTGAGGATCACCACCATGCTTGACCAAATGCCATTTGTTTCCAGAAAGGGAGGAAAGTAAATAGCCTTTTGATTTGTTGCTTCTCAGCTTCTTCTGAAAGCTACCCTAAAGGCTATAGTTCAGGTGGGTCTAATACAGCCAGAGTATATGTATGGTAAATCAGGCTGGGAAACATTCAATTTTATTTTGGTCTAGTGGGATGGTGGTGGCTAGGCAGAGTGTGAGTTCATGTGAGTGGAGTGAACAGGGCATGGGTTCCATTAAAGAGGGCCATTTTGTTGGGTGCAGTCATGACATGTTGGGTCAGGGAACTCAGTGCAGAAGCATCGATAATGGTGCCACAGCCAGGCAGGAATCACACCTTCAGGCATGCCCAGAACCAGTATCAACCAGGTTACATCCACTGTTCCCAACCAATCTTTGGTTCTTGGGTAGGGATAACTATTCTTTGCCCTTCTGTCTTTGTATGAAGAGTTTTGCCCAGCCCAACTTCACGGTTTTTTCTCTCCAGCAGGGCTGTGAAACTTTTCTGATTGTTTTTCTCAGTTTTGGAAGGGTAGCAGCCTCAGCATAATTGTGAACTCCATGAAGGCAAGGACTCTGTCTCCCCCTTCACCATGATATTCACCCTGCATAGCATCTAGATGTGATAGTAAACTTTTGTTAAATGAGTAAATGAATTACCCCCATGACCTCACCTCTCATCCAACCTGACAAGTTACTGTGTGTTAAGTGCTTTACATGGGATTCCTAGCAGTCTAGTTTGTTTGGTAGATACAAACAGCTCCAAAATATATCAGTGGCTTAAAACAACAAAGGTTATTTCAGGTCCGCTGGTGGATGAGCACCATATCACCTTCAGGCTAGGACCCCACAGGATGCAGAAGTCACCATGTTGAACCCTGACGTTGCTGAAGAAGACAATGAGCCAGTGAATCGAATCCTGGCTCTTAAAGGGCTCCTCCCAGAAATGACATGTGTCAGTTTTGCTCATATGTCATTGGCCAAAGTGAGTCACTTGGTCATCACCCTCACTCCACAAGGGGTGAGAAAGTTCAGTCTTAACCCAGAAGAGAAGAGAACCAGACTATTTGTGAACATCTCTATGACTTTCATCCACATATTATTTCATATAAACCTTATAATTCATCTAGAACAAAGATGCTATTATTGGTCCTACTTTGTTTTTATTGAGGTGTAGCTGATTTACTATGCTGTGCTCATCTCTGCTGCAGAAAGTGACTCAGTTCTACACAAGGATCTTGAGGTTTAACAAGGTTAATGAGTTGATCAAGAAAATCAAACGGTGAAGCCTGGCTTCAAGTGTAATCACTTAACCAATCTGTCGAATCTTGCTATCACTGGAGTCTGGCAAGCTCTGTAAGGGGAGACACAGTGAATTCTCAGGGTGTCTAGGATTCATCAAGGGTCTGTGCTTGAAATCATTAAGCTTAACCTTATAGTCTGAGTCCCTGTAGGCAGTACCTCTGCTCTCTGACTTATCCTTTCTCTTTATTGGAAGAACTTGCTGTTCCTTGAGGAGGATGATAGCTACTTATTTAAGACATTAAACATCAGCCATCATCCCTTCCATGGCTAGTATTTTAGAAGTTATCCAGCAATGGCAATTTTCTTATTTGCTGGTGGTAGATAATATTCATGGAATTATTATGAAATTCATATTTATTCTTTCCATAACACACTGGAGCAGCTCAGACATCAGAGAACTGCAAATTCAGTCTGTGGTTCACATTTTTCTTTCCACGTAGACAGAGAAAAATGTTTCCCAAATGCTGAGATTAAGATGTGGACTTAGCTTGTTGGGGATGAAACATCAGTGGGCTGATGACCTGAAGACTATTTCTGTGGAATCAAATGAGCTTGTTAAAAATAAATTGTTGGTCTAAAACACCGTCACAAACCTTTGACATGATCAGAGGTCACTATCAGCTGACTATTTATTTAGATAATTTATTAGGGTTGGCGTAACAGCCACAGAAACTCACTCTAGCCAACTTGTGTAAATGAAGGAATTTGTTAAGTCCTGGGCAGTTCAAAAAATCAAAAGAAAAGCAAACTACCAAGGCCCTGGAAGGAATGGAAACAGTGCATCTCTGGGGATCAGGCCTACCACCATCAGTATTCATCAGCTCCAAACATCTTTCCTCTGGGGGGTCTCTCCACTCCAGATTCTGATGCCCAGGGTACTGGGAGAAAGGTTCAGAAAGGTATTGCATGGATCATGTATGTCTATTGCTCACAGTGCCTGGCAGATGTTAGCAGCTCAATAAATTTTTGTTGAATGAGTGAATAAATGAATGGCCAAGGTCTCTGAGCCTCATATCACTCAATCAAAAAAATAAAATAAAATTTGATGATTCTATGAAGTCTGTATTAGTTGCCTATCATTGCTGTAACACGTTACCACAAATTAGTAGCTTAAAAACCCCACAAACTTATTATCATATGGTTTTGGAGGTCACAAGTTCAAAATGAGTCTTACAGGGCTAAAATCAATGTATCACCAGGTTGTGTCCATGTCTTGGCTATTGTGAACTGTGCTGCAATGAACATTGGGGTGCATGTGTCTTTTTAAATTATGGTTTTCTCTGGATATATGCTTAGGGGTGGGATTGCTGGATCATATGGGAGTTCTATTTTTAGTTTTTTAAGGAACCTCCATACTGTTCTCCATAGTGGCTGTACCAACTTACATTCCCACCAACAGTGTAGGAGGGTTCCCTTTTTTCCACACCCTCTCCAGCATCTATTGTTTGTAGACTTTTGATGAAAGCAAACTAAATGTCCATCGACAGAGGAATGGATAAAGAAGACGTGGTACATATATAATGCCAACATGGATGGACCTAGAGATCATCATACCAAGTGAAGTAAGTCAGACAGAGAAAGACAAATATCATATGATATCACTCATATGTGGAATCTAATTTTTAAAAAATGATACAAATGAACTTATTTACAAAACAGAAACAGATTTTCAGGTATCAAATACAAAATTATGGTTACTCAAGGGGAAACGTGGTTGGGGAGGGATAAATCAGGAGCTTGGGATTAACATACACACACAACTATACATAAGATAGATAACCAACAAGGACCTACTGTATAGCACATGGAACTCTACTCAATATTCTGTGATAAACTATATGAGAAAATAGTCTGAAAAAGAATGAATATAGGTATATGTATAACTGAATCACTTTGCTGT
This sequence comes from Aethalodelphis obliquidens, assembly GCF_003676395.1. NCBI lineage: Eukaryota > Metazoa > Chordata > Mammalia > Artiodactyla > Delphinidae > Aethalodelphis > Aethalodelphis obliquidens. The sequence goes on along the minus strand of NW_020838023.1, from coordinate 6,604,214 downwards.
ACCCCTGAAACTAACACAACATTGTAAATCAACTATAATCCAATAAAATTTTAAAAAATAAAATCAATGTATCATCAGGGTTGGTTTATTTTGGAGACTGCAGGGGAGAATCAGTTCCTTGCTTCTACCAGACTCTAGATGCTGCTGGCATTACTTGGCTTATGGCTCCATCACTCCAATCTCTGCTTATGTTGTCACAATTCCTTCTACCAACTTTGATCCTTTTGCCTCTCTCATAAGAATCTTTATGATTAGATTGGACCCACCCAACAATCCAGGATAATCTTGTCATCTCAAGATTCTTAATTTAATCAAATTTGCAAAGTCCCTTCTACCTTGTAAAGTTAAGGTATTCACACGTTCCGGGTAATAGGATGTGAACACCGTCGGGGGACTATTATTTGGCCCACCATAAGACCCTTTTCAATTCTGAAATTCTGTAATGTTCTCATTGCTGATATTGATACTAGGAACCATGGGGACCATCTGGCCCTGTTGTATGTGGAGCTTACAGTCTATTACAAACAAAGTTGGCAAAGCTGTCTAATGGTAAATCAGGGCTACTGAAAGAGAATTTACATATCAGGTGATTCCTGTCTGTTGGATGAACCAGATGGCTCATTGTCTATGCCAAACATTTGTGGATAAGAGCAAAGATTTTTGTTACAGCATTTCTACTAACTCCACCCCAAAATGGCATCACTATGAGAGGACATGGTCTAAAGAAATCACTCACGTGGAATTCTCACATCCCCAGAAGGGAGTCTGACTCAGGGCCAGACTAAGAACCATAGGAGACTCCCAAGCACTGAAAAGCTTATTAAAGATTATCGTGCTCCATTTCCATTTGTAATTAAAAAGAAAAAACCTCTAAAGTACAGAATAAATATAGAGAACTAAGACAAATATCTAACGTTATCTATGATGACTATTGAATGCTTGTTCTGAAATATCTCTATCAAACAATTTTAAGAATTGCCATTTTCTTCTCCTGCCTTCTTGCTGATGCATAAATGCATTCTTAATCCTCTTGTTGGACAGTGCAGCCCATAATATTCATGACCTACCAGAAATAATACCATCCTTAATAAACCAAGCCAGTAATTTCTACATGTCATTTTATGATACCTAAGGCTTTTACTAATACAATTAAGAGGGACTCTGGCATTCTAAATGCTAATATAATTATTTATATTAAATATGGACCCCAAATTTATAACACCTAGGACCTAAAACAAAATCCCACTATGGATCTCAGGCTTTAAAATGTTGTATCTATTAAACAACATGCCTTTATTTACAATCACTCATGTTTTCATTTTTTTATCAAAGATATTATTTGACTTCACATCTGAGCCTCTGAGCAGCCTGAGATACTAACAGTTGACATTGTTTGAACAACCACTTTATGTTGGTGTATCAGCAAATACTTTATACGTTTTTAATCTAATACGTAATACATAATTAAATCCCCAAATTACTACAGGCATTATTATTATACTCATTGTAATATGAGTAAACTGAGGCTCAGAGTGGTTAATTAATTTGATGCAGGTCACACAACAGAGCAGAAATTTGAATCCAAGGAGTTGGTCTCTTAACCATTATACTCTGCTAATTCCCAGTTTTCCCATACAGGTTAGCTGTCACAGTAGTCAGATTTGCAAGGGCTGTCTATGCAGCCTTTGTTTTCTCTCTGTTTCTTTTCTTTCCATTTCTTTTCTTTTTTCTCTCTTTTTTTGAGAGTAAACTTATGATTTCCAACAGTCTAATGGTTTGAACCAGACCTGTACATCACAATAACTCAAAGAAGTGTTTTCAGGTATGTTTTTGCCAGGGCCAACCACAGAGCTTCTGATTTGGCACACTAAGGCAAGTAGACGCCTGTGTGTAGGTAGAAGATCCCTGCATAACTCTAACATGGACTCCTGAGGAAGAACACTGCATCAGGTCTTATTAGATACTGAAAGGAGGGCAGAAATTGCATCGCCCTGGACGAATCTACAAATCAAGGACCTGGACGAATCTACGAACTCCAAGTGGTGTTAGAAAATTGGTCAACAAAAGCATAACAACTTCAAAAAGCTTGTGAATCTAGTCTAGATGGAAAGAAAACTTAACAGCAGAAATGTGGCACCTGGCTTGACACCTCATAGTAAACACCATGAAACCGGAAACATTTCACCATGAAACTGGAAATAATCAACCACCCATGGTCGTTTGTAGCCCCTTTTCCTGAGTTATTACATGTCTTCACATTCATGAGAAGAAAAGTAGGGTGGAACGGAGAAAAAGAATAAAACTCTAGATAAAAGAAAAAAAAAAACCCACTGGAAATACATTATGGTTGGAGCTAAATAGTCCCAGTTATTTATTAAAAAATGGAGCAATCTCTTCAAAGAAAGAGCAATGGGAAATAAACCCATAACTTTTATTCACCTCTAATGCTTTCTGTTCTCCAGACAAGCTCTCACAATTTTGCAAAAGGGTTTAGCAGTCTTAAAAAGACATGGCGAGAGGTTATTTCGAAGGATCGGTGTGTTGTGACATGCTCATACTGATTTTGCAGTCTCTCTGCATACTTCATATGAATTATTTAAAATAACCCACACCCTACCAACACAATGACTTGCCTCTTCTTTCATTCTCTATTTAATATTCTTGTTGCTGTTGTTATAGTCAGAAGACAACCTTCTGGCTTTCTGTTTTGTTTGTACTTGTGAGAAAGGCAAAGGAAGTTTTTTTTTAAAAATGTTAATGTCTGCTTGTATATATAGTTGATTTTTTTTAAATGCACTACTTTGGTGTCCTCTTCTGCTTCTTTTTCTTGTGAGTTTCCATGTGTAATCAACAGACACTAAGTACATCATTAGGACATACTAAATTTTTTCCATAGCCCTGGGGCCATCTTGCGCTCTGTTTTTTTTCATTAGAGCCCCACACATGGTGTTTTCAGTAAACTTTCATTTCCTAGGATCTGGTCTTTTTCCACTGAACTCATATTTTTCCCTGATTTCCTTTTAGATTATAAAACTGTTGCCAAATTAGACATGGTTTTTAGAAAAACACCACCACTACCTCTCCTGATGTTGAATTAGTATTTAATTCAGCCACCCAGTAGGAATATCAACAGTCACCCATTCAAGTGACAAAATTAAAAATTTTTTCATCCAGTCACGGCCTGGAAAGAATAACTGATTTTACTACTCAGTTACCTGACTTGACACTGATTTTCCATTTCCATGACAATGATCCCACCATCAGCAAATATCAATTGAATGCCTACAATTCAGAAAGCAAAGGGCGGTGCCCAGGTCTGAGTATGAGGTCCATTAATAACTCCCCACTCCTTCCTTTCCTGTTTGGAAGACATAGTTGGAGGCTTACCCAGCAACCACACCATTCCCCGCTTCCCCACTCCCCCTTCACACGCACACTTCCTCCCAGCAGACAGAATCTGCCATGCAACATGGAGACTGAAAATGCCAGGTACATGCTTTCCCAGCCTCCCATGGCACCAGCCATGGCCACTGTGACCTGAAGGGAAGTCTGCTGAGACTGGGGTAAGAAACAGGGGAAACAGGGCAAAAGAACATGGTTCTTCTCTTTGATTAAAAGGATTTTGAGAAAAGTTACCCCCTTTCAACTTTTTAAGATACAATTGTTTAAAAAAAATGCTGAGGGATTAGGCAGCCATCTTGCAATCATGAAGGAAAAAGCTGAAGACCAGAAAGCAATATTCTGAGGAGGACCAAGCCAAGACGCAAGAAAGAGATGGAGTTCTCAATGATGTTTTGAGCCATGGCGCCAAACCTGGAATTTTCTTGTCCCTGCAATTTATATTATGCGGAATAATGATTGCATTTCTTATCAAATCCATCTTCAAATGGCTAGTCTGTATTTTGCAGTTGAAGGTATCCCAACTAATATACCTGCTTAATTCTTCTTCTTTCAAAATTCAACTGAGACATCAATGCCCTATGAAATTTCCCTCAATAACATCTTTGGCCCACCCCATAGCAACCTCACTCCCATCCCCATCCAGGTGGAACAAAATGACCCTTACTTTCAATTCCCATGTTACCCTGGCATACAGATGCTTATTTTCTTACAAAACTTAGATCCTCAAAGCTCCCTCTCATTCACTAGCTCTCAAGTCCAATGCAACAGGGTCTAGTTGATGTGACCACTTGCCCCATCTGTTGGCGGCAGGCAGAGTTAAATGTCTTTACTAAGAGGGAGAATGTCTGCTCACACCTAGGAAGGACAATGACAGTAGTTGAAAGTTCAGAAGCAGAGGAAATTCTTTGTTGCTCTATATTGAAGCCATCAACGTATCTGTCTCCTCTTCAAGATCGTAAGCACTTTGAATGAATGGATTGTGTCTTTCTGCAGAAAGTTTAGCAATAGTAGATCCTCAATAATTGCTTGTTAAAATAAGCTGATAATTATAGAATTTAAATGTTAAAGCTGAATGACACCTTAGAGATTATTTAATATAACCTCCTAATTTTATAGGTAAGGATATTGAGGACTGGAAAGTTTAAATAACCTTCCCAATTTGTAAAATAGGGGCAAAGCTAGAACTACTACCAAAATCTCCTAATCCAGTGTTCTTTCTATTCCACCAGACGTATGAATGCATTTGTAATCTAGGTGGACAGAAAGGATACTTCAAAAACATAACTAAAAACGCATGCAGATACAATAAGCGTCACATGCTGTTGCAAGAGGGGAGACAATGTTTTGGACTCGGATGGATGGTGGACATTAGCTATTACCCATGTCAGGTAGCACAGTACTATGGATTCTTGGACTTGTTGCCCTCACCTTTTGATATCAGCTTGTAGTGGGCATCCCTGACTTTCCAGTCTAAATTTGGAGAACATCCCATTTATTTTCTCCACAGCGACATTTTCACTTCTCTCAATTTACCACATAACACTGCACATTTATTTATGTGCTTATGTGTTCACTTGTTTGTTTAATTTGCATCTTCTCCAGAATAGCAAAAGCCATGTCTATTTTGTCCCTGACTCTACATCCAGTACTTCACAGAGCCACTGATAATTAGTAGACACTCAGTATCCAATCAGTCATTAACTTATTCAGCAACATTCCAGATGATGGGAGTACAAAAATGAAGAAGAAAGGCAAAAGTCCTGCCCTCTTGGAGCTTATAGTCTATTTGGGGAAGACAGAAATTAAGCAATATAACATAAGCACAATACTGCATATTTACGGAATTTCAGATGCCACCAACTTGAAGATGCATTGTTACTTCTATGTGTGAACAAAGAAAAAGACATCACAAACTTTGCCATGCCATTGGTATTTTTCGATGCATCATAACCTCAGAGAGTTCCTTGAATTGATGAATGAATTAGGTTGGAATTAGGTCTGGAGGGATAGTGGAATATCAGAGAAGTGGGTAGTCATAAAGAACTGATATATTAATCAAGAACTAACCTTGTATTTACAAGGTATGTAGTAACTTTGGTGGCAGATATATCCTGACCCCAGCCCTGGCAATCATTTGTTGTGTGGGCTTGAGCAAGTTCTTGAGTCTCAGTTTCCTAATTTGGAAAATGGGTACTATAAAATGTGACATTTCAGATAATGTATGTAAAAAGATCCTGAACTTAATGGAGACTCAATAAATGATGGTAGTTTTTATTACCTTTATCATTTTACTCAGCAACTCCTCAGGTGAATTCTAGTTGATATCCTGTTTATTTTAACTGTTGGACCCTTGTCTTGATTTGCCAGTTCTGGGCTTCCCCACCTCCCACACCTCCCGCCCCCATGACCTCCCACAGACTCTGTGCTCATCTCGTGCACCTTCTGTTTCAACATGTTACTTGTCTGTCTTCCCTACTAAATTATAAATTCCTTGAACATTTGAACCCTGACTTATTTATATCCATCATATCCAGAATACAATGCTTGGAACCTAGAAGGTTCTTATAATTTGTTGACTGAATGTGAGACCAAATATATTTTTGTTGGGGAAAGGGCCTTCCAGGTAAAGGAAAAGTTTTTATAAAAGCCCTGGTGGCGCTTCCCTGGTGGCGCAGCGGTTGAGTCCGCCTGCCGATGCAGGGGACGCGGGTTAGTGTTCCGGTCCGGGAAGATCCCACGTGTCGCGGGGCGGCTGGGCCCGTGAGCCATGGCTGCTGAGCCTGCGCGTCTGGAGCCTGTGCTCCGCAACGGGAGAGGCCACAACAGTGAGAGGCCCACGTACCGCAAAAAAAAAAAAAAAAAGCCCTGGTGATAGATACATTAGGCATCCATCTATTCACTCAACAAAACTTCTTTTGAGTGTTAACTGGCAATAGATTCAGAGACAATTACCGCTCCTTGGAGCACAGGGAACATCCCATGGAATAAGCAGGTTAGTCCTCATCTTGGGCTTTCTCCATCACACTAGTTAATCTCTACCATAGGTGGTTACTCATCCAGTTTGATTTGCATGTGCTGTTCCAGCAGTCCCTCTCCATGGAAAGCTGTTAACTTTATAAGGTTTTAAAGAGACTGCAGATGTTTCTCAACACTTTTTCATGGGTGCCAGAATTTACGTCCACCACTGCTCCATGGAAGGGCTGCCTTTTAGGTAATGCAAAACAGCAGGGGGGGATCGATCTGCCTGCTTCCTTCAGACAGGTGTGCCTCGGAGAGCATGAGATCAGCTGTAGGCCCATGCACTGACATGCCAACCTGCAAAGTCACTTCTCTGAAAATGCTTTAGCTTTTTTCATTACTTGAGAACTAAGCAGGGCATTAAAAAATGTCCAAAACCAAACTCCCCATTGAAATTTTGAGGTCTCTCTAAGCAAAAATAATCTTATCCTGGTTTCGCAGGTCAAGAAACCATTAGAAAGGAATCATCCCAGCTGCCCAAAAATGGTCTCGAGTCCAACCGCCGAGGCGCCAAAGCCAACACCACGTTGACGCAGATGGATAGCCAGCCAGAAAAGGTAGAGCGCCTGTGTTAGGCTCTCTCTGCTCCTGCAGCCCGGGAGTGGAGGGAGTGGAAGAAGGGAGGAGAGGAAGGCAGACCAACAAAATCAACATAGTGCAACATGTCTCATAGTCAAGTCAGCCATGGCAGGGTCTTATAATGCTGTTCACCAGTTTTTGCATCGTGCAGACAGAGCCAGCTCCTGTATCAGATGAGCCACTTATAATCTTCCATCTTGGTACCTGCCCACAGGCCTCAAATAATCAGACAAGGAACAGTTCTGATGAGAGTTGAAAATACCCTTTAACCTATAGAAGCTTACTATCAAATGATGGGTAATAGCTTGAATTCGGTTAAGCAGAAACAGCTAGCAAAATATAATGGAGCATGGAAGTTGTGAATCTAGAGTTCAAGCTCTTGCTTTAATTTCAAGTCTATTTCTTGCTAACTTTGCCACCTGGGACTGGTCTCTGGTCCTCTCTGAGTGCTGCTTTCCTAATTTTTCTAATTTTCTAATAGAAATCCTTAACTTATCTACCTGTCAGTTATTGGTCAAAGGTTAAATGATTAAATGATCTCATGATATCCTGTTGATTTAAAAGAACTGTACAGGGACTTCCCTGGCGGTCCAGTGGTTAGGACTCCTTGCTCTCACTGCCGAGGGCTAGGTTCAATCCCTGGTCGGGGAACGAAGATCCCACAAGTCTCGGGGCCATAAATAAATAAATAAACAAACAAAAATTTTAAAAAGAACCGTACAAATGTTGGATTGTGTCTTATGGCTTAAATGATAAAATAAGAGGGTATATTTAAAGTTAGCATGACAATATAGATATACTTTAGGAATAAGAATATCATTCTTATTTAAACTTCTGATGCAGTTTGGAATGGAAAGCAGATTTTGTTTCCAGACAAGTAGCTTTGCAGAGTGGTTCACAGGGGGTCCATATTTTCCCATCCCCTTCCTCCTAATCCTTCTCTGGGAGCAAACAGGATAATCTTTTGATCTTTCTGCTTTATTGGCAATGTATATGGTGTGGCTAGAAAAATATGAGGCAAAAATGAGGCAAAGAACGGCTCCTTTACATTTTGCACTGTCTTGCTTTAAGGACTCAGTGACATAAGGTATGGAAAAAGTACTTCAAAAAGAATAAAGTGAAAAAAAAAGAGGGTAAAAAAAAGAATAAAGTGGTTTACAAATGATCTCTTAAGCACAGTTTTGATCATGTTCAAAAACCCTTTGAGCCTCCATTGCCCATAAAACTACAGTAGCACCCGGCATTCAAAGTCATCCACACTTCCTCAGCCTCTTCCTTCTCTGCTGCTTTAGCACAAAGACAAGGTCCTCTGTACCTGCACCTCTCACCTGTCCTCTGCTGGGACCATGCACCCTGCACTACCCATTCTTCCATCACCACCACCAACACACCCCACCCCTGCCCATGTCTGGGCCTCCAGGAGCCTAGTTTTTCCTGCCTGGAATCCATTTCCTTCTCATATCTGCCTCTTAAAAGCCTGCTCATTTTTCAGGACCTCCCTGGTGGCCCAGTGGGTGGGACTCCACGCTCCCAATGCAGGGACCCCAGATTCAATCCCTCATTGGGGAACTAGATCCCGCATGCGTGCCGCAACTAAGCCCGCATGCCACAACTAAGACCCAGCGCAGCCTAAATAAATAAATCATAATTTTTAAGAAGCCTGCTTATTTTTCAAAGCTCTTCTCTTTCAGGAAGCCTTTTCAGGTAGCCTCCCGCCCCATCCCCCCCACACACCATCAATCCCATTTCAAATGTATCCTTCCTACCCCCTCAACTCCTAAAGACTTCATACCATATTCGTATCATTATGCCTTCTGACCTCCTGTACCACTTCTTTGCTGTAATTTTTTTAAAGCATGTGTAATAGTGGAAGCCAAGCTCTGATTAAGAGACCAGGTGATAAACTCCCAGAAGGCAAGGAAGACACCTGGACATCCACTTCCCATAGGTTTCCTCAGTGCTTGCACAGGATTGAACCCTTTGCAGGCACTCCTGGATGCGTATGCCTCAGCTGATTTGACTGCCATGGTTGCTGGGGGAGACTTTCTGCTTTAAATATCTAGTTTAGGGCTTCCCTGGTGGCGCAGTGGTTGAGAGTCCACCTGCCGATGCAGGGGACGCGGGTTCGTGCCCCAGTCCAGGAAGATCCCACATGCTGCAGAGCGGCTGGGCCCGTGAGCCATGGCCGCTGAGCCTGCGCGTCCGGAGCCTGTGCTCCACAACGGGAGAGGCCACAACAGTGAGAGGCCCGCGTACCGCAAAAAAAAAAAAAAAAAAATCTAGTTTATACTTTTAAATAGGTAGTAACTGTAGCATGAACAGTCTTTGAAACTATAAAATCTCTCCTTACGATGGCCTAGACAGCCGTGTCCACGTAGCACAGGTACAATCATTCTAAAGTAATACCTTGGTGAATTTGATTACAGAGAAGTGTTGATGTTTGCAGAGAGCTTACTGCCTGCCAGGCATTGTTCCAGGTGTCTCACATATATATTCCCGTTTAATACTCAGAACAATCTTAAGAAATGAATACTGTTATTAGCTTCTCCACCGTATAGATGGAGAAACTAAGACCCAGAGAAATGTAAGGACACAGAGCAAGGCAGCAAAGATTCAGATGCAGAGAGTCCAGCCTCAGAACCGGAGCTACACTCTGCTCTATTGTGTTTCATGTAAAAGTGCCCCAAATGACTTGACTACTTTTGCTGCTAAACTGATCTTTATTCTAAGCTACCTAAACCTTATCTTACTTGAGCTTGAAAGGAAGGCCACAAAAACCCCCTCTTCCACACTTCCCACTGTGCCTGCCCCTTGGGACTTCTGCTTTTGTGTTCCATTCATCTCCCCAACATCTAACAACCACTAAAGAAGCAGCAGAGCTTCCTTCAAATGTAAACTGTGGTAAGTACCAGGTTGTTTGGAACCCAAGGAGCTACTGAATCAGTCACTGTTTGCTGCTCCCTCTAACAAATATTTCTTTGAGATCCTTGAATGACTCAATCACACATCCCACACCTGCTGCCCTGAGATCTGAGCTGTGCTGGGAGTACACAGTGTCAAAGGGTAAGCCCATTTATAGACTCAGTTAGTACAATGATGCACTAGTGAGGAGAAAACAACCCTCATTTATGTAACATTGAAAATTCAGGATGGGTAACCCAGACGAGAACCCAGGAAATATAAATATTGAAACATGACAAATGATGATACAACAATAATATTACTAACCAAGGTACAAACATCTCTTTAAAACGGTGCTACAAAATGTTTCATCATATTCCAAATCAGTTTCCCTCCTGGAGTCATAGGTCATGAACCTTCTGAAAGTGAATACAAAATTTATGTGAACTTACATACGTTTTTTTTTGGCCAGAAGACCCACAGCTCGTACGAACTTGAAAGCCCCAGTCATGAGGCTTTCTCCTGCCAAAAAGGCTTTCTCTTGCTGCACAGTGACTGGGGTTAGAACCACTAAGTCATGATGTCTACGACCAGCTTTTGGTCCCACTGTGCAAAATCCTTTCAAATGGTCTGGTTTAGAAGTGTAAGTATGTCTGTGCCTCTACTGGAACTCCCCCCAGCAGAAGCGACACGTCTTTTAAGAGAAAAAAATCATAACACAGATAATGTCCTTCCTACCAGGACCCAAAAGGTGACCTTGACTGTTCTCAGGTTCTATTGACTACATAATTCTTATTGACTGCCACGTGGTACCTACAGAAATACGAACCTTCAAAGGCCATTTCACGTACTAGAGGAGGAACTGTAGTGACAGAATTTGTAAATGAAACTGCTTTTCATTTACACATTGTTTACATTCCTCCAGAGCCAGATCCCATCCTTTCTCTTCTATCACAGTCTAAACTATTCCCTGTACACAACTCTTTTCTCTGCCACTCCCTTGCTCTGAGTGCCTGTTAGTATGTCTGAAATTTATTTTCAAATATTTTGGCACAGTGTGATGTTATATACACAGTAGTCATGTTAATCTATCCTGTACATGTAGACAGTTGATTTAACCAGGATTCCCACTTTCCAGAGGGTGAATTAGCATTTCAACAGAAGGTCCACATTCCAGGAATTCAGCGCTGTCCATCTTCCAGCAATACCAAAGACTTCCTTCCTTAGCATAATCGTGGTAAAATGGGCTCCCATGGGTGAAATCATAGGTATTTAAGTCACGGGATTGGCTAAAGCATGCATTCTCAGTGGGAGACATATATTCCGCAACCGGGCAAAATTTGTTTGTTTGGGGAGGGGTAAAAAAGCTTGAAATATTGCGAGGGTTTCACGTTCTTCCAAAGCACAACCCTACCTGAAAACATCTTATGCCTTAGTATTTAATTTCTCTCAAGTTAAATTGACTTAAAATTTTCTCCTTTGGGTGTAGTAATGAAAAAATATGTGGAGGAACATCTGGCTAAAATATTTTAACATCCTCTACACCCTGCAGGAATACAGAATAGAGCCAATTCTCTGTCCTTTATTTTTAGGATCAGTGAGTATGTTAGCTCTAGGCTTGTCGTATGTGACGTTTATCATGTTGAAGTACGTTCTTTCTATACCTAATATGCTGAGAGCTCTTATTATGAAAGGATGTTGAATTTTTGTCAAACGTTTTTTCTGCCTCTATTGAAATGATCATATAATTTTTATCTCTCATTCTGTTCATGCCCTGTGTCACATTTATTGATTTCCATGTGTTGAACAATCCTTCCATCCCAGGGATAAATCCCACTTAATCATGTTGAGTCCTTTTAATGTGCCATTGAATTTGGTTCGCTAGCATTTTGTTGAGGATTTTTGCATCCACACGCATCAGGGATATTGACCTGTAATTTTCTTTCCTTGTAATGTTGCCTGGCTTTGATAGCAGGGTAATGCTAGCCTCATAAAATGAGTTTCAAAGTGTTCCTTTCTCTTCAATTTTTTGGAAGTGTTTGAGAAGGACGGGTAAAATTTTTCTTTAAATATTTCGTAGAATTAACCTGTGAAGCCATCTAGTCCTGGGTTTTTATTTGTTGGGAGATTTTTGATTCCTGATTTAATCTCCTTACTGGTAATTGGTATGTTCAGATTTTCTATTTCTTCCTGATTTTAGTCTTGATGGGGTTGTATGTTTCTAAGAAGTTTTCCATTTCTTCAAACTTTTTCAGTGTGTTAGCATACAATTGTTCATAGTAGCCTCTTACGATCATTTGTATCTCTTTGATATCAGTTGTTATGCTTAACAGTGAAAGGTTAAAAGCATTTTCTCTAAGATCAGAAACAAGACAAGGATGTCCACTCTCACCACTTCTATTTAACATAGTACTGGAAGTCCTAGACACAACAGTTAGGCCAAAGTAAATAAATAAATACGTAAAAGGCATTCAAATTGGAAAGGAAGAAGTAAAACGATCCGTTTGCAGATGGCATGATCTTATATACAGAAAACCCTAAAGACGCCACCAAATAGCTGTTAGAACTAATAAATTCAGTAAAGTTTCAGGATATAAAATCAGCTCACAAAATCAGTTGCATTTCTATATACTAACAATGAACTATCTGAAAGAGAAACTAAGAAAGAAATCCCCTTTACAATAACATCAAAAACAACAAAATATTTAGAAATAAAATATTTTTAGTATCAATGCCCTAGATTTGATCCCTGAACTGTCCTGTATTCTACCACTGATTCTAGGAATACTTGTTTGCCTGATGGAGGCATTGTTGCTACGCCACCAGACACTGCATGGTCTGGCCCTGCCCACCTCTCTGAGCACATCATATGGTTTAAATCTCCCTCTCATTCCCTTAGCTTTAGCCCACTGACATTTCTCACCCGCGTTACCACACTTGCTCTTTGCTCTACCTGGAGGGCTTTGGTTCCACCTCCCAGAATATGCAATGCCCTCATCATTCCATTGTCTGATCACAAGTTGCTTCTTTAGAGAGCCTTTCCCTAAGAAACTCAGCTAGGAACTTCCTTGGTGGCGCAGTGGATAAGACTCTGTTCTCCTGACACAGGGGGCCCGGGTTTGATCCCTGGTCAGGGAACTAGATCCCACTTGCATGCCACAACTAAGAGTTTGCATGCCATAACCAAGGGGCCCACATGCCGCAACTGAGGAGCCTGCGAGCCGCAACTAAGACCCGGCACAACCAAATAAATAAATATTTTTAAAAATCTATAAAAAAAGAAACAGCTAAAGTAGGCACGCACCATTACACTAACTTGAATTATGGACTTCAACCCTCTTATCACTCTCTGGAACTGGCTTATCACCATCCAAAGCGTTTATTTCCTGATTTATTTCATTACTCTCTCTCCTCAACCTGACTGAAAGCTTCTGAAGTGTGGTAACTATTTCTGTCTATATCGGGGGTGCAGTGTCTGGCACTTACTAGGTACTAAGTACTTTATCATTTATTTGTTGAATAAATAAATGATAAAGTACTTTTTGTGTACTGATACTGGTTATGTTAATAGTGCCCCTTCAGCTGAATATTAAATAACCTCATCTCCCTCTTAAGCTTAATATTCACCTACAGATGCTCCTTTAGGCTAAGTCTTTTCTAGGCAAACTCTTGTTTCAGAAAGCAATTCTCTCTCGCAGGCTAGTTTTTCTGAAAATTATCACATCAAAACTTTTTTTTCTAAAGGTTTGTTTCAGTTAAAGGAGGGACTTTCCCAGGTAGAAGCACCTAAGTGACTACTAAGAAAATGGTTCTAAGAATTCTTATCTATCATATTTTCATTAGCCAGGTGCAGACAAATTGCACGAGGGTTGTGGGGAGGGGGAGAATCTTTGAATTGACACTAGAGATGACCAAATTTCCCGAAGGACTTTTGAAGAGGAAACTCTGAGTAGGCAGGCAGTATTTTCTAACACTCTTTTGATATGCAGATATCAGATATATTTGTTCAGAAGCCTTCAGGTGAGTGGTTGTTTGGGATATGCATCCCTGTTTAATTAAGGAACCCATTTCCTGGGACTGAGTAGACACTAGATGGGTATCTAAGTTTCAGAAAACGCCGGCTGAAGTGACTGGAGCTATTGGCAGACAAGGTCAAAGTGTTTATAAGCAAGGAGTTAAGTTTCTTCTTCTGGCTGCAGAGGAATGACAGACACCATGTTTCGGTCTATTGAGATTTTTTTTTTTTCTTTTTCCAAACTTCCCCACCCAGAATTAACATGAATTTGGCACTGTCTTGACAGAAATTTCAAACAGAAAATTGTGATGGGTTTTGCATGCGTGGAAAGGCTTGATATATGTTCTCCTCTGTTCAAGCAGGCAGGGTATATACTATGCTATTTAACGTAATTGAGCTCTACTATTAAGAACCTTTATCAAAGAATGTACAAGATTTTCCCCCTGCTAGTAGCTTGCCAACCTCATGAAACCAGAATCTGAGAATGGGTGATGCATTTTGGAAGGAAATATAATCATAAAGAGAAACTGCCTGAACTGTGGAGGTTATTTTCTTAGACTGAAGGGGGAAAAGAGAATCCAGAAAAGGAGGAAAAAAGAAATTTGAGGGAGAGAAAAAGTGTGACTTTACAGTTCTGTATTCATAATATTTAGTGTGCACTCTAGCAAGTATTGCGGAAGTCTAAATTCCCTTGAAAATTAATCATGGGACTATAAATCCTAACAGAGGGGAATAGAACTATGCTGCTATGGATTGAATTGTGTTTCCCCAAATTCCTTTGTTGAAGTCCTAACCCCCGATGCAAACTATATTCGGAGATAGGGCACTTAGGAGTTAAATAAGGTTAAATGAGGTCATAAGGGTGGTATTCTATAGAACTGCTAAGAAGAGGAAGAGAGAGATATCTCTCTCTGAACACACACAAAGAAGAGGTCATGCTAGCACACGGCGAGATAGTGGCCACCTACAAGCCAGAAAAAGAGGACTCACCAGAAGCTGATACCCCAATATCAAACTTCTGGCCTCCAAAACTCTGAGAAAATACATGTCTGCTGTTTAAGCCAGGGGTCCCCAACCCCCGGGGCTGCAGGCGGGTACCAGTCTGCGGCCTGTTAGGAACCGGGCCGCACAGCAGGAGGTGAGCGGTGGGCGAGTGAGCGAAGCTTCATCTGCCACTCCCCATCGCTCCCCATTGCTCCCATCCACTCCCCACTGCTCCCCATCGCTCCCCACCGCTCGCGTTCCCGCCTGCACCACCTGCCCCATCCCGTCCATGGAAAAATTGTCTTCCACGAAACTGGTCCCTGTTGTAAAAAAGTTCGGGGACCACTGGACTTTAAGCCACCCAATCTATGGTATTTTGATATACTAAGACAAGCTAAGACAAATTTCCCACCCTCCACTTCTCCTGGTGGGCTGACAGAAGTTGCTAAGCCCTGAATCATAAATGAGGCAGCTTTCTTTATAGAGCTTGAAAGACCAGCCTTCCCGCTTAAAGAATGAAGTGCTCCTTCCAATGCTATGTGACATGGGTTACAGGGAGTAGTATTCACTTATTGTAAGTTATCCCTCCCGCACACACACACAAAGTGGTAAGATTAATACTAAGAATAGTAAGGTATTTGGGAGACAGTCTGCCAATACCTATCAAAATGTAAAATACATACACAAAATGTAAAATACATATACCAAAAAATTGGGACAAAGGTCCCGATTACATTTCAAAGAGTTTATCCTTAAAAAGTCCACTCACCTGAATGTGCAAAGATGGACACATAATAATACTCACTGCCACATGGTTTGTAATAGAAAAATACTGGAAGCAGCTGAATTGTCCATCAGTAGAGCACTAGTTAAGTAAATTACGATGTAGTCATACGCTAGAGTATTGTACTACAGTGAAAAAGAATGGGACATTTGTATATATGTCTGTGCCCATCCTCGGTCGGTTTACCCTCACAAATCATTCCCCTGTTCTTCTCTGTATCATGGGAGAGCCCACCAGCTCATGCTGCATCCCATGTCTGCGGGTACCTGCCTGTGCTTGGTCAATGGAAAGCTCTTGAAAGATATTTGAGGGGCAGTATTTCTTACTGCAACTCTGTCTCTATAGAGCTCAGATCCCACTGGACAGAGCCACTGTGGCTCCGGCTTCCTTCTGGTGAGACAAGCCCCCAACTCTTCCCTTTGACCCACCACAGTAGGGAGGTAATAGCTTTACGCTGTTGCTCACGTCTTGGTTGCCTCATCATCCTCTGTTTGACTTCTCAGCGATTCTATAACCTGTGTAACCAGTTCCATGTATTAAGTTCTCTCTTTTGAAGCCCTCAGACACAGTGCTGGTATGGAACAGGAACAGGGTCAAGGGGAGAAGCAACCTTTGGAACACTGTAGTGGATGCTCCTTTCTGCATGAAACAACGGGATATCTATCCATAAACGTGTATTTGTACATGATCTGAACAATCATACAAAAATCATTAATAGTAGAAGCTTCTGTAAATGGGCAGTGGGGGTCTGAAGCAAAATGGAAATTTACCCTCCACCGTATATGTGTTAATACTATTTGAATTTTTACCATATGCAGGCATTTAAAAAAGCTTAAACTTAGTTAAGCTAATAAAAATACTTTTCAATTTATGCTGTGATTTTTAGTTTAAGAGGGCTTTCTCTTGCATGACTACGTTTGGACCTATGACCCTGAGGCTGACAGGATGAAGGTCAGAGAATTTCTATCCCACAGAAGCTATAATGATCCTGTCACTCCCGTGCTTAAACCCTCCAGCGCTTGCTATGGTTTTTTGGAGAAAGACTAGAATCAATTACATTTTGCAGCCTCACCACTGTCCACTCGTCTCTGCAGCCTCTTCCAGCCCAGGCAGCACCTTGCTCTCTGTGTACCAGCCTTACTGGGCTTCTCCTAGTTGCTGGAAATTACAACTCTCTTCCTCTCACCTCGAGGTCTGCTGACACCCTGTCCTTCCTGCCCAAGGGCTATCTTCTCACTACTAGTTAATATACATGAGATGTGGCTTAAAATCATACTGGCTCAGTTGCTCCAACTGTAACTTATTTCTTTCCATGTATTTATATTTGTGTGATTGTTCGATTAATACCAGCTTTCAACGAAAGCGTTATTTTAACGAATGACTGACAATGTTGAAGTCACACTACGCTTGAGTGGGAAACCATAACTAGCCCTTACTGACCCCTGGCAACACTTCCAGATCCTTAAACAATGGGTGACTTACTCAAGCAGAAAGTGCTTGCCTTTCTGCACGTTATTTTTAAAGCAAGTACATGTCCATTTCTGTACAGAGTCTATAACACCTTGAAAGTCAAATAGCTTTGTGTAGAATATTAATAGTTAAAATTGTGTTTGTTAATGAAGAAACGGGCAAACATTAATAAAAGAAAATCAATAGGCTAACTGCATATTTCTCCTCTTTTCTTTCTGTTCCTTCTCCTACAGGATCAGAAAAAGATTTACTAACAATGAAATAACAAGGAATATGTTCTTGTTCTTCTAGTTAATAACCTTTCCTCTACGTAACCTCAGAACTCGTATTTCCAGTTTTCAGGTGTGGGAGCTCAGGTGTAATATGTTCTAGACATTCAATCAGTCACTTCAGAGCCCACTGTGTGCCTGGTCTCCCAAAGGACCTAAATCAATCCCTGTCCTGCGTTTCAGGCATTTCTGTTATAATGATGATTATAAATGGCCTCCTGTATCAGGTGCTTTGCTGCTGTGCTAAAGAGTGGAAGTGTTTTCCTCCTGGGCTTCCCAATATTCAGGCACCATTTCTTTAAGCCATACAAATGGCTGAAACCGAAGCAAGGGCCATCAGAAACACGTGCAGTGAAAATGTGTTCAACATGGGGTCAAACTCAAGAGTTCAGGGAAGAGAAGATGAGGGTCATCTGATTAGGTGTCACCTAGAAAGTCAACATCACACGTCTCTGGTGCCCAGAAACAGAAGGTTACATTTACGGGACACTCTGTTCAATGGCCCCTGCCAGTGAAGGATCTGTCACAGGAAGATGGATGTAGTCTGTCTGCCAAGTGAATGTTCAGACGTTTCCACTTGGATTCAGTCCCGAATGCCCGGGTCCCTTCCAATCCAGGCGTAAGGTGAACTCCAGCTTCTGAGTGTTCAGGGCCTGCTATTCACTGTAGTGGCTCACATGGGAAGAGCCAGGGGGACTGGCCAGATTGCTCCAAGAATATAACAAACGACGTGACGGATAACTCAGAGTGTCTGTTTCCTGGCAGTGGGTGATTAATAAACAGCCCACGGTCAGGCCCCGACATGCAGTCAATACACAGGCCCCGACATGTAGAGTCAATACACAGACTATCTTGTGACTCTAGACAAATGGTGCCCCGGCTTTTCTCAAGATGACAGTGAATTACACTCCCTCCCGCTCTCTCTCTCTCTCTCTCTCTCTCACACACACACACACTCACACACATACACACACCACCACCACCACTATTACTATTATTTATCAAATAGTTACAGGGAGGCCAGACGCTGAGCTCAAAGTTTCAAGGAATATCATAGGAAAATATATGATTCCTGCCCTCAGGAGCTTGTAGTCCCGACTTACCTTGTGCTTCTATAAATGTCTCTACGAGCACCTCGAATAAGAATGATAACAATAGCTAGAGTTAGTGAGTACTTACTACGTGCTAAACACTATGTTGAGTGATTTACATGTTTTATCCAATTTAATCCTCATAATAACCCTCATAACCCTCTGAGGGCGGTATATTTTTATCCTCACTATACTGATTAAGACACCAAACAGAAACACAAATAAGTTAGTTAAAACTTGCCCGGGGTTATAGAGGCAGGATGTAGTAGATGTGGGGCTCAAGTATAGGAGTCAGTCTGGCTCGAAAGCCTGGTATCTTACTTACTCCCCGAGAATAATCAGCGCTGTAATTTAGTAAATATTTCCTATGGCCCAGGCACTGTGCTGAGTTATCTTACATGCATTCCTTTATTTAGCGCTCACAATTAGTGATTAATCTCATTTATGGAATACTTTTTAAAATGCTTTCATTTGCTCCTTCCCACATTTCTGTAATAGCAGTACTATTTTTATCTTACAGATGAGCAAACTGAGGCTTAGGCAGTCATAAAACTTTCCCAGGGTTAACACTGCGGGATTCAATCCTTGAGCAGTTTTCTCCAAGGCTTGACTCCTGCACATTAGCGTTATCTGACAGTTCAAGGAAAACGCCTTCAGATAGTATCCCAGACAAACATTATCCTGAGAAAGACAGTAATACTGCCATTTATATAGTGCTTAACTACTAACACTCAAATTTACTTGAGTCCCATGGTCAGTCTAGGTGCTAGTATCTCAGATTATAGGTGTCAAACTCAAGTTCAAAAGCTGAGGGGCAGGGCTCCCCTGGTGGCACACTGGTTAAGAATCTGCCTGCCAATGCAGGGGACACGGGTTCGAGGCCTGGTCCGGGAAGATCCCACATGCCTCGGAGCAACTAAGCCTGTGCGTCACAACTACTGAGCCTGCGCTCTAGAGTCCGCAAGTCACAACTGCTGAGCCCACATGCCTAGAGCCCGTGCTCCACAAGAGAAGCCACCGCAATGAGAAGCCCGCGCACCGCAATGAAGAGTAGCCCCCGTTCGCTGCATCTAGAGAAAGTCCCTGTGCAGCAACAAAGACCCAACACAACCAAAAATAAAAATAAATAAAATTTTAAAAAATGAATAAAATCTATCTTTAAAAAAAGAAAAAGCTGAGGGGCAGGTCTAGAGTCATACCACTTTGTATGACTCCCCACTCCCTGACCGTCATTCTTTCACTAGTTCACTTAAAAAACCACCAAGCTCTGGAGAGAGAAAGCTGAATAAGACCTTCTGTCTTCTGTAATTCACAGTCAGAGCAGAAGAGCTGAATTCTTTCCCTCTAAATATTTTCTACTCTTGTGTATGGATCCACTTGGACCTCCTGGTGGAAAGATGTGGGTTTGAAAGGGCAGATACTCTGACCCCTGCTGGTAATACTTGCCCCTGGGGCCACTCTTCTGATTCTCTTCACCTTCCTCTCCTTGAACTCTGGTGAAAAGCAGAAATTGACCTTCTCAGGAGACAGAACTGAACACTTGGCCCTGTTGGGGAGACTGGCTCTGCAGTGTTTTTTCAGCATCCGCAAGCAAAGAGTTCTGGTAGCAACCTGAGAGCAAATCAGTAAACTGCAAGCCCTCAAAATGGGTCTACACTTTAGACGTCATCAGGTCCAACTTTCAGATAAGCAGCTGGTGGGAGTGGATGGGGGAGACAAGAACACTTCAGGAAAAGCACCAGACTTCCGCCAACAGCTTGGGGGCGGTGGAAAGACCTCGAAGAGGCAACTCCAGAAGTTCAGTAGGTAGGACAAGAAGGTACCAATGACCCTTTGATGATGATGGTGTTGATGAAGAAAACAGCTGCGAGTGTATCCCACAGCTTGCAAGGTGTTTCCTGCCCTAGGCAGGAAGTTTTCCCGGGCTGATTATCTCTGGCTCTAACTACCCCAGGCAACAAACGGTGAAGAGGAAAAAGCATGGGCTTTAGGACCAGATAAGTCAGAGGAGTTTCTTCTACATGTCTATGCAACCTTGGGGATTAATGACTGCAAACTCCCAGAGCAGTGCTCTGAGACAGTGCAGTGCGTGAATAAGAAGGCTTGTTATTGGAGGGCTCAGAAACCGCTGAGAAGGGGATCAGACAAGAGTGGAATACGGTGTCTGGGACGCACTGCAGGCTGCGCCCGGATCTTGGCTGAATCTGACTCTCGGGGTGGAGAAGCCCAGCACAGCAGCTACCCAGCGTGCGCCCAGCCCTCCCACCGCCGGCCGCGGCTGCCAGGAGGCCGGCCGCTGGCGGGAAGGGGTCAGGAAACCTCAGAGCCGCGAGTAGACAGCAGCCGCCTTGTTCCGCAGCCCGGTGGCTATTTTTTTTTTTTTTTTTCCCCCCCCCCAGGGGCCAGACCCCCCTGCCCCACCCCCCCCCCCCCCCCCCCCCCCCCCACCGCGCCGTTTCTTTCCGCCCTGGCTCTGAAAGCGTTAATCCCGGACCCCAGCCCCACTCCCCCGCTCCCGCCCAAGGTTCCTAAAAAAGAAAGGTGCAAACTTTGGTCCAGATAGGGAACGAATGATCAAAGCAAAGCCGATACTTCCTGTTGCCGGGACACTATATATAACGTGATGAGTGCACGGGCTGCAGAGACGCACCGGAGCGCTCACCCCGCAGCCGCCGCCTCTGAGCGCCTGAAGTTTCCCGGGGACCACAATGAACAAGTTGCTGTGCTGCGCGCTCGTGGTAAGTCCCTGGTCCGGGGACGCGGGCACCGGTGTCCCGGGCGCCTGGGGAGGCTTCTCGCCTCCCGGTCTCTCGACCTCCCCGAGGATTGATGGGGGAAAAGCTCGACTTGCTTCCTCTCCCAGGAGAGATTTGGGGTCAGGTT
Source organism: Aethalodelphis obliquidens (assembly GCF_003676395.1). Lineage (NCBI taxonomy): Eukaryota > Metazoa > Chordata > Mammalia > Artiodactyla > Delphinidae > Aethalodelphis > Aethalodelphis obliquidens. The sequence continues at coordinate 6,582,818 of NW_020838023.1, read as the reverse complement.
GGAACAGGAGACCTCTTTCAAGCTGATTGTGCTTCTCCTAGGATGTCCCTTTACACTGGAAAGTTCCTGCTGGGTTTATGGAGAAGAGACGAGCTCTGGACCGTTTTTATTTGAATGATTTTTTATCCATTCTATTTATTGTCTCTCTTCATCTCAGATGGTTCATACCATCTTTGCTTAGTTAACCTGAGCATCATCGTCATTATTATTATTATCATTAGCAATAAAGTGGTCTCTTAGAATCAAGATAAGTTGGGAGATGTCAGTTTTCTTAAAACTATTGTAATTAGAATAAAGTTTGGATGCAGTGAATATATGATACATCATTAGGCTCATTCCCCACTTAAGCAAATGCTATAGGAAATTTTGAATAAGTGGCACCAGAGAAAAGATCACACATGCACACACATTCTTTACTGTGCAGTTTAACATTTTACTAACTTTTTATTATCAAAATGGGATATTTCAGTTCTCAATTCAATGTAATGTGAGATAATGTTAATTAGGTTCTAAAATATATTAAATAATTGAAGTTCAGCACTAAATAGAGCTAAAAGTTATTTTACACATACAATTTGGAAAAGAAGGAATCTCTGTAACTTTTAGCTTCTTTTTTTGTCTTTAATTTGGATTTTGACCAATCAAATTAATAAGATTTGTATGTAGATTATTCTATGACCAATGTCTTATTTCCTTTATGTCACTAGAGTGTGGAATGCATTGAGACATGAATCAGACATTCATGAAAGGATAGGAAAATCCATATTTAAGCCACATATGTGTTTTGGAAGTTGTTGCAGTAACTGCATGAATATCAGTGTCCAACCCACAAAGAGTGAATGGAAGGCTAGGAAGTCTTCCAATGAGTTCCTGGGATACACAAACATAAATAAGTAAATAAATAGCAAAGTCACTAAAGAAAAGGTAGATTAACAGGAGTCCACACTTACGTATGCTAATCTTATGCACCACAACAGATAATACCTATATGTGTATGTGTGTATGTATATATGTATATTATATAAAATAACTCCACCAATATGGATAGCATGGAGAACTTTTTAAAAAGTGAAGCTTTATTAAAACAGGACACATAGAGAATTGCACAAATCTTAAGTGTCTGAATTTCTCAAAGTGAACACTTGTGAGCCAGCACCCAGATCAAAGAACACCACATTACCAGCACCCTAGAAGCTTCCTGGGCTTTCTCCCTGTCACCACTACGGCTATGGCTAGAGGAATCAATATTCTGACTTCTAATGCCAGAGATGAGTTTTGCTTATATTTGAACTTTATGTAAATGAACTTTATGTACTTTTTTGTATCTGTTTGCTTTCACTTAAGGTTCTACTGTGAGATCGTCTCCAGTGTTGGATGTACAAAAGCACATCCATTTTCACTGCTGTGTAGTATTCCATTGCGTGGCTACACCACAATTGACTTAATCATTCTAGTTTTTGGCTAGTATAAATAATTCTGCTATTAAAATGGGTACCCTTTTATTCTTCCTAGCCTTTTATATGCTCTCAAAGATTTAATTCATATTAAACATATTATCAGTAACTTAAATTTTAGAATTTCCATTAAATAATATATATACTTAATAGTAAGTGTTTCAAAATAATAAGTAGACAAATGTTTTGATATCTGGTCTGTATATGGTTGAAGATATATATTTAGATAATACAGCATCTACTAATGGTCGATGATACAGCATTATCAAAAGAGAAACCTTTTATTGTCTTGAACACAGTAAATACTTTAAATAGGAATGATTTCCCTTTCCCTTTCTGTAGTTTCTGAGATTGCCTTTATTTTATAAATACCTGAAAAAAGATACTTTGTACTTACACATGAAGAGTCCAAATGCCCTTTTGTAAACACCAAGATGTAGTTCTAAGAACTGGAAGCATTACAGCTATTTAGTCCTTTGTACCAGGCATGCCACTAGGCACTAGGGACAGAATGGAAAACATGGACATGATTTCTGTCCCCATGGACCACATAGCCTAATGGGAAAAGCAGATATTGGATGTATAATAAGAATAACAAAAGGAGAAGCACTAGGTGACGTGGGAACATAAAAGATCCTGCCTTCCAGGACCTCATAAAGAGAGTTGCTGTGCAGTGGTTACGAACTCGGTTATTTTGGATCAAAATTCAAATACCAGGACCACTGCTTACTTGATGAAAGATCGTGTGGCAATTTACATGTCTCTTGAGTTTTAGTTTTCTATAAAATAGAGATAATAATATGCACACATGCAAGATAACCCCATAAAGTTCCTGTTCCATATTAACACTAGCTTCTAGCCTTATGCTCACAGATAACTGTAGGGCGCTCCAGACCCAAGTGAATTACGTACACAAAGTGCTGATGGAGCTCATGGGAGGGAGAGATGGCCACCAACTATTACCTTGAAGGAGCAATAGAATGTTTCACTGTTGGAGATAAAATCAAGGCATCCTGAATCTAAGAAGTGGAAGAAGGTAAAATTGTGAGGCAAAGTACAATTCTAGATTCTTTTTTTTTTTTTTTTTTTTTCGGTACACGGGCCTCTCACCATTGTGGCCTCTCCCGTTGCGGAGCACAGGCTCCGGACGCGCAGGCTCAGCGGCCATGGCTCACGGGCCCAGCCGCTCCGTGGCATGTGGGATCTTCCCGGACCGGGGCACGAACCCGTGTCCCCTGCATCGGCAGGCAGACTCTCAACCACTGCGCCACCAGGGAAGCCCCCAATTCTAGATTCCTTTTGTGAGAGCAGAGGATATGCCTGTAAGCAAGCACTGATGGGGTGTGGTCATTAGGACTAATGCCATAGTCATGGGCTTTCTGGAATGCTCACTGATGTAGCTAATTAGAGACCTACTCTGCGAGATGAGGTGGTCACATCACCAAGTCATTTCTTTCATGGTTGCTCAAGGAGCCTCCCTAGACTAGGAACATCCTGGTCTAGGACTCGATTTTAACTGGTGGCTGAAACGTCCCAACATGGAGCTCTAGAACCATCCATTGGCCTTCTCAAAGCTAAGCTCTGAATTAATGTGAGACACTAGGGCTTGGGGTTGGGGGGCGGGGTGAAGCACTGGGGGGTAGTAAATGTTTTTTCTCTGGACAACTGCCTGATATGTCCGTCCTCCTTTTGTTGTTGTTTGTTTTGGTTTCCTTCCCTTCCCCCAGTGGTTGAGTATATCTGTCTAGCCTTTTCGTTTGTTTGTTTAAGAGAATGATAACTCTGAAGTTTTGGGGAGAATCTAACATATACTCAGTCCACAACAGTCCTGAACCTCTGACCCTAGCAACCTTTCTGGCCTCGATCACCCATGAACCGTCAGCACAATTCCTAATTTCAATCTGGTCTTTAATTTTACTTCTTAGGTTAAAACCACAGTTGTCAAATTCCACTGGTCAGGGAAGAAGGCTTTCTGTGCCAGATGTTTTATCCACTTAGTTCTAGAAGGAGAGCTATGGCAGTGTCTATCAAAGGGGCGCTAAGCACACACTCAAATATTCTTGCTCTCCTATCCACTAACTTGCCAGCTGGGTTTTGCTCTAAGCAACTCTCAGCCCCCCTGCCTGCATGTTCCCTTTTTGTGAAAGCTTTCTGTGAAAAGCATTATTTCCTTTTGCATCTCGTTGACCAGCAGTATTTCCTTTAGCCTGAGTTTCTCCTTTGTGGCCCCAAAAAAGAGGACTGGAAAGTATATTTCAGAGAAAGAGTAATTTTGTAAAAAATTATGTTTGCCTTATTCAACGCCTTACCTAATGATGCTTGGCTACCCCTGATGTTGTTACTACGGAGCAGAGATGCCAACATTATCTGTGTATTTGAGTGTCTTACCCTGTAGAGCAGTAGCTCTCCATCAGATCAGACTTCTTCCATGCACTTATTAAAAAAACCCTTTGTGGGCTTCCCTGGTGGCGCAGTGGTTGAGAGTCCGCCTGCTGATGCAGGGGACACAGGTTCATGCCCCGGTCCGCGAAGATCCCAAGTGCCGTGGAGCGGCTGGGCCCGTGAGCCATGGCCGCTGAGCCTGCATGTCCGGAGACTGTGCTCCACAACGAGAGAGGCCACAACAGTGAGAGGCCCGCGTACCACAAAACAAACAAACAAACAAACAAAAAAACCCTTTGTTACAACTCCCTTGCTCTCCTGAAATGAAATTTAGAGCGCCTATATTTTACCTACATACAGAATTTTAAAAAATCAATATACTGGCATAACTATACTATAAAGGAGAAATAAAAAGAAAGTAATTTATAATAAAATAAGCTTCACTAGAAGACTTAGTGAAGTAATGTTATATTAGCATCTTTACATAGAATTGCCATGAACAGACTAGGAGGAACAAAGATGGGAGCACACGTGTCACATTGGGGTTCAAAACCATGATCAGTCCTGGCTTTGGTGCTGTGATTTTTTGAATGGAGAACAAATCTTGCTAAAGTTTGAAACAAAACAAAGTACAACCGTCTATCAAATTTTATGTTGTTAAATTCCTAGAAAATTCAATATGTATAAAAATCATGCGAAAACCACTTTATATGTATATACATATGTATACGTGTTTGTGTATATATATTTATATATATTTACATATGTGTATATATGTGCGTGTATATATATGTGTGTGTGTATATAAATATATAAAATGGAGTTCAAATCCAGGCTCATATAATGCTATATATATATATTTTTTTAACTTAGATCACTTGTATCAGTCAACAGGACATTTGAAAGTATGTGGGACATGGGATTATTCTTTTTTTTTTTTTTTTTTTTTTTCATGGGATTATTCTTGATCATTGGGGACATTTAGCAGCACATAGAAACTGTGACAACAGAAATCGCCCACAAATTTCCAGAACTTCTAGGGGATAGTACTACACCTGTGGTAAACAAAATATGAGCTCTTTGCAGACATAAATTTTCATGTGATTCATATTTATAGCCCCCAGGTCTGCACAGTGCCTGACGCTAAATGTGTGTTTGCTGAGTCAAAGGAGCTACGGTGAGATTTGCTGGGGTGTGTGTATAACCTACCAGCAATTTCCATGGAGATCCCAACAGAATGTAGCTTACTGCCGGAGATCTAACATTTTAATGTTAGCTTTGATCTCTTTCAAAATATAAATATAACACCCTACCCACCTGACCAGTATTTTAAATATTCTTTTGTCCATTTCTACTATGAAGATACATACCAATACCGTCGTGGAGGTCCATTCTTAAGAGAGCAACAAAAATGAACCAGATTTATATGTATACCCTTGCAGGTGCTACCTAACCTCAGCTGAATCCCCTTTTTGACCTTCCCATCAAGTGTTCATTCTTGGTTTGATAAATTTGATACATTCGTAAAACATCCCAATGGAGATGTCAAATAGGCATTTGGATTCAAAAAAGTTCAGAGCACAGGGGAAGCCTGGACTTGAGATAAGAAAATCTGGGTCATGAGCATAGAATGGGTTTTTTGTTTGTTTGTTTTTTCTGTTTGTTTGTTTCTAAGCCATAGGGAAGGATATTTCACAGGGCAAGAGAGGAAAGGAGGGAGCAGCTCCAGAGTACATTTCTGATATTGACAGTCAGGTAAACAAAATGCAAATATGAACAGTAATAGCAGCCATGTTTAGAAAAGAAAACAAAAATCAAAATAAAACTTAGCAACCCACAAGAGCAGGAACTAGTCAATCAGAAATCCTAGCAACATCTGTAAACTATCTATGCAAGAAGAAAGAGTGAGGTATAGCCAACTTGAAATACACACGGTATTTTTATGTGACATGTAATTAGTTTTTGGAACTCACTACCACAGAATATTTATTTTGGGGTTACTAGCATAGAAAGTCTAAAAAAAGAATTCTTTTAGACAGTTGTAGGGATAAGAATAGTGTTACAACACATTAGGTAAGAAGCTGTGTGGTACCCACTCCCTCTCACGTTTACCTGGCCTTGCTAAATGAATGTTCCAAAGGCCAGAACAGTCTACAGACACACTAAAATGGTTTCTCTCAACTACAAGGTGACATAACTTTCCAGGTGCTTGGGTAGGTTTTTTTTTTCACCCTAATTTCTCAGAAGTACCTGAATCAGCCAGACCATAAATGGATAGAGGATGCAGGAGGAAATGAAAGGTCATTTCTGAAGGTCATACTTCTAAAAAAGTAGTGTGCTCCAAAAAGCCCTGATTTATTACTTTCTTATTGGGATTTTTAAAAAATCAATCTCTTTAGTATTATAGTTTTAATACTGTGAAAACATTGTTTAATTTCCTTGAAGCATCTTCCTTAAAACTAAAAAGAGCAGCCTTAGGATTTTCACTACAACTTAGTCTGCACCTTGGAAGCATTTTCTGTAAGAGCCTCTTAAATAATCAACTTTAAAGTAGGAAAATCTGTGTCAAGATGAATTTAGATTTAAAGCAAGATAGTAATTCATCTAAGCTTTGTGACCGCCTTTAGTAAATTCAGTTTTCTTCTCTGGTCTTTGATCCCCAAACCTCCCTTGCCATGTAATGGTACTTTGTTGTTCAAAAAAACTATTTTTTATTCTTAGAAAATATGGATTTCAAGACCTTATTCTTTAGAAAGCCCCCTTCCACCATCAGTTGGCATCACCACCACCACCAACACCAACAAAAGTAATTTAGGAATTCATTTGTGGGGTGTAATGACAGTAAGAGCTCTACAGCAGCAGACAAGAAGCAAGGGATCTTATTTCTCAGTTTTGCCTTAGATTCTGAGGTCCAGCCAGTGACTTCACTTCTCTGAGTCTTACTTTGTTCATCTCTAAAACAGGGGTGTTGGACCGGGTGATGTGTGGAAGGTCTGCTTTGGTTTTAAGTCTTTGTCATTAAAAAATGAATCAAGGGGCTTCCCTGGTGGCGCAGTGGTTGAGAGTCCGCCTGTCAGTGCGGGGGACATGGGTTCGTGCCCCGGCCCGGGAAGATCCCACATGCCGCGGAGCGGCTCGGCCCGTGAGCCATGGCCGCTGAGCCTGAGCGTCCGGAGCCTGTGCTCTGCAAGGGGTGAGGCCACAGCAGTGAGAGGCCCGCGTACCGCAAAAAAAAAAAAAAAAAAAAAAAAAAAGAATCAAAATTTTTTACTATATACCTGCTAATATTCCAGACATACAAAGATCAAATGGACTTAGTTATCTATGCAAAAAAAAAAAAAAAGTATACCAAAGAAATTTAAAAAAAAAATCTATTTTGTTGTAATTGTCAAAGTTTCTTCCGCCCAATTGGTTTCATTTATAAGAAATTCTGTTTAAATCAATGAGATCACAAGAGGAAGCAGCTTTTGAAATGTCGCCTGCTTTTAAGTAGCAAGACTAGATCTGGGCTTTAGGATCACAGATTATTCTTTTAAACTAAAAACTATTTTTTCATTCTGAAACAAGTCCTTTTTGTCTTCAGCTAGCACAGAAGCCATTAATGTGTGTATTTTCATATCCCATATAGTTAGAAGCCAGGTCCAAGACATTCCCTCAGGACTTACTAAAGCGGTATAATTATGGTCACCAGCAATCTCCTTAGACTCCTTTTGAGCAGAGTTTTCAATCTGTATTCACAAGGAAGTACTCGACAACTGCATACTGCTCTTTGGAATAAGTGTCAAACGTTCAGGTGAAATAAGCATGATAATGGGTGGGTTGGCATGACCATTAAATACTGCACTGGAACTCTACATGGGCTGTTAGACACATGCCTCTGCTCCCACACTGTTTCCTGTCTCTTCTAACATCCAGTAAAAGGAAAAAAATCAACTAGATTGTGCTAAAACAAAGGTCAACTAGAACGTGTGAGTGATGGTTACTGCACAATGATGTAGTCGTTAGTGCCGTTTGTAAACATTTTCCATTCTCCTCCCTTTCAGAAACATGGTAAGATTGTAGTTCTTAGTTTTCTCTGGGGAGCAAGGGGGTAGGGGTGTGAATAGTTCTGGCAATGACTTGTGAATGTAAATGACAGAAGTCACTTCCACATTAGAGCACTTAATTGTCCATATATGACCTCCAACATTTTTTTCTCTTTCCCTCTTTCACTGCAAATAAACCATGTTCCAGGTATTAATTTCTATATCATCCTAGGTCCTGGACAGACGGCAATGCTAACAACCTTCATTTTCACAAAAATCCTCGAATGTGGAGATTGGTATCTATCTTACAGGCAAGGAAACTGAGGTTCAGAGAAGTTAAGTAATTTTCCCTAAGGTGACCTGGCTGAGAAGTATTTTCTGTCCTGTAGGAGCTTACATCTAGCAGCTGAGTCCCGTGAAAAATACCCATAAGGCAGAGCAAAGCTTCTGGGTTCCTTCAACCAGAGTTCTCTTCTCTGCCGGGGTTAAGAATGTCCTGGGATGCGGCTCAGAGTCACATCCTTGGTCAAAGTGATTGCAATGTATTTTTTCATCCTTTTTTCAGCTCCTCCTTCAGCTGGAGGGGGTCACCATGTTTTTGTCTTTGTTTTTTTCTGTTGAAATTAAATGTCCTGGCCTCCTTACTGGACTTGAATTCTAAGTCCAGACCCATTAGGGTATAGAGCATGAGGCAAACGCTTTATATTTTAGCTCCTCATTAGAAAAGTGCAATCCTAGGGAAGCAAGAGCGGGTGAAAGAAGAGTAAGCAAAAAAGGAAGGCAACTTCAAGGGGGTGCATCACTGAGAAGCTGCTACTTAGTATAAAGTGCAACTGATTGCTCAGTCTCACAAGACCATCTTCCAGAGAGGCTGTGTGAACTACTGCATTCCAGGACAGAAGACACAGAAGAATTTATTCACAGGGATAAATGATAGATAGATAGATAGATAGACAGATAGATGACAGATAGATAGATAGACAGATAGATGACAGATAGATAGATAGACAGATAGATGACAGATAGATAGGGGATGGGATGGCATGGATGGATGTATGGACAGATAGACAAAATATAGATCTTACTGAATTTTACATTGTGTCATAGGTGATCATTTATATGCCTATCTCGTTAGTAATACTGCAGGTTCCCAGGGGGAATAGTCAATTGTTAAAGGCTTAGGTTCAGACAAGATTGGATTTGAATCCCAGCTCAGATGGGTACTAGCTCTGTGACTTTTGACAAGTCACTCAACTTCTCTGGGACTGTTTCTTCATCTATAAAATGGGGTTAATACTATCACCTCAGAGGTTGGAGGGGATGGATGACAATAGCATGTGAAGAAAGGGCTCAGTATAGAGCCTATTATGTAATGATGTTATAATATATTGTGTTATTATTATTCAGCATATCACCCAGGGCTTCCAGTATGATGTTTTGCATGTTATAGGCACAAGATAAATGTCTCCATGTTTAAATCACATCCTGTTTTATTCCATTTCCATTTCTAGTTTCTATTCCATTTCATAACCACCATGGCTGTTTTTTTCTAACTTTCTCTCACGAGCTGCCCTTGACCATATATTGATTGGGCTTCAATCTAGATCATTAGCAACCAGATTGACTCATAGGATGATGTGAGCAATGTATTATCTTTGAGGAAAGGTAGATATAAAATGGAATTTAAAATTTGATGTTCAAAAATATCAACATACTAGGGCTTCCCTGGTGGCACAGTGGTTGAGAATCCGTCTGCCAATGCAGGGGACACGGGTTCGTGCCCCAGTCCAGGAAGATCCCACATGCCGTGGAGCGGCTGGGCCCATGAGCCATGGCCGCTGAGCCTGCGCGTCCGGAGCCTGTGCTCCGCAACGGGAGAGGCCACGGCAGTGAGAGGTCCGCGTGCCGCAAAAAAAAAAAAAAAAAAAAAAAAAAAATCAACATACTAAACTGTATTGCCCATTCTGAGCTCAAAATGCCAGGGACTGTAGCTGGAAAACCGAACTAGTGATATCACCCTTGTGCTTGTCAAGTGGGCCTGAATGGACATAATTATAAGGAGAATTGCAACCAGCCCTGTTGTTGAGTTGAAATTTTCAGAATTGATGCTATATCTCAAATCTTGTGATTAATAGAAGTCCAAGAGAAGAAATATTAAGATCTGAGATCCAAAATGTGGGAGATTTCTACACATCTCCCTCGGGAAGTCTGAAGTGTTTACCTGCATTACAAGTTCTTTTGTCTTAGAGATTCTCTCATTTATTTGTTAATCTATCAAATGTTAATTACCTATAAACTCCTCTGAAGCAGCACAAGCCTCATAAGCAACTCTGTTCTGACAATTCTGGTTGATTCCAAACATAAACAAGGTACTGCTAATTAATTGAAAAAGCCTCCAAACAACTAGAGGAAACTTCTTGAAAGGAACCGAAAAAAACTCATTTAAAGTTAAGTTTTACCTGGAGACAGTTCTTCAGCCCCAAGGGAAGCAAAAGAGTGTAAAATTTGGCCCAGTGATTCATCTAATAAATCATAATTGCTTGTGTTTCCCTTCTCCTGTTTACCTAGCAAAAGCTGTTGGCAGCAAATCAGTTCCTAGTAGATGAACAGATTTTAATGCATTTGCTCTACATCCTGACCTAGAGACCTAATCCTGGCTATTGTGGAAATTATTAGGCAGTGGTAGACCCTCAGGTGGGGAACTGGCAGCAGGAGATAAACCTCTCAAATGAGCTACCTGCTTTTTTACACACTTACCTTTCAAATAGAAGCTAAATACAAATGGAACAGTACATGCAAAATGCCAAGCGAAATGAAAGATGCTTAAACAAAAATCTTCCTTTAAGCAAATTCTGTCATCACTATCATTTTACAGATGAGAAAGCTGCAGATTTTGTCCTTGTCCTTGAAAATTTATCCTTTACATGGAGGCTATTTATCTGTGTCTGTAGAATCACCAGTAATCCTAATTACACATAGTAGGTACTCAATATCTATTGAATTGAATAAAATTAAAATAGATATATTGAATACGTGCTATGTATAAGACACCATGCTAAGCATTTAAGGTGTATGGAAACAAACCCTTTTCTATCTGAGCCCTCTAAGCAAATCTGTGGAACTGCCTTGAAATATTTTACTTAGACCAAGCAAGTGATACAAGTTGGGAAGATACTGAAACTGATTTTAAAAACAAGTCAGAGATGCTTTTTTCTGGAGATGATTAAGAATAGGATAGATAATCGACTTACGGCATATTTTAGGTGTGTTACTCCCTACTGAACAAGAAACTTCAAAATGCCTCCTAAAATGAGACTGATTCAAAATGTCCCCCATTTCCCACCTCCTATGTAATTAGCATATGTAATAATGACTCATTCTTGTCTGGAATCTTATTCTTTACCAAGTTTATTTGTGTCCCTTTACTAATTTTAAAACAATTGTATAGGGATAGATAAAATAAGGATTATTCTCATTGTAGAGGTAAGATAATGGCCAAGGGTTATTAAGCTGGTGGTTGAACTGAGCTTGGAACCCTGGCATGCAGGTTTCCAGCTAAAAGTGCTCCTGTAAATTCACATCAATCTAATGGATCTAAAAGCTGTACGTTTTTTAGATATTCTTATAATTATCCATTTAGCATTCTTCTTGAAACTTTCTGTGATATCCCTACTTTTTTTTCTCTTTTTCATCCCATCTTACAAATGTCTGTAGGTTCCAAAGGTAAACATTTTAATCTTTTTTTGCTTCTGTACCATATCCTTGGGTAATGCCATCCTATTCTCTGTTTCTAGAGCCATTTACGTGTTCATAACCCTGAAATCTGTGTCTTTAGCTGCGTTTCTATCCTGAATACCCAATACACGTAGTTAAGTGTCTACTCGACATCATCACTTGAGTCTCATAGTTGGAAGATCCAAAACTAAATTCATTGTCTTCCTCCATAACTGTGTCCTCCTCCTGCTGTTGGTAATTAATGGCAACACCACATATCTAGTAGTCAGAATTCATGGGCATGTTCTCTATTTGCTATTTCTAGTACCTCCCTCCCCATGCAATCAGCTAATATATCATACCTATCCCTTCCTCTCCTCCTTACCACTGTCTAATTTCAGCTTCTCCTCATTTCTGACCTGTTTCTCTATTGAGCCTTTTCTTGATCCTCTTTTTCCTCTGTTTTACCTCCAATTGTTTTGCAGTGATTTATGAGTATTTTACATCAGCCTAGGCTTTTGGATGAATGTTCTAGCAAACAGGAACATTAACTTATTCAACCCCATTGTTTAGCAATATTTCCAGAGCATAGTAATTGTTTCAATAAGTGTTCACTGAATGAATGAATAAATAAATTATTTAAGGAATGGAGGAAATAGGAGAGAAGTTACTACACTATAAGACTATAGAAAGTCAAGTAAACTAACCTTCATAGGAAAAGAGTTTTTTTTTTTTAAAAAAATAAGCTTTATAGTTTATACTACAAGAGATCTTTAGGAAACTCACCATGATATATATCCTGAATGTTTCCTTTCTTGGCTAAGATGAACTGTAAAATACTATGGTTTCCAAACTGACCAGAAGTTTAGCTAACTCTGGAGAGTCCTCAAATAGTTTTCTGTGGCAAAGATCATGACGAGGGATCACAAAAGGAACTCCCAAACCAAGTAGTTATTTCAAGCTTTGTGTGGGCTCCTTTTAATGAATTTTCCATAAACGGAAACCCACCGGGTCACTCATGGTTCTGTATACCAGAGAGAGCAAGCCCAGTGGTATGCGACTGGCTGCATTGCATCATGCAAAAATAAATTTGCTGGAGGAAGTGTATTCTTGTATCCTTTAAGGAGAAGCATATACTGGTAGCCTGCTGTAGTGAAATCACTTGTCATCTAAGAAATTTCCATCTCAGTAACTTTGGACAAGAGCTAGTCTTAGCACAAAGAAAGAAAAATCATCAGTTCATCTAGACTTTGGAAAGGCTTTGGTTGAGCTCCTCACTTTCGTGATCTCCTAACACTATGCTCTCGAATCTGAATGAAAAGTTAGCATTTTAGGGCTTACTTTTGGACTACGCATGAAGGCTATAGCATAAGTTAGAGCATTTAGTAAATGTTAAAGGATATGGCCAAACAATAGTATTCTATGACACATGCTCTGGGTTTTAATTCTGCCTCTACTGATCACTGTGACCTGGGATGGTTGGTCATTCTAAGACTCATTTTGTAGCTTGTGGAGACTTAATGATGATAATGGTAAAACATCATAAAGTAGGTACCAACCAATGTGTTATAAAGATTATTTTTTAGTTCACCGCCTGGCACAGAGATTTAATGTGTTTGTTAGAATGGAATAGACAAAACAGAATTCTACCTTCATATTGCCCATTTTTCTTTCCACTACCATATAACTCCTAAATATGGGGAATTTTAGAAATTTTATGTTTGGGACTAAGAGTTATGTGATTAATTGAAAGACCAGTTAAAGCATTTAATAATAAAAATTATATACCTATATCTTAAATATTTTATTTTGACTTAAAACATTTAAATAAACATTCATTCACCTGTATTTTGAGATACAGTCAAGGCCTTTCTTAGAATCTGTGTTGGCTACCTGGAGTCCCATGCTGTCTTTCTTACAAAACCCTTATCTAAAATGTATTGCCCATCCATTTCAGTTTTGGAGCTTAAAGACATTTTTGAAATAAATTGATTATATAATCCTTCTGGATGTTTTCCCCATTTTGTTTTTGCAGTTGTCTCAGCTACCTCAGATGCTATAGTAGGGTTCTGTTGTTGTTGTTTTGTTTTTCCATGCATCAACTTTATCAAGTCATCCCCCAAGCATTCAATTTACTTTTCATAGAAAAATAATTTTTTCACACCCATGTTTACTGGTTTACATAATATTTGAGTCTCCCAACTATAGTTACAACTACAGCATATATAGACACATACATACAATGAGCATCAACAGAGTCAGCAGCAAACATACCACCGACTTTTTTAAGAGAGCAAATGGGAGTTGGAATGCTCAAGGAGAAGGCATGGCTAAGAATCCGGCGAGCTGGGGCAGCCCTTGGTTTTACAGAGGGAATGGAAGGCATGGGTGAATCTGAAAACTGGAGGTTGATAAGAGAGTTCTGCAGTATAGGCATAGCTTGGAGATATCGTGGGTTCGATTCCAGACCACCACAATCAAAGGAATATCACAATAAAGCACATCACATGAATCTTTTGGTTTCCCAGTGCATATAAAAGTTATGTTTACACTATACTGTAGCCTATTAAGTGTGCAATGACATTATGTCTACAAAACAATGTATATACCCTAATCAAAAAGTACTTTATCGTCAAAAAATGCTGTCATCTGAGCCTTCAGTAGGTCATAATCTTTTTGCAATAATAACATTAAAGATCACTGATCACAGGGAAGTCCCTGGCGGTCCAGTGGTTAAGACTCTGTGCTTGCACTGCAGGGGCACGAGTTCCATCCCTGGTTGGGGAACTACAATCTCACATGCCACGTGGCACAGCCAGGGGAAAAAGAAAAAGATCACTGATCACACATTACCACAGCAAATAGAATGATAATGAAAAAGTTTGAAACATGGCAAGCATTACCAAAATGTGACACAAAGTGAGCAAGTGCTGCTGGAAAAATGGCACCAATGGACGCTCAACACAGGGTTGCCACAAACGTTCAGTTGTAAAAAACACATATATTGTGCTGTGAAGCACAGTAGAGCAAAGTATTGTAAAAAGGGGTTTTACAAATAAAAGAGTGGAACAAGAAGTAGGAGGGGGGTTAGAGCAAAACATTTGTTTCCAAGTTCATTGGCTACTTAAACTCTGTCAATATTACAGTGATAGAAAGAAAAATGGTAGAGCCAGAAAATGCTTCAGAGAACAACTAATTCAGCCCACCCATCACCTTCACCCACTTCCATCACCTGCTAATATTTGACAGATGAGGAAAGATGGTTGGGTTTGAAAGAGAACATTCTTTAACACAGTCCAACATGAAAGAAAAATGGAAGGTGAGGAGAGGGACAAAGCTACTATAGATGGAGCCTGAACTGTCCTTTCAAGAAAAGAGACATCGGGGGCTTCAGGAAGGATTCCTGGACTTGTGGGAGGCACTAGATTAGAGGACTTCTGGATTCCCTTCAAGGATTAGGGGTCTACACCAGAGGATGGATGGATAGGGAATGGGGAGAGGAAGAAAGAAAAAATGGAGAGAAAATTCCATTTAATTTTTCTTTAAAAATCAAGCATAACCCAAAGCAGACTGGCCTCTTTTACAGACAGCACTTTATGCTTCTGCATAGACACCTATGTACGTGTCCCAGCCTTTGCAGATATTCATCAGTGGTTATGTTATGCACTGCACAGAAACATTTATTTTTGAACTCTTCTTAGACTTTAAATATTATCAGCTGGCAAAGGAGATAGAGCCAGTGTTAAGATGGTCTGTCCTCCTTTGGCTTCTTCCTCACTGCTTTTCTAGGAAAGGCAGAAGAAAGTGAGAGAGAGGACTGAGATGAAGAGCTTTATTAACTTTGCCCATCCTCTGTCCAGTAACTGGTTCCAGAAATTCGGTGCAGGAATTGGGGCTAACCAGATAGGGAGACTCAGTATCCAACATGGGCCACACAGAGTTCTGTCATTTTACCAAAGTGGAAAATTTTCAAATAAAACACAGAGGCCCAATGGAACTTGCTGAAAACAAGTCTGCAGTTCCTAACGGCTTTCCAATTTTTTAAAAAATATATACGATCATTCCATGCGGTAGCCGAGGAGAAATGACCTTCACCATTATAACTGCTCTCTAATCCTTAAGTCAACCTGATTTATTTATTTTTTCTCTGTGGATTCGTTTCACCTAAGCTTCCCTGTATTTTGAAGAGATGGCAACTAATTTCCTAAGCATGGTTTCAGGAAACCAACAATGTCATGTCCAATTGCCTAGAAAAATACAAATTGCATCAGTATTCTTGGTCAGGTCTTGTATTTGTGGGGCTGCTTGTAGTGAGCACCATCTGTGGGGTTTTTCCCATCTCATCCTCGTCACTTCTTGGTAAGAGAGAAAAGGGTCCGCTGATGAGTAAATGAGCCATGTTGGTGTGAGGAAGGGGGCGTGATGGGAAGTCAGGCGGGGGGAAGTCTCAGGACTGCTAGCCCTACCAGGATGGGGCTCACTCAGCAGCAGCAAGCAGGACAAAGGCATATCCCTATGGACCTCTGAGCTGAGCTTCTTGAAAGAAGAGAACCCTCAAAAGTGGCTTTTCAGGAAACTGAAAGTGAACATCAAGAGAAAAAAAGCATTTTTCATTGCTTTCCTGTGGCTTTGCGAGTTGCATCAGGAAAACTTCATTCCCTAGCGTTGAATATTTTCGAAATATTTGAGCCAAGCCCACACAGGGGCCTTGAAAAATATAGCATAATATGATTCGAATGACCAAGAAGCAACAAAGTCAGTTCATCTTGCTTCATTTCCTTCCAAACATTGATCGTTATTTGTAGTTATTTATTCTTTCCTTCTATGTTCTCTGCCTCCTCACTAGACTGTGGGCAGTTTGAAGAGCATCTTTGTTTCGTGTGCCACCATATGCTAAGATCTTCTACAATGCCTGGTACATGGTAGATGCTCAATAGATATGTGTTGAATGAACAGATTCCATCTATTTCTGACAAATCCAGACCAAACCACAGAGCTTTCACTCGTTACTGGTCCACTTCTTTCTCCTAATGTTGACCCAGTTTATCTGAGCCAATAGAAAACCCCAGGGAAATTCAAGAACATACATTTCTCCAAAACCCTCGGGTCATGAGAGCGTCCTGAAAATACCACCGAAGCAGCCCTGGTTTTGCACAATAAGTATTCTACTTATTGTTGGTTAGGAGTCCCTTACATCACAGCACTCTGAAAATTGCTCTCAGTTAAAAAGTCCATGGCCCTAGGTGAGATCTTTTATTCGTTCAATCTGGTTTATCAGCTCATATTAGGTCCAGACATCCCTGACCCTTGTCATGTCCCAATAAGAAGTGAATAGAATTACTTATTAAAATGCCCAAATGCGTATGAAAAAGGCCTTTCTTTACCTTTGTTATTCCTCTTTCAAAAGGGAGTGCTGTTTCCCTAGCTTGGCACACTTTTTCCAGGTCAATGGGTTTCTGTGAGATTTCCTGAGTTCTGCAAAGAAGAAAGTTTGGAAAAAATTATTATTTGGCCTGCCACCTTCCCAAAGCCTGAGAACAGTCAGTGTTGATCCCTGTATCAGAAACAAACAATAAAACCCAAACAAACCACCCCTACGCACAAACAACACTTTTTCTTCTAATTAGTGTGAAGAACTACTTCAGTGTTCCCTTGAAGACCTTCTGAGATCTAGACTACAAGACAGAATGCCCATGTGGCGCTGCCTTCCCAAGCAGTACTCTTGCCTGCAAAATCTTTCTCCTACGCACACAGCTCTTCGGCCATTATGGACGGAAACTTCTGAAACCCTGCCTGCTCCCTGAAGTTTTTCCCAATTAACCTTAAGAGAGGAGGTCATTTAATTTTCTAGACATCATTCACCTATGAGATTCAAGACTGCACCATATGATGTTATGGAGGAAATATGTCTTAAAATTCTAGGAATCTTCCAGTAGATTACCAGCTGCACAGAGACAAAGATCATATCTTTTATCATTTTTTTTTTCTTTTTGGCTGCATTGGATCTTTGTTGCGGTGTGCGGGCTTCTCATCGCAGTGGCTTCTCTTGTTGTGGAGCACAGGCTCTAGGCCCGCGGGCTTCAGTAGTTGAGGCGCGTGGGCTCAGTAGTTGTGGCTCACAGGCTCTAGAGCGCAGGATCAGTAGTTGTGACGCATGGCCTTAATTTCTCTGTGGCACGTGGGATCTTCCCGGACCAGGGATTGAACCCATGTCCCCTGCTTTGGCAGGCGGATTCTTAACCACTGCGCCTCCAGGGAAGTCCCAAGATCACATCTTACTCACCAGCATATTTCTGGTATATTTCTGGTAGGTATGCAGTACATATCTGTTGCATGAGTGAATGAATGATCAGAATGACTGTAATCACCAACTGTTTACTTTACCATATGTTTGGAATCATTACATCTTAGAACGGGAAAACTAAAAGAAAAATATCATCTCGTCCTAAATATGCTACTGTGACCACCCCATTTAAAGTTTGTTATCTCTCTACCTTCCCCTCCATATTTCCAATTTTTTTACAACACTTATTTTCTATTGTATAATTTATGTGTAATTTGTTATTTATTTTCTTACTCCCCCAGTTGGATGGTAAACTCCATAGACAGAGTTTATTGACTATTTTATTCACTACTGTATCCCAATTGCCCAGAACAGAGCCTGGGACACAACTATCGTCAAGTGAATAAATTATATTTATTGAGGATGGGCTCCACACATGGGAATCACAGCAGTAGATTTTTCAGTCCCCAGCCCCAGCTTCACATCTGTGGAATCAGAATGTTTAGGGATATAAATCTCAGGAATCTACATGTTATCAAGGTGTCTAGGTGATTCTGGTATAGCTATTCTGAGAACCACTAGTTCACCCAACTCACTAATCTAGATAATCCTGAAGCCCAGGGAGGTAAAGTGTCACTCAGGGCACAAGGGTTGTTTAGCGGTGCATCTAAGTGTAATCATTTCTCTTCTGATGAGCTTTCCACTCCAGCCATCTATGAGCTAGATTTACTGAATATGTTTTGCTGCTATTGCCATCTTGGTCTTTGAGATTAAGCTACTTAGAGGCAAGAATTATGGCTTCTGAACTCACTTTCTGGGGTCGTAGCTCAGTAGGCAGGAAGGGCATGAGGCTTCAGGTATTAAAGGACTCTTTGAGGTTAATGATGCTTTTGCACAGAAGAACCACCCCATTTCCATGCTAACACGCCACGATTTCCCTTTCTTCTTCTAGTTCCTGGACATCTCCATTAAATGGACCACCCAGGAGACCTTTCCTCCAAAGTACCTTCATTATGACCCCGAAACCTCTCGTCAGCTGCTGTGTGATAAATGTCCTCCTGGCACCTCCCTGAAACAGCACTGCACAGCGAGGCGGAAGACCCTGTGTGCCCCTTGTCCTGACCACTACTACACAGACAGCTGGCACACCAGCGACGAGTGTCTGTACTGCAGCCCAGTGTGCAAGGAACTGCAGTACGTCAAGCAGGAGTGCAATCGCACCCACAACCGCGTGTGCGAATGCGAGGAGGGGCGCTACCTGGAGCTGGAGTTCTGCTTGAAACATAAGAGCTGTCCCTCTGGATTTGGAGTGCTACACGCTGGTATGCATTCGCTTCCAACACGCGGCCGAATTCATTAGCATCACACAAAGTCAGGCAGTAGGGAAAGGTTAAGGGAACATGTTTGTCCTGGTGACATTACAGGACAGCAAATTACAAAGGTAATGGAATCTGCTAGGTATGTACTGTGTGTCTGGATGGCTGCCAAAGAACCATTCCTCAGAGGAACACTTTGCCACTAAGGGGCAATTTAGTTACAAATCTCAAATGCAGCAAATCACTCCCTAATGAGATGCATGATTGACTGCTCTTCCTTAAAGGGACACACTCTGAGTTGCACTGTTTATAGCTGAGCTATGCCTCTGTGTTTCACTTCAGCATGGAGAGCTTCAAACTGCAGTGCTTCCTGACAAACATTAAAAATGTTAACTGATACCAAGAGAGTAATTATGCTGATATTAATGAGGCTCTGGCGTGCTAACAATGAGTAGTTATAATTAATTATGTAAGAAATGAGAATGGCTAGGGGAAATGCAGTTCATTATTAAAAATGAAGCTAGTTCTTCCTTTGGCCTGGCAGTTGAGTGTCTGGGAGGATAAAGATGGTAGCAGCATCTCTTCAATGAGCTTATCCTTTATCTTAGACAAAGCAGACTGTCAAGCCAAGAGTAAGTACCTGTCTACAAAGTACTTTCTCTTTTTGCATTTTGAATAGCATAGGTTAAGGCCAGTGTGCACTGAACTTTCTAAAGTTGTAACCCACTTTTTTTTGTTTTTTTGCTGCATTCACGAAGCTTTGGTATAGTCTGCATGCTCTCCTGGCCTGGGAAAATTAAGAGTATTCACCTACTTTTCTGGAGGAAGCAGTAATCGGTATAGATTCCAATGACACAGTCTGAAGCAGTGTTTCTCAACCTCAGCTCTACTAACGTTTGCGGGCTGGATAATTCTTTTTGTGGGCAGCTGTCCGGTACATGGTAGAGTGTTTAGCAGTATCCCTGGTCTTTAGCCACTAGATGCTAATAGCACTCTTCCCCCAGCTGTGACAACCAAAAATGGCCCAGACATTGCCAAATGTCCCCTGGATGGCAAAATCACCCCTGGTTGACAGTCATTGGTTCTGAGGATGCTAATTATTTGTAACTATTTTGACTTTAAGAAGTTGTAATATAGATTCTAAATGATTATAAACATTTTAGGTTTAAAGGCCTACAAAGGAAACATATTCAAAAATTGAACTACTGGGCTTCCCTGGTGGCGCAGTGGTTGAGGGCCCGCCTGCCGATGCAGGGGACACGGGTTCGTGCCCCGGTCCGGGAAGATCCCACAGGCCGCGGAGCGGCTGGGACCGTGAGCCATGGCCGCTGAGCCTGCGCGTCCGGAGCCTGTGCTCCGCAATGGGAGAGGCCACAACAGCGAGAGGCCCGCGTACCACAAAAAAAAAAAAAAAAAAAAAAAATTGAACTACTAAGTTGCCTAAATTGTGAATTTTATAAAATTAATCACAGAAGGTGCAAATTGCATGGCAGTTCCTTAAAATGCCTCTAGTATGAGTATCTGAGGAAGAAATTGGTGACACTTCTTAGCTTTTATTGGATGATACTTTGGGACTCAAAAGCTAAGCCAAGGTGTAGAGGGGGAAGCCCATCCAACAGAAAGAGATCCACTGAATTCAATTCAGTAATTTATATATGGGGAAATTAATTAAGCAGGGGCTATGCAGCTTGGAAACTAGAAAGTTTTGAAAAATAATGGAAGTAGTAAGGATTTTTCTCACATAAGCATGAAAATTTGTTTGTAGAACAAAGTAAGCAGGCAGTCAGAAGACTTAGTACAAAGGTACACGTTTATTCATTTACTTACTGCTCCCTCCCTAGAAACCTACAAAGGAGTTCCTCATGGAAAATACGAGGTTTCCAGTCCAAAGACAAGATTCTGTAGTATTATTCTAAAAAGTATTTAATAATCATTCTTCGTTTTTTTTTTTTTTTTTTGCGGTACGCAGGCCTCTCACTGCTGTGGCCTCTCCCGTTGCGGAGCACAGGCTCCGGACGCGCAGGCTCAGCGGCCATGGCTCATGGGCCCAGCCGCTCCGTGGCACGTGGGATCTTCCCGGACTGGGGCACGAACCCATGTCCCCTGCATCGGCAGGCGGACTCCCAACCACTGCGCCACCAGGGAAGCCCGTGGTTGTTGTTTTGAAGCCAGATTGTCTTCTCCTCTCCATATTTTACACTGATCCTTGACAACATGGGTTTGAACTACGCAGGTCCACTTGTATGCACATTTTTTTTCAATAGTAAATACTACAGTACGACATGATCACAGTTGCTTGAATCTGTGAATGCAGGACCCCGCTACAGAGGGCTGACTATAAAGTTATAATGGGATTTTCGACTGTGCAGCCTGTGGGTGCCCCTAACCCACCACTGTTCAAGGATCAACTGTACTTCATCCTGTTAGTCCCATAATTCTTATGTAATTGCTTATGGCTAGCATGGTGAATTCTCCACTGAAAAGCACAACTCCTCTTGCCATTCTATTTCACATTTTGCCTGCCAGATTGTACTTTGTATGTTTCTGTTGATATTAATAAGGCAAAATCATTTACTTAGATGGATACATCTTTTTATAAGAAGTTCTATCAGTCATAAAAGAGGGGAGTCGTTTTCAGAAAGGTCATTACATAAAGCCTCCAAATACATTAAAAAAAACTTTCCTTCTATAATTCTTGGATTCCTCTTGGTAGAGAACTTTAAAGGCTAAATTACCTGAAAGAATGTCTTGTACCTATGATTTTCTCATTGGGACACATGAGAACACCCAAGCCATCAACATGTATGTGAAGAATGACAAGATTCTTCTTTGTGCAGTTGGCAAAGGGAGACTTGGATCCAGATGTCCAAGACCATTTACCCCCAGAATAGTAGCAATGAAATAATACCATGGAATCTCTGTCCAAATACCTCTGCTTACGATATTGGATAATTTGGTATCAAGTTGGATCCCATTTAAGGAGAGGAGTGTAGCAAGAAAGTACTTAAAAAAATAGACCTCTTTGTAAAGTGGTTCCTAAGATGATGTCACTGCAACCCTGCAAATGGCATTTAACATGTGAAGGTTTCATGCACGGGTCCCCCTTCTCTTTTTTTTCTGCCAACCGTCTGTCATTTTTATTGGCCAATGCATCATCAATCCCTTTTGAAAAGAAAGAAGCCAGAGTTGAAACTAAAACCGATCCATTGTACTCTTTTTTTCTGGTTTTGGAAAAGGATACAATGAGATGGGAGGTTGAAAATTTTAATAAATGAAATTTATTAACTTTCTGTAGCTTTCCTTTGTCCCTTTAGTATTTGGTATCTTGCGTCAGCCAGAACTGGCCTGTAAAAGCTACATTTGAATATTAAAGTCTAAATCTGTTCAACTAGCTTACACTAGATGGAGGTATTTTCATATGCAAGTACACTGTAATGTATGATCTACCCAGGCATAGAGTCGAGGGTTTGAAGATATTTATTTTTAATAGCATTTTTAGTTGTTGACTGGTTCAAGTTTTCCTGCCAATGATTTACCCAAATTTATCAAGTATCTCTCCACCATGAAATAAAATGCCCTTACAGTCACCCTTCCCTGAATTTTAACGACTGTGCTCTTTTCAGACTCGACAGTTTAAGTAAATGGTATATCATCTTCCATTTACTATGTAATTGTAGGCTTACGCTTTTGAGTCTATGTCAACTTTATTGCCACCTTCAAAAGTTTATTATAATGTTGTAAATTTTTACTTCTCAAGGTTAGCATACTTATGAGTTGCTTCACGATTAGGATTCAGGAAAGAAGGAACTTCAGTAGGAACTGATTGGAATTTAACGATGCAGCATTCCATGGGTACTGATTTCAAAGAATGATATTACAGCAGTTACACAGCAGTTACCTTCATGATTTCCCAGGAATAATTGTGTGGAGATTATGGTTGACAAAAAGATCTTACTGACAGTTTAGCACAGGCAGGACTAATTGAACATCATACACTTCTTTTCTTTCCTCCCCAATTTTGTGCTTGTAGGTAACAACAAAACACGTTTGTGTTTGTATTACAAGTAGGGGAGACTGCCTAAGGGGCTAACTCTAGAAGTTTTGTTCTGTCTAATGAAGTGAAAAATGAAAATGCCTCAAGTTTTGTGCAATATAATAGTCGCAGTAAAAACCAAGTGAAAAGTCTTATCCAAACATATGGAATTTAAGAAAAAAAAATGTCATGAAGAACCTAAGGGTAAGACAGGAATAAAGACACAGACCTACTAGAGAATGGACTTGAGGATATGGGGAGGGGGAAGGGTAAGCTGTGACAAAGTGAGAGAGAGGCATGGACATATATACACTACCAAACATAAAATAGATAGCTAGTGGGAAGCAGCCGCATAGCACAGGGAGATCAGCTCGGTGCTTTGTGACCACCTAGAGGGGTGGGATAGGGAGGGGGGGAGGGAGGGAGACGCAAGAGGGAAGAGATATGGGAACATATGCATATGTATAACTGATTCACTTTGTTATAAAGCAGAAACTAACACACCACTGTAAAGCAATTATACTCCAATAAAGATGTAAAAAAAAAAAAAAGATGGTATCTGCTGCGAAAGTATTTGAGAAGAATGTGCTAAATGGCTTGGTATTTTCTGTAGGAACCCCGGAGCGAAATACAGTTTGCGAAAGTTGTCCGGATGGGTTCTTCTCCAATGAGACGTCATCCAAAGCACCCTGTAGAAAGCACACAAACTGCAGTGCACTTGGGCTCCTTCTAACTCAGAAAGGAAACGCAACGCATGACAATGTATGTTCTGGAAACGGTGAACCGCCTCACAAGTGTGGAATAGGTAATTATGTTTCAAAATAGCAGTCTTTGTACCACCTCTGAGTTGAATACAAGACCCTCCAGCCCTTCTTAGTCAAACTTGTATTTTCCCTTTCTTGAATTTTAACCAACTAAGACTATTCCCTGTGCATCATCGCTAAAGCCACAACTCAAAATTTTTCAAAAAGTCCCCATCTTCTCACAATCATGCTCCAAATCCTGACTTTCACACTTGAATCAAATGTTACCCACGGAGAACGGGGTGGTGTAAAGATTTTGTTTAAGGTTCGATGATCAGAGTCCAAATTGCAGAATTTTTTAAGCTATGCATTTTTATCACTTTTATCTGTATTATTAGCCAAAGTATAAATTGGCAACAAAGAAGCATAGTGACATACATAGATGACAAATTAGAAATGCAATACTGGCTTTGTTACCTATGGTATTACTGCATCTGTTGCATGGAAGTTCTAAGTTCCTGTACTTGTCTTCAACTCTTTATTCAGGAAAGGTCAGTAGCTCCAAGCTCAAGTTACCTGAATGTACCTCATGTTGGTGATGGTACTAATCAGGTTGCTGTCCTCACCTTGTCACTCCTACCACCACACTAACCTCAGACCTTCTACCAAGGACTCATCACACCAGGGAGGATCGACCTTTTAGCATTTAATCAGCTTGACTCTCCTCAAACATCTTTTTGTGTGACATAGAAGTATATAAAACATAGGAATGTGGGTTGGGAGATTGAAGATTCAAACCCAGTTCCAACATTCTTTCACTGCGCTGTAAAAATCTTAGATAAGTCATTCAGCTTTTCTGCTTTCTTATTAAATAATGGAACGAGGGAAGGGATAGAAGAAGAGTGACCTCTAACATTCTCTTTAATTCATTTATACTTTTATTTCTATCGTTCTTTGAGCACTTACTATACGCCTGACACTTTTGCTATATGGGCTTTAATCTTTATAAAAATACTGTAAAGTTTGTTCAGGTTAATGTATGAACTTGAATGGCAGAGTCAGGATTCAAACCCAGACCTAATGAATCCAAAAACAAACTATTAATCCCTGGGATATACCAACCCTACCCAGACACTCAGGCCATTGCACTTCTTTTCTAAATGACATGTTTTTGTGTTTGATTATTTTCCCACTTAATGTACGCTTATACATCTGTATCCATCCTTGTTCCCAGAGGTAAACTATGTGTCTGTGTGTGTGCAGAAAATAATACACTATTTCAGATTACTTTTCAAGCTCCCTTAAAGACAGTGATTTGACATTGATCTTGAAGTAACCTGTAGACACCAGCTAAACCTTTAACAAAATATTTCACAGTTACATTAAAATATGTTCATGTATATATTAACATATATATACACATTATGCTATATATATAGAATTTTTGCTGTAAGTTATTTATAGCAGTAATACATTCTTATTAGACGTTTGTTAAACTCTCCCCCCACAAAATGCTCTAAAAGAACATTAGAAAGGACATAAACCCAGTTGGATTAGTGATCTGCCACTAAGACCAGGCAACAGAAGATTGATTTTATTCAAACTTCTCATTTTAGCATGCAATATCCTGGAAAACTCAACTGTGTTGGTTTTTATTATTACTATTATTATTATTATTTTTGTCCCTTAGACGTCCAAGAATCCAATTATTGAGTAAATCTTCTTGGTTTTCCCACCTTCCTTTAGACATGACCCTGTGTGAGGAGGCATTCTTTAGGTTTGCTGTTCCTACAAAGCTTACCCCGAACTGGCTCAGTGTCCTGGTAGACAATTTGCCTGGCACCAAAGTGAACGCAGAGAGCATAGATCGGATAAAACGACGACACAGCTCACGAGAACAGACTTTCCAGCTGCTGAAGTTATGGAAGCATCAAAACAAAGACCAAGATATGGTCAAGAAGATCATCCAAGGTATGGGAACCTGAAATAAACAACTCGATCAGAAATCAGAACACCTGTCGGCCCTACAACAGAAACAGGACTATGTACCTGTTTAGTTGTGTGGATGATGTTTCCCTTTGGGAATTACTGTTGGACTGAAAACGTATTCATCAAGTGATAGTGGATATGCTATTCCTAGAGCAGTCATGTGAGGTTTTGTTCTCACCTCCTCTACTCCCCAATTTCTTTTTCAAGTGTCTCTCTAAAGGGAGAGATAATACATTTCAAATGTGGGACTAGACCTCAGGAAATCTGACTCTGGATCCCCTTAGCAGTTTTAGGAGCATCCCTTCTGGCCTATCTAGAAGTTCTTTAACCACTTTAGATCTTACTTTGCAATTCTACCAGGAAACTATGTTGGATTTATGTGGTAATTCTCTCCAGAGAGCCTCTAAGTGTCTTACAGGTATCCTCTCATTAATCCTCACAACACAGCCTATTTTATTTTACTTTTAAAAATTTATTTACTTATTGATCTATTTTATACATATTAGTGTATACATGTCAATCCCAATCTCCCAATTCATCCCACCACCACCACCTGCCACTTTCCCCCCTTGGTGTCCATACGTTTGTTCTCTGCATCTGAACACAGCCTATTTTAAGATTACCATTTTAATAGCATGTGTTGTGAGGATTAATGAGATAAGGTCTGTAAAGTGTTTGAGTTTCTTGGAGAATCTCCTTTAGAAACTCTGTGTGTGTGTGTGTGTGTGTGTGTGTGTGTGTGTGTGTGTGTGTTATGATGGGAGAGAATCGGAGGGGAAAAGGAAGTAAGTTTCATCCAGTGTGGACTATAAGCTTTAGGATACACAGTAGAAAAAGTTCTGACTTTAATTAGCATCGGGAGGACATGGTAGAAAAAATGAGGGAGCGTTTTCATAATGCAGACAGTGTCAAGGAGAAATCCATTCTGCTCTTCACATGTAGTTAAATGACTGAGGAGTCCTACACAACCTTAAAGCCTCAAACATCTGAAACTGAGGCAACAGATTTTAGGCGACTGACAGCTTTAATAGTTGAATGGTTTCAGTTGTGCAAAGAGTAAACTTGTCTTCTGTTTTTGGCAAACAAAATGTATTCTTTGAAAGTATAATTAGCCCTGAAGCAAAAAGAGAGGGAAGGAGAGAATCAGAGACTGTTAGAATTGGAAGGGACCCAATTTCCTATTTTATAAATGAGGACATTTCAGCCCAGAAAGATGAACAGACTTGCCTTCGGGCCCACAGATAATAAATGACTCATGTCATCAATAGAAACGTTATTTATTGCCTCTTATGTTATGTCCTAGCTCATTACTGAAATATTCTCCAGGCCATGTGTATCCTGCTGTTCTTTGGCCTCATATTATTGGGTTTTCACGGCTCCTCCTTTGTGCTGACGATCTCCTGGTGCTATTTATTAAAGACCGTTTGAAGGACCTAATTCTTCAAATAGCACATATATTGGGTATCAGTTAATGAAAGTTTGTATTATAAAATAGCTAACTTTGTGTTTTTCCTAAAAGGTTACACTTTTAATTTCTCCAAATTTTCTTAGAAAACGGTGTGTCTGTAGTTTCCCACTGTTCTTTTCCAAATTTGGGCTTTTCACAAAGCTGTGTTGGATGCCTAGAATATAGGAAGCATATTAACCTAGTGTAACACAAAACAATATTTCACTCAATTCTCAGAAATAACTAGCATTACTTAAGCCCTCCCAAAAGGAAAGGAGGAGGTTCTCCTTAAAGTTACGAAATTCTGGGGAACCTCCTTTTGCCTCAGGGAAGTTTTACGGCGGCTTTGGGTGGATGACGTGAATGTCTCTGGGTTTTGCTTTATGCAGATATCGAACTCTGTGAAAAGAGCGTGCAGAGGCACATTGGGCACGTGAACCTCACCTTCGAGCAGCTTCTAAGGCTGATGGAAAGCTTGCCGGGGAAGAAAGTGACGACAGAAGACATTGAGAAAACAATGAAGACGTGCAAATCAAGTGATCAAATCCTGAAGCTTCTCAGCC
The DNA here is from genome assembly GCF_003676395.1 of Aethalodelphis obliquidens. Lineage (NCBI taxonomy): Eukaryota > Metazoa > Chordata > Mammalia > Artiodactyla > Delphinidae > Aethalodelphis > Aethalodelphis obliquidens. Next base: position 6,554,869 of record NW_020838023.1, on the reverse strand, counting down.
TCTGGCGAATAAAGAATGATGACCAAGACACCCGCAAGGGCCTGATGCATGCCCTAAAGCACTTGAAGACATACCACTTCCCCAAAACTGTCACTCAGAGTCTGAAGAAGACCATCAGGTTCCTTCACAGCTTCACCATGTACAGATTATATCAGAAGCTATTTTTAGAAATGATAGGGAACCAGGTCCAATCATTAAAGATAAGCTGCTTATAACCGGAAATGGTCATTGAGCTGTTTCCTCACCATGGACCAGATCCAATAAATGAATAAACTGTTTCTCAGGCGCTTGAGGAGGGTACAATGATTTCTTTCTCATCACCAAGGACTAGATCTGGCCACAGGGCCTGAAAAGAAACTATGGTGTGGAGAAAGAACTCACATCTCCCCTCAAAGTTTAATAAATCCCAAATAATTTATCCAACTAACAGATTTGGTCCAATATCTACTGACTATATTTTTCCTTGTTACTGCTTGCAGTAATTCAACTGGAAATAAGAAACTAGACTCCATTGTGCCTTACTAAACATGGGAATGTCTAACTTAAATAGCTTTGAGAATTCAGCTGTACTAGAGGCTTTTATTAGAAAGCCATTTTTTTCTGTAAAAGTTACTAATATATCTGTAACACTATTATAGTATTTGCTATTTATATCCATTCAGATATAAGGTTTGTACATATTACCATCCTGAAGGGAAACTGTGTAAGACTTAATTTTAGAAAGAAAAAAATATATATTCTGTTTATTATTATGACAAATGAAAGAGATAAAATATATTTTTTAACAGAATATTTGTAACATTTCCTAATAGGTACTGCCATTCTTCCTGTGTAGAGTATTTTTGTAATATACTTTTACCTGTGTAAACTGAATTATCATTTTATAGAAAATGCATTATTTAGTCAATTGTTTAATGTTGGAAAGTGTATGAAATATAAATTATCTGAATATTAGATGCTCTGAGAAACTGAATGTACCTTATTTAAAAGATTTTATGTTTTTACTATATAAACAACATCATTAAAGTTTTCAAATTATTTTTCATCGCTTTTCCTCTTGCTTTTATGTGAATGGGACATGAATGGGTCTGAGCTTTCACAATTTTCCCTTTCTTTTATCACCAGGACCATCTGGGAATTGTTAAAAATGAAGATTCCTGGACCAATTTATTGAGAAACTCTGGAAAGGAGGGCAGAAACCTGCATTTTTAACAAGTTCCAAAGTAATTTTTACTACACTAAAGTTGGAGAACTTCTGAAGTCAAGCTTAGTATAGAGATGGCACAAACAACTTATAATGACTGCCACTAGCATCAAGAGACCAAACTACCTAAGTTCTTTGGGTTTCAAGTAATAGAAACTGGCACCACTTAAGAAAAAGTTAATTGGAAGCATGGTGTATTTGGTTGAGTGGTGCCCCTGCCCCAAATATGTTTATGTCATAATCTCCAGAACCTGTGAACGTTACTTAATTTAGAAAAAGGATCTTTCTTCGTATGTGTAATTAAGAATCTTGAGACGATAAAATCATCCTGGATTATCCAGGTGGGCCCTAAATCCAGTGGCAAGTGTGTTTATAAGAGACACATAGAGGGGAAAGACAGAAGAGAAGATGATGTGCAGACAGAGGCACAGATGGGAGTGATGTGGTTACAAGCCAATAAGCCATAAGCTAGGGAAGAAAGGAACAGATAGATTCTCCCCTAGAGCCTCTGTAGGGAGTACAGTCCTACTGATATCTTGATTTTGGACCTGCCCTCCAGGACTATGAGAGAATTAATATCTGTTCTTTTAAACCATCCAGTTTGTGGTAATTTGCCAGAACAGCTACAGGTAATAATACAGGTTGTATCCAAGCCTCAGAAACAGTAGAATTAAGATAACGCTGGGCTCCTTGATGGCAGAAGTTCCTGCACTTTCTCCTAGTCTTATATTTCTGTAACTTTTAGTTCAAAATGTCAAATTCCTAGCAGAGGGACTCCGGTTGTCCTAGGTGAGGACTGGTGTAAATATTCAGTACATGGCTAGTGAGGGTCTCTCTTCATCAGCTGCAGTTCCCAAGAAGGGGATATGACTGGGAACAGGGTCCATTACACCCCATCCTTTCACAGTCTGTGTTTCTCTTTTCTCTCACTTTTCTATGGTTTAGAATGTAACACAGATCAACCTTACCTTTGTGAAACCAGATCATTATGGCCGCTTTGACAGAAGGGTAGATCCAGGTAAATGTCACACAAACTCATAAATCTGGGGAAATAAAAGGCAGAGGTAAAGTCAAGACGTGCAAACCTGGAGAATCAGTCCCAAGGCTGCAATACGGAGTGGAAAATACTGTGGAAATTAAGTGCTGAAGTCGTTAAGTCGGAGGACAGGGGTTAACTAACAGTCATCATGTTCCCTTCAGAAGTTCCAGTTCTTCCACCAAAGTTCTTGTGCACAGAAAATGAAATGGCCTCATATACATCAGCTAAGTTTAAGAAAAGTTTGGTAGTTAATAGTATCAGATATAAATCCTTCAAATGTTAGTTTGATTGGCTTACCTGCTGCTCCTTTGGGTTCAGTCTGCCTCAAGCTTCCCCTCCAAGGGTAACAGAACATGTAAATTCATGTCAGTTTCTCTTTTTTCAAAACTTTTAATTTTGAAATAGTTTTAGACTTAACAGAACCATCCTCCTCCCTCTGGCAACCACTTGTTTGTTCTCTGTATCTGACTCTGCTTTTGTTTTGTTATGTTTGCTCGTTTTGTTTTTTAGATAACATATGTAAGTGAAATCATATGGCATTTGTCTTTCTCTGTCTTATTTCACTTAGAATATTACCCTCTACGTCCATCCGTGTTGTCACAAATGGTATGATTTCATTCTTCTTTATAGCTGAATAATATTCAACTGTATATATACCGCATCCCCTTGATCCATTCATCCACTGATAGCAGTTAGGTTGCTTCCATATCTTGGCTACTGTAAACACTGCTGCAGTAAACATATGGGTACATGTATCTTTTCAACTTAGTGTTTTTGTTTTCTGCAGAAAAATATCCAGAAGTGGGATTGCTGAACTGTATGGTAGTTCTATTTTTAATTTTTTGAGGCACCAGCATACTTCTTTGCATAATGGCTGCACCAACTTGCATTCCCACCAGCAGTGCACAGGGATTCCCTTTTCTCCACATCCTCAACACTTGTTGTTTTTTGTTTTTTTTTTCCTTAGATCAACTATATTTTTATTTTAATAGATCTTTATTGGAGTATAATTGCTTCACAATACTGTGTTAGTTTCTGTTGTACAACAAAGTGAATCAGCCATATGCATACGTGTGTCCCCATATCCCCTCCCTCTTGAGCCTCCCTCCCACCCTCCCTATCCCACCCCGCTAGGTCATTGCAAAGCACGGAGCTGATCTCCCCGTGCTATGTTGCTGCTTCCCACCAGCCAACTATTTTACATTCAGTAGTGTATATATGTTGATGCTAAACTGATGTGAAGTGATACCTCATTGAGGTTTTGATTTGCATTTCCCTGATGATTATTTTTTATTTTTATTTTTTGCGGTACACGGGCCTCTCACTGTTGTGGCCTCTCCCGTTGCGGAGCACAGGCTCCGGACGCGCAGGCTCAGCGGCCATGGCTCACGGGCCCAGCCGCTCCGCGGCATGTGGGATCTTTCCGGACCGGGGCACGAACCCGTGTCCCCTGCATCGGCAGGTGGATTCTCAACCACTGCGCCACCAGGGAAGCCCTCCCTGATGATTACTGATGTTGAACATCTTTACATGTGTCTGTTGGGCATCTGTATGTCTTATTTGGGAAAATGTCTATTCAGGTCCTCTGTCCATTTTTTAATTGGATTTTTTTTTTTTATTTTGAGTTGTGTGAGTTCTTTGCATATTTGGGATATTTACCCCCTAACGGATACATCATTTGCAAACATCTTTTCCCATTCAGTAGGTGACCTTTTCCTTTGTTGACAGTTTCTTTTGCTGTGCAGAAAAGCTTTTTAGTTTGACATAGTCCCATTTGTTTATTCTTGCTTTTGTTTCCCTTGCCTGAGGAGACATATCCCCCAAAATATTGCTCAGACTGATGTCAAAGGTCATACTGCCTATGTTTTCTTCTAGGAGTGTTATGGTTTCAGGTCTCACATTTAAGTCTTTAACCCATTTTGAGTTTATTTTTGTCTATGGTGTGAGAAAATAGTCCAGTTTCATCCTTTGGCATGTAGCTGTCAAGTTTCCCCAACACCATGCACTGGAGTGGCTGTCTTTTCCCCAGCGTATATTCTCGCCTCTGAATTTATTGACCATGTAAGCGTTAATTCATTTCTGGGCTCTCTGCTTTGTTCCTTTGGTTTACGTGTCTGTTTCTGTGCCAGTACTATACTGTTTCATACTGTCTTAACCACTGACTTTGTCTTTTCTGATGATTACTCTGTCACTTGAGAATGCGCCGATATTTTTCTTGCCTTTTCGTCTGTCTCATGATTTTTTGTTACAGCCAAATATATTGGGTAGGTCACTGGAACTGAGGTAAATAGTTTTTATACCTGGATATGGGCATGCCTTTCCTTTTGCTAGAATTGTAAAGGAAGCCTTTCCAGTAATCCAGTTAGCAATTGGACTAGTTTTGTGACTTGTTGCTGCCGTTGCTGCTACGGTTATACGCAGTGCATCACAGGTTTCCAATCCCTACAGATACTTGTTTCTAAGGTGGCTGATGTACCTCAGAGCAATGGCTGTTGGGTCCTGAGTTTCAGGTGTTCCCTTTGAATTGTGCCTCAAACTGGTTCTCTTTGCACATTCTCATTCCTCTCCCAACCCTCGTCCAGCGGTATTTTGCTGTTGTCATTTGGAGTTTCTTAGCTTCATGGTCGGGGGTGGGAAGTGCAGTCACCACTGTTCTGATTAATGCCCTTAAGCACGCCTGTGTCCCTGGGGTGTGTGGCATTCTCAGTTTTCCTGCCCCTCCCCTGGCTGCAGTTCTGGGTTCAGTACTTAATTCTGCGCTTTCTCCCCAGAATAGATTTTTTTCCCCCTCCTGTTCCCTTTCCTCAGCTGCAAGGAGTGCTTCCTGATATCCTAAAGCCAGCAGTTTTATCCGTTCCCCAGATTAATGCTTTTGTTCTTTTGGGTGAGGTGTCTTGTTCTCCCTATAGGGCTACTGCCCCTCCCTCCAAGATCTTACAGTTCTTTCTGATCTATTCTGAGAACGCTCAGTGGGGTTCATGGACAAGGAGACTGCAAAAGTGTTAGAGGACGTGGCCCAGAGGATGTGACCCCCAGTTGACCTAAGAGCTGGACCTGGGCAATCAGAGGCTCCTCACTCCACCTGTCCTTGGAACATACGCTCTGCCCACCATTCTCAGAGTGGGACTGTTTTCAAGGACTCAGGCTTGAAAGAGCAACGTGTCATTGAGACCATCTGGACTGAATATGTGACTAAATCCTGTTAAGACCTCTGCATAAGCTTTTAAGATTCTTGTGGGTGGGATCAGAGATCTACTCATCTTGCAGTTACCCAAGACAAGACTTGTATATGAGTTCCCTTGCTTCTTAAACCTGCCACCTACCAATTTGGAGTGATCTTTCTTCCTCTTTCTTTGGTCTCTCCTTGCCCTCCATGTATGGGGGCCAATTTCAGATTTCACCCAGGAAGCTCCTGAGGTTGCAAACCAACAAAAGGGTGCAGACTCCCCCAGTTTTTGCAGCACCCAGGAGTCTCACACTGTTCCACCAGCCCACACACAGCCTTCATCAATTTTCCAACTACTAAGAGCTCTTCTTACTAGTGTCCAGTTATATCTACTCCAGGTAAACACATATTTGTATGTCCTCTCTCCCTGGAATCACTAGCTCTTCTTAGATTTCGGGTCTGTTATTTGTTGTGTGACCTCAGGTCTCCAATGAGTGTTTGCCTGTTTTAAATTAAGATTATTGTATAAGAACAGTTTTAGGTTCACAGAAAATTAAGGAAGGTGCAGAGATTTCCCATTTATTCCCTGCCCGCACACATGCATGGCCTCCCTCATCATCAACGTCCCCCCACCAGAGTAGAAGAGAGTAGTAGATTTGTTACAATTGAACCTACACTGAACATCAGTATCACCTAAAGTCCATCATTTACCTTAGAGTTCACTATTGGTGGTATACATCTAATGGGTTTTTTAAAAGTCATGGATTTGAATTTAGTTCTGTTCTTTTTGTCAGAAGTTTGAGAACATCACTCATTCCAGCTCTCTACATCCTCCAGCTCTGCACGTTCTTCCCAGGAGGAAGCCAAAACTTAGTCAATTTTGCTGTTTAAAGACTTGATGTGAAAGATTGGATGGGAGTTAAAACTATCCACATGAGTTCAGACCCACTATCTCTTCTGGTCCATCCAGAGACCTACACAAGTTGTTAAGTATTTTTAATGAATTAGTATTATGGAAAAAAAGGATTCAGACCAAGAAACAATTTTGAAATCCTTATTCTAGACCTGTCATGAAAAATATTCTATGAAGTTTTCATTTATATACCCATGCTTTCCTATTCTACCTATTTTACTAAGCATCTTATTCAATAGACTATCTTCAGTATTTTACTCATATGATGAAAATCTAATTTGTTAATTTATTGAAAAAATATTTGAGTGCCAAATTAGAGTATTCAATACAATGTACTTTATACCCAGTTTTAAACAAGAGACACAGTGGCAAACCATCATTGCTCTCAAGAGTGTAGTCTTAGGTTATTTTAATTTGCTAATTGTGAAACCATCCCTGTCAAACACAAAGGTATTTATGCTCAGGTGTAGAGATGAGTGTGAAAGAAAGGACTTGAAAAACAGAGAACTCTATACTCCTTTACCAATGCAGAGATAGCTCTGGAAGTAGCTCTTTTCAAAATACTTAGTACCTCTGAAGATTTTCCTAAAATGATAGCCAAACTCTCTGATAAACTTTTACTATTCTTTTTCCCTTGATCAAAGTTCATAACAGTGGCTGTTATCACTTCAATTATTTTAATTATGACTGTTGATATTGAATACAACTATATTCTAATTCTTTGACTTTCTTGCTGTTGTTTGCCAAATTTCTCTCTCTCTTCAAATCTAGTAAACCATAAAATAGGGATTTAACAATAATAATAGCCAGCAGCAATCATCTCTGTAACTGAGTTTAAATACATCTGTTCTGAGGATGGTTATACTCCATTTGGGAAGACAGGATACACAAGTGAAAGAGCAATTGCTAACATCAAACAGGATATACTTAGTGCCAATTGATTTGTATAAACATGGCACAGTCATCAAATGTCATCTTTTAAGCTCAGGAAAGGCCAAGAAGCAGTAAGTTCAATTAGGTCTTGTAGACACACCTAGGTAGAGAGAACATGTAGGATATTTTAGACATAAGAAGTTGTATTGGAGCCCAGAGATGGAAACAACCTAAGTGCCCATCATTGGAAGAATGGATAAAGAAGATGTGGCAAATATATACAATGGAGTATTACTCAGCCATAAAAAGAAACGAAATTGAGCTATTTGTAATGAGGTGGATGGACCTAGAGTCTGTCATACAGAGTGAAGTAAGTCAGAAAGAGAAAGACAAATACCGTATGCTAACACATATATATGGAATTTAAGAAAAAAAAATGTCATGAAGAACCTAGGGGTAAGACAGGAATAAAGACACAGACCTACTAGAGAACGGACTTGAGGATATGGGGAGGGGGAAGGGTAAGCTGTGACAAAGCGAGAGAGAGGCATGGACATATATACACCACCAAACGTAAGGTAGATAGCTAGTGGGAAGCAGCCACATAGCACAGGGAGATCAGCTCGGTGCTTTGTGACCGCCTGGAGGGGTGGGGTAGAGAGTGTGGGAGGGAGGGAGACGCAAGAGGGAAGAGATATGGGAACATATGTATATGTGTAACTGATTCACTTTGTTATAAAGCAGAAACTAACACACCATTGTACAGCAATTATACCCCAATAAAGATGTTAAAAAAAAAAAAGAAATTGTATTGGAAGAGTCACAGAGGCTAAAAATATACGTAACATGTTGAAGAAACATTGTCTAGACTCATGTAGTTTATATAAAAATTCAAAGAGTACTATTAACTAAGCTTGTAGAAGTTTATTTCAACCCACATAGTTATAGATAAAATTGCTTGATTTACCCAAAACTCTTCCTTTTAGTCTGGTAAGCACCTCCTTCTTTTAAGGAACTACTCTCTCCCATTCCACCCCAAACTCAACACGTAGTTCCAATGGGAGCTGATACTAATAGCCTCTCTTTCTGCCAGTCTCAACCCTTCCCCATTGCTATTCCAAGGTATTCAATGAGATAACTTCTTTAGGATTTGTGCATTTGGAATTACTTGAATTTTCTTTTTTTGTTCAATGAAAAACTATAAAAATGTGAACCTAAAGCCATTAGAGCCCACAGAGAAAGGGAGCTAACAGAGACAACTAAGAAGAAGAGATAGGCAAAGGATCCTAATGATGTTCAAGCCTCTGGTTCTAGCCATACTTTTTCTTCCTGTTATTTCTTTTTGTGAACCACTGACTTTTCCTTCTCACTCAAGCCAGTTTCTGTCATTCATAAACAAGAGTCCTGCCTAACATGTGGAGTAAATAAGAGGTCCCTAAATGCCAGACAAAGATGTTTGGATTTGAGGAGCCAACTGTGATGACTGTGAGGTCCTATCCACCTGAGAATCTTTAGTTTTATAACATTTACAGCTAAACACAATAGGAGCCATGGAGGTCTTAAGAAAGGTATTGAAGTTTTCAAGGCAGCACTTCAAGAAGATTATCCTGGCAGAAGAGTATAGAATGGACTGGAGCAGAAATAGGCTAGAGACAGTTAACGCAGAAGAGTTGACTATGAGAACAGTTCAGCCATGAAGTAAACAGACAACTCAGACGGGGGGTGGGAGCCCAGAGCGGAAGAGAAAGATCATTTTAAAGAATCGTTAATCTTTCCAAAAGAGTCATCGAAGGAGGAGCACCGTCACTGGACATTTGGTTATGACTAATGGATTGGGATTCCGTCTTTTTCCAAGTATTTAATACAAATAAATCTCCCATTTCCTTGGGTTTCTTGAGTCTTTTCCCAGGGAAATCCACCTCATCTTTTGAGACACAAAAGCTTAAGTCATCTTTCCACAAAAATCCTTCTAACTAAAACAAAGACGTCTTCCAAATTGACATTTCTATAGCAATTTTGGTTTTTTATGACTCACTGATTTCAGAAAAGAGGAGGTAAACAGGGCAGATCATGCATAAAACCCGTGTCATCCTGATGGAATCATAGGTTACTAAGAGACCACGTGAGGTCATCTGTTCATCTCTCATACCCTGGTCCAACCATTCCTAAACCATCCTGGAGAGTGATGACCTCAGATTTCATAATTTTAAAAGTATCTTATTGCTTAGTGATTCCCCCACAACATATACCCATGGACACACACAGCCAATGGAACCCAATTCCAGGACTTAATTGCTCTCACTCTGAAATTGAAACTGGGAAAAATGGTTTCTTTAATAGAAATTCTTACTTTGAATTTTAGAGCAGGTAGGCCTTTCTAGATTGTTCTAACCCAGTGTTTATCAGACATAACCTAATCATAAGCATATTTATCAAAATGCACATTCCCAGTACCCTTCCAGAATGACTTTGATTCCATGGGTTAGGAGTAGGATGCTAGAATTCTTACTGGGCAATTTTGGAAATAATTGTATCTAATCCTTAAGGATCCAAATGAGGCTGTGAGACATTAAATTGCATAGCTGGAAGAACTCAGAGCTCCTAAGACTCAGAACTCTACTAAGACTCTTGTTTAACTTTGTGCTTCTCTTAATGAAGATGGGAAACAACTAGCTTTCCCTCCTTGGGTGCACTTAATCACACTGTGCATGTATCTATTCAATACCATTGCACTTATCAACTGACAGTTTAACTGTCTCTTGATACTGATGTTAATGGTAATAATAACAACAGCAATAATAATACTCGCTATCATTTATTACGTGCTTTCCTGTTATCCCCAGATTTGGGTCCATTTAGGTTCTTAGAAAACAATGTTTTGTAACTGAAGTAAGTCAGAAAGAGAAAAACAAATATCGTATAATGTTGCCATATGTGGAATCTCTTAGACAAACGGTACAGATGAACTTATTTGCAAAGCAGAAATAGAGTCACAGATGTAGAGAACAAACTTATGGTTAACAAGAGGGGAAGGAGGCGTGGCATGAACTGGGATATTGGGATTGACATATATACACTACATATATATACATATATGTATATATATATGACATATATACACTGTGTATATATAATTTGTTATCTATCTATAAAATAGATAGATAATTTGTTATCTATCTATCTATAAAATAGATAACTATTGCTAACCTACTGTATAGCACAAGGAACTCTACTCAGTGCTCTGCGGTGACCTAAATGGGAAGGAAATTTTAAAAAGAGTGGATATATGTATACATATAACTGATTCACTTGCTGTACAGCAGAAACTATCACAACACTGTAAAGCAACCATACTCCAATAAAAATTAATTAAAAATAAAAATAAAATAAAATAAGAACACAGTGTTCTATAAAGACAAAAGCCAGGAAGTCCCTGATCCATCTTCCAACTCGCCATTGCTTCTACACTGACCTCGGAACTCACAGAAATTCCCTTTAGAAACATGCTAAGAACATAACCCTGCACTTCAGCCCATTAATAGACATCATCTCATTAAATCTCAACAACCCAATTCGTTAACTCTCCCTAACCCAGTTGTTATGTCATTATTTCACTAAATCCTTACAGCCCTACCAGCTGATTTCCCCTGACATCCACTATTTTTTTTTTTTTTTAAATTAGACCTCTATTATTATCTGCTGCATGGACTGGGTACAATATTTGCCCGATCTAGTCACAGCTATCCCAAGTCTTATACTTCCTACCAATGATCTATCCTTTGGATTTTAGCTCAAGATGACAAACATCACTCCTGAAATAGGATGACAGTAAGAGGCAAGAGAGGAAAAAGTCACATTTTTGAAAAACAAAATCCACTAGCCAGGAACCCAAGAGTCATGGCTTTGTATGGAAAGTTCCATTTGCTTTTTGTGGCACCTGGATCAGATTTTCCCCTCCAGCCAGGAGAATATGCCACTCAAAACATCTGCCTTGGATGGTGGCGTGATGTATTCTGCCATTAAGCACTCGTGGCAAGGAACACATCCAGGATTTGCTTACTAAGAGGAGGTGGCAAAAGAAGCAGCTTTGCTAAAGTCTCCAGAATAAATTTCTGTTTAAACCCGAACCGTGAAGTTGAAACTGGGTATTAAAGAAACGTAAAGCCTGCAGACTCACACTTGGGTATAACTGGCACTATACCTTTTCCCGATTATTTGAAAATAATAATGTTGATTAACATTATTGATTAAACTGTTGATTAAGCCACACTTAAAGAATACGGAATTTCACAGTAAAGTTTCTAGAAAAAATAAAATGAGATGGGGTGTGGGAATTAAAAAATAAGGGCAGATTCCACTTAGAGATAAGTAGCTATCTTTCTCAGGAGCAGGTCCTCGTGAGTTAATAAACCTTTAGTAAAGGAAAGGGCTTTAAAGTGAGACACACCTGATTTTAAAATCCTCTCTCTTCTCCTAAACAACATGATTGCTTTGGGGCTCAGCCTCTCTGTCTGCATAATCCATGGACTAAAATCTCAGAAGCTTATCTGGACATCCCATGTAAGCTTCTAACACATTACATGGCATATAAACAAGTGCTTTTTAAAACTTCATAAAAAGGATGGTTCCCAGCTATTCTGTGTGGTCATCTTGAGGGAAAAAAGAAAGGGGCATTCCTCCAGAAAACTGTGCTGGTTATTTGGTTCAGAGTTGGAACCACATCACCCCAAAATGGGAAGAGAGGCAAGTCAAGAGAAGGCACTTAAGGAGACAAAGAGGTTTCCACAAGCCTGGCTTTCATTCTGGGCCCCACTAAAGCTTTGGAGTGCCTATGACAGTGGTGCTATGCAGAGTATGGACACAGTGCACCTGCAGCTCAGATGGTTTGTGACAAATGCAGCACCAAGCAATCGCAGGCACCATGAAGGTAGCAGATGCAGACCTTGCAGAGATGTTCTCTGTTCGCGTTCTTAGCAGAGATGGTGAAGTTTTCAATTAAGGGAAGACCCTCTTTAAGACAAAAGTCTAACAGTCACTGACATTTGAGAGGCTGAGTTAATCTATCCCCCCAAAGTTGGACAGTTCTTTGAGTGTTCAGTGAAGCCACATCAATCACTTGACTTCCTTTTGATGAATCTGGATAAAACAAAATCTCTCTCAAAGAACCATTCCAATTGGAAATCACCTTAAAGGACAGGAGAAAATAGCAATCAGTGAGTATCTGTCATGTGCCAAGATCTTCTTATGTTCGTTCTCTTAACAGCTTTACACATTAGGCCTTAATATTACCATTTTAAAGATAAAGGGCTATGGCCCAAAGAGAATAAATTATGTGCCCACTATTTCATAGCAAGGAAGTAACAGAGATAGATTTTGAACTCCATTTTATCTTTAAAACTCTTGATATTTCATTGTATCACACTGGTCCAAAGGCAGTGGGGAAGTCAGACAGCAGTAAATTAAGAATCAAGAAGTGGGCATTTAAAAGTGGTATTTAACGTTCTCTGCATTTTCTTTCTGTGCATTTGCCCTAGTGTGGGGGGTTAACGGATTTCACACAACTCTGATTTTTGCCCACAGATAGTTACGTCGCGTTAGTGTACACCTATTCTGCTTTCACCCCGAGTGGGTGAGCAGAAATTCTATTCTGATACTAACTAGCCAGTTAGCACAGACCTCATAGATTAAGGGGAAAAGTCCTCCACAAGCCTGCCCAGCCACCAGCCACAAGTTTCAGGGGGTCCCCAGGCCCCCCATGCTTCTGACTGGCTACAAAGAAGGGGTTCCTACAACCCCCTCAGGTTTGATAATTTGCCAGAATAACTCACAGAACTCAGGGGAGCCCTGTACTTACGACTGTAGTTTACTATAAAGGATACTCCTAGTGACAAGATCTGGGAGGGTCCTGGGAGGGTCCATGGCTTTCCCCTTTGGAATCAGATGCATCACCCTCCCGGCACATGAATAATGTGTTTACCAACAAGGCAGGTCCACTGTCCAGAGTTTTTATTGGGGTGTTATTACATGAGCATGATTGATTGAACTCAATTTCTAGCCCTCTTCCACACCCACACCCCAGAAGTCAAAATAACTCAAAGTTGCAACACTAGTCAACATGGTTGGTTTATCTTATGACCACACCCTACACTAAAACTATCTAGGAGCCTACCATTTGTAATTATATAAGCATAAAAAAGACACTCTTCATCAGTTGGGATAGTTTAAGGATTTAGAGTCTTCCAGGGACAAAGGCCAGTAAAATTCTTTATTATATACCACCACCCTACCCCATCCCACTCTCCAAACTTGTTCTCTTTCCTAGCATCTCAGTTGTCATGGGCACCATCAACCACCCTTTAAGCCTGCCACACTAAAAACCTGAAGCTGTCTTCACCTTTTCTCTGCTCTTCTTAGGTAGGTTAATTTCCCTTGGGTTGATTTTCTTCTCCAGGTTTCCTGGGTTCATCTTCTCCTCTCCACTTCTACTACCACCATTACCACTGCCATTCAGAATTCAAACCCATAGGAGCCTAAGTTGTTGTCCAATTTCCTGACTGATCTGCCTGGCCCCAGCTTCATCTACTTCAATCCTTCTTGCACAAAACTATCAGATCAATCTTCATTAAACATCCCAGTAATTAGCAGTAATTTGTTCCTCTGAACAACCTGTATGAGAATCCTTTTCTCTGTACCATAAGGTCCCCTGTGATGTCACCCTTCCTTGCTTTTTGCTCAAGAAAGATCAGAAAAGCAACCAGAGTTCTAAATGGTCTTAAGGAAAAGCACACAGGATGGTAACTGGAATGAGCACTGATCCAGAGTCCAGAAGGATTAGGTTTGAATCCTGACTCAACTGCAAGCTACAGATGCCTACATTGTAGAGGCACTGTATAGGGCAGAGACGTAAGGTGCTCAGTACCTAGGTTATTTAACACAGAAAATCTAATCTGCAGTTAAGTGGGTGTTTTTCACTCTCATTTCTCTAAACCCTTCCTTTTTAAGGTACTATATTAACTTTGTATTGCTGCTGAAACAAATTACATGAACAGTGGTACCAATTAACTTTCTTTCAGTTCTGGAGGTCAGAATTCCACTGGGATAAAATGAAGGTGTTGGCAAGGCTGTGTTCATTCTGGATGCCCTGGTACAGAACCTGTTTCCTTGTCTTTCCCAGCTTCTGAAAGCCATCTGCCTTCCTTGAGTCCTTTCTCCACCTCCAAAGCTAGCAACTGTAGGCTGAGTCCTTATGGTGTCATCTCTCTGGTTCTCCTTCTTTTGTCTCCTTCTTCCACAGTTAAGGGCCCATGTGACTACATTGGGTCCAACTGGATAATCCAAGCTAATTCTCCAGTTTAAAGTCATCTGATTAACAATCTTAATTCCACCTGCATCCTTACTTCCGCTTTGTCATATAAAGTAACATATTCGGATGTCCCAGAGATTAGGATATAGGCATCTTTGGCCAGGGGAGGGCATTATTCTGTCTCATGCTGAGTTCAGGTAACCCATTACCTATGAAGCTTTCCCTGAGGGCTCTCATCTGCATTGGTCTCTTTCCTCTAACCCAGCAGTGTTCAATCTTGCCTGTACACGGGCATCACCTGTGGCACTTCAGAAACGATTGGGTCCCATTCTTGAGAATGTGGATTAAATTGGTCCAAGGTGTTACCTGAGCAAAGGATTTTTTTTTTTTTTTTTTTTTTTTTTTTTACAAAACTCCCCCAATGATTCTAATTATGCAGCCAAAATTGGGAGACACTGAATTTTGGGGAATTTTTGTATTTTCACCTTATCTGTCAATGTACAGAGGAGGTATTACAGGCTGATTAAAAACAAGACTGCAGTCAAATTACCTGTAGTCACATTTTTTGGCTCCACTACTAACTAGTGGTCAGATCTTGAGCTAGTTAAGCAATCACTTGGTTTCTTTGTTTCTTTATTTGTAAACTGGGAAGAAGAATAATGCCCCACAGAGTTGTTAAGAACACTGAATGATATAATGCATGAAAAGTGTCCAGTGTAGCACACAGCTCAGAATGTGCTCCCAACCAATACTAGCTCTAAGAATGTTTCACGGTCATTCACTTTATCTTTGAAACTCACCTACAAGCTTTGCCTGGGCATAATCAGCCCCTCTTTCTGTGGTTCTCAAAAAACACTTGTTATTTGATGGATAGGAAACAAGCAAGTGTAGCCAAACCACATGATTGCAGCTCTTTGAGCCATAAATCTTATTTTAGTTTTAGTATAGCTTTGTCGTATCTTTGCTTTCCAAGTGTGTTTAACCCGTGTAATCTGGATGCACGTCAGAATCATTTTGGAAGCTTTTTAAAAATATTAGGCCCAGGGCCCACCTCCTCGCAGAGATATTAATTCAGGTGGGCCCCAGGCATCAGTGTTTTTTAGGTCTCCAGGTAACTGCAATACACAGCAAGGTATGAGACTCTCTGACCTGGACTAAATTTCTACAACTGCTGTGCTCTGGGTACAGTCGTCCCTCAGTATCCACGGGGGATGGATTCCAGGACCCCCACAGATATCAAAGTCCGAGGATGCTCGAGTCCCTTATATAATATGGCATAGTTCATTCTGCCCTCCGTGTCTGCGGGTTCTGCATCCATGGATTCAACCAACAGTGGATGCAGCCAACCATGGACTGAAATCGCAGCTGGTTGAATCAGTGGATGTAGAACCTCTATACCGAGGCTGACTGTACTTCTAATGAAGCTAGCGACGTATGCCTGAGAATGCCATGGTGAGTCTATTGATTGGGAGAGAGTTTAGTAAAGGGAAAATAAGAAAAGAGGAGGGATTTAAAAACAGGAAAAACCAGAATGAGAGAAAGTAAGGAAAAGGAGACGGTGAAGTACACCTAGAAGGTATCTCCTGATCATTTATTGGCACTTACGCCAGTTATTAACTGTGCTCTTCCATCCCAATTAGGTCCTTAAGGAGATACGAGGATCTCTCTTTAAGGAGGATCTCATTAGAGGATTGGAGTTTCTGTGTCCTTCCCAGAGCATGTACTCATATCAGCAAGCCTGAATCCAGCCACTGCACAGATTTCTTCTGTGGCAACTCAGGTAGGTAGTATTGGAAGAGGTGTAAAAAAAGACTAAGTTGAAAGTTTGGGGCTAGTCCTTAAACAACTCTAGAGAGGAAATTCCTTGCTCACCCTGGGTGGCCCACAGGTCACTAAGGGGCCTGCAAGGAATGTGAGTCAGAGGAGACAATTACTCAAAAAAGTTGCTCAATCTCCTAACATCTGGTGGCAGAGACAGGCTCCAAGTAACCTCAAGGTGACTTCCAGGCATGGAACATCAACCGCATCAGGCAGGTGGCCCCAGCACAAAGAAGTTTCCTATCTGCTACAAAGGGGTCTGTAGCAAAAATCACATCGTAAATTAAATTGTCATATCTTTTATAATTTATAAAATTCTTTCCCATTTATGAGTTCACTTGTTATTTTTTTTCAGGAAGAAAAAAAAAACCTTTGTAAGATACATAGGTCAAATATTATCCCCATACTTGAGATAAAGAGCCCAGTCTGAGGCAGTTAAGTGATTGAGTGATAGAGGTAAAGGCTTCTGATCTTATCTGCTTTCTGGATGCACCCTGTTCTTTTTATTTTTTATTTTTTGCGGTACGCGGGCCTCTCACTGCCGTGGCCTCTCCCATTGCAGAGCACAGGCTCCGGACGCGCAGGCTCAGCGGCCATGGCTCACTGGCCTAGCCGCTCCGCGGCACGTGGGATCTTCCCGGACCGGGGCACGAACCCGTGTCCCCTGCGTCAGCAGGCGGACTCTCAACCACTGCGCCACCAGGGAAGCCCTGGATGCACCCTTTTTTAAAGAAAAGGATAATTAGTCATGGCATAGATGATTACAAAATAAACTATAAGTATTTAAAAATGAATTATCAAGGTGCTAAAAAATAAGTATTAGGAAGGCACCAGTAAGACTCCATTTAAGAAAACTTCCTAGGAAATGTGAGTTTGGAGAGGTATTTTGACACCGAATAACAGCAATTTCCACTGGGAAATGGAATTTCAATAAACAGAAGAAAGTAAGCAGAAGAAAATCATATATATATATATATATATATATATATATATATATATATATATATGGAAAACCTACCACCATACACATACTTTGGAGTGAAAATGAAATCTCATTTGCCAAAGGTCATTGTGTTAGAAGTCAGACACTTGCTTCATCATAGCTACTGATCATTAAATATCTGAATAGCAGCACAATACAAGATTCTGGACACACATTCACCACCTAATCCTAATGACTGCCCTACAAGATGGGTAACTATTCCAAGACTGTTCTCAGTTCACATGTGAGGAGACTGAGGGGCCCCCAGGCAGTGCCCCGCAGCTGGTGGATGGCAGAGCCATGATTCAGACCCAGGTCTCTGACTCCGAGCTCATGCTTTTTCCACTGCTCTATGCCATCTCCTCAAAGCCCATAATTAAGCAAAATAATATGCTCTTCACAAATGAAAAGATCGCATGCACGAAAGTGATGAGACAACATTTGGTTGATGGGCTTCCAAATGTGCGGCGGATCCTTTTTCTGGAAACCGCATTTGGCTTAAGGGGCCTAAAGTCCAGACAGTAGTGGTGATGTAACTCGAAGTCTCCGTGGCTGTTGGCCTTGAGTCTGAAATAGCTCTGAGCCCTCCTGTCCTGGCATCTCTCCTGCACCCGCTCCCCCACCCCGACTGCCACCGAGCTCAGACTGCCCGCAGGACTTGCAAGTGGCTGAGGAGACAAGCTCATGGGGTTTGAGACAAGGTACACTGCGATCTCCTTCCTCATCCCAGTAACTATTTCCACTGCTCTCACTCTCTCCGGAGCTTATTCTCAGCTCTGTAGGACTTCACGTTTGTTTGTTTTGCTCTCAGCTCTAAAAAGGACTCTCAGCAGCAGTTCAAGGCTCTTATAAAATTACTTCTCACTTAGAGCAGTCCTGAGGGTGGCTGAAGAGGAACGATGGACACTCTGCAAGGTGGTGCTTGAGACCAGATTTTAAGCGTAATCGGCTGTGATGTCTCCCCACTCCCACTCCCGTCCACCTTGTTTTAGTCAAAGAGCATCTTCCCTCGAGTCCGAAAGTCAGTCAACAAACAGTCCACCCCAGGGTTCTCATCACACTCAACAACTTTACCTTCGAGTCCTCGTAATCCTGCAGCTGTGGTTTCTCTGTGTGTTGCCATCTCCCCTCAGTCTTCCTGGGCCCAGGTCTTGTCTTCCTTGAGAGCTTATCCTTTTCCTACCAGGGTTAGTTTCTGTTAAAAAGGAAGCAATAAAGAGTAGTGAAAAGGGGCCATGGAATTAAAGTCCAAAGAACTCAGGCTATGTTTACTTCCCTTTTCCATCACATGGATGGGATGACTGTGGACTAGCCACCTAGTTGTGGGAAACTCCTTTTCTCATATATAAAGTAGAGATCATGTAATACTTGCCCTACTTATCTCACAGACCTTTAGTAAGGATCAGAGAAAAGAGTAGATGGAAAATAACTCAATAAAGTAAGGATAAATTCACTGGCCACTCATATGACTAGAGACTGTGCTTTCACAGAGCTCCCTTTACAAAGGGGGAGGCAGAACTGGAAGTGAAGTATTATATGGTGTAATGTGGTGAAGGAATGTACAGACTGTCATGGGGGCCTGGAGGAGGGAGACTGGCTGATGTCTGGGGACATGGGGTGCCAGAAGTTCTAGAAAGAATCCAGAGAGGAAGTCAGATTTAAGCTGGGCCATGAAGGCTGAATGGACACTTTCTGAGAAAACAAAGGAGCAGAGGGCATTTCAGAAGAGGACCCGTGCACATAAAGAGCCTTATATGCTAATACGAAGTTGGCTTCCTGAGCGCCAGGACTGGGGTCAACAGCTACTTTGAAGCAGAGAGTGAAATAAGAAACATCTTTTAAAAACAGCATTTTAGAGGCAGAAGGGCAAGGAAAACATGAGAAAAATTAATTGTTGTTGTTGTTATTATTATAAGAGGTTATCTCCACATGAACCTGAAAGAGAGACTGAGTAATGATTGGGTCCAGAGTTCAGTTATCCTATGCACAAAGGAAAGGGAGTGAATCCTGGAGCAAGACTGGGAAGGGAAAGAGACACTGGTCTTCATCCACAGGTAAGGTGACACACTGAGTAGGATAAAGGCTCCCTTTCAAGGGAGTGGAAAAGAAAATGAACCGCAGAATGGCAAAATTTATCTCTGAGTCTGGACTCAAAGGAGTCTAGATAAGATCAATGACACTCTTTTGATGTGCAGGGAGGATGTCTTCTGTCACCAGTAGGGATGCAAGGAAACCCTGGAAGGGACCCCAGAAGAAGTATGCATAATACGCCCAGAAGAAGATGTATTATGTCTGAGTCTTTGTATTAAATAGCAGTTGTACTTCCCCTAATCTTAATTCCCTTCTGTTATCCCTGAGACATCAGCCATGTCACAGAAACCTTATCAACTCAACTGTGCTGTGGTGAAATAAAAATGAAGCTTGTCCAGGCAGGGATTATAATGATAAAGAGAGAAGCAGCGAGAAGAATGGTTAACATGTATTGAGAATTTTCTATGTGCCAAGAATGAAGTGTTAGGAGCTTAAGTGGATTACCTTATTTTCTCAACAATCTTGAGATTACAGAACTCTAGTTATTCTCATTTTACAGGTAAGAAATCTGAGGTTTAGTGTGGTCAAATAACTTGCGCAAATTACACATCTGAGATGTGGGGTTCTGTCTCCAGAGACACTGTCTTCGCTGCTACCCTGGATACCTCCCAGCTGAGGCTCACAAGGGGAGTGGAGGCTTCAGTCCAAGGGCGCAATGGCCACATCCAGCATGAAGTGGACCTGAAGGAGACTGGCAGCAGCCTGGGGAGCTCTCTGAGATGGAGCAGCCATTGGGGTCCATTGCAGAGTGATGGAAGTGTAGGCAACGACCCACATAAACACTGGGGATGAGTGGGGAGGAGGCCTGGGCCTTCTCTGAGAGCCAGTAGAAAGGTCAGGGGGCCTTAAAATGAAGGCCAAGCACCTGTTCATAGTAATGAGCGACATACAGGCAGCAAACTTCAGCCTGACCTATGTGGCTGTCTTTTATGCCTACGAGATGGTGAGGCCCGAGGGACATCCAGATTGTCATAATATGACAATGAGTATGTGAAAGTGAACAGAAAAAAAGAGGAAAACATCAAGAAATTATGAACTGGCCCATAATCAAATTTCAAACTTGAAAATTCCCAAGAAAAAGGCTCACTTCTACATAGATCTAAACAAATTACACGCCGACAGCATGCTGTTTTTAGAGCCCTCTGACTTTCTCTGGTGTTCTATTATCAACTCCACTGTTACTAACGGATATTCTCGTGGAACTCAACACTTGGAGGTGCGAGGAAGAAACTGGCAACAGCATCAGAAATTCCCTTAAAGGCAAGTAACATCAATGTCTACCCAAGGGGCCTTATAGACATGCCACTGCTTTCCAAACCAGTCCCAAAGGAGACGTGTGGGGTCTTAGCCAAGGAGTCTTACTCTCTTAGGCTGAAGCCTCTCTATTTCCACAGTCCCTGTAGAAACTTCTACTGTTCATAGACGGTTCCACCATTAGACTGTCTACACATAAGGCAACTGAATATTAAGATCCCAGCCACTCAAAATGTGGAGATCCAAACCATCAACAACAGCAGCATATGGAAGCGTATTAGAAATTCAGAGTCTTAGACCCCACCCAAGACATGATGAATCAGAATCTCTATTTTAACAAGATCCCCAGGTGATTTGTGTGCATGTTAAAATTAGGAAGCACGGCTTAAAATTGCCGAGACCTTTAAATATCAGACACCACATAGGATATAGCGTCCATGTTACAATATTAACTCAAGTATGAGTTTGTGCCTCTCAACCAATTAATGAATCCATTAACTCTTGACCTCTTTATGTGTCCCTGACTCTGCTAAGCACTGTTGGTGAAACAAACAAACAAAAATCCCCAAAAGCAAAAACAAAGAAAAGTCAAGATACACCTGTTAGGCATCCTTACTGTTCTGTTGGAGAAAGAAAACATGCATATGCTTAGGATGACCTTTCAGAAAAGTAAATCAGACCCTGTCACAGCCCTACATACAATAACCAGGGTTCCCCATTGCCAACTAGATGAAGTCTGAACTCCAGTAGATCATAAGAATTCTGTTAACAGCTTGGCACACACCTTCCTCCCCAGCCTTTTCCACAGCCATCATCTCTCCCCGAGTGCTTTGCTACCATCACACTGAACTTGACGGTCCTTGAATGTGCAGAGCTGGTGCTCATCTCCTCATCCTACACTTGCAGAATGTCTGCCTCTCTCTGCCCTTCTCTTTTTTTTTTTTTAATTAATTAATTTATTTATTTTTTGCTGCGTTGGGTCTTCATTGCTGCACGCGGGATTTCTCTAGTTGCAGTGAGTCCTTGAATGTGCAGAGCTGGTGCTCATCTCCTCATCCTACACTTGCAGAATGTCTCTGCCTCTCTCTGCCCTTCTCTCTTTTTTTTTTTAATTAATTAATTAATTTATTTTTTGCTGCGTTGGGTCTTCATTGCTGCACGCGGGATTTCTCTAGTTGCAGTGAGCAGGGGCTACTCTTCGTTGCGGTGCGCAGGCTTCCCATTGCAGTGGCATCTCTTGTTGTGGAGCACGGGCTCTAGGCACGCGGGCTCAGTTGTTGTGGCTCGCTAGCTTAGCTGCTCCGCGGCATGTGGGATCTTCGCGGACCAGGGCTCGAACCCGTGTCCCCTGCATCGGCAGGCAGATTCTTAACCACTGTGCCACCAGGGAAGCCCCCTTCTCTCTTTTTATAACAATTGCATTTAATTCTTGAGACTTTCTCATCTTCTTTCTCAGGAAGCTTTTCTTTGGCTTCAAGTTTGAGGGAATATGCTGCCTCTCTAGTATATTTCCATTACAAATTCTGTTCATGACTGTCTCGTACGTACAAAGACACCCAGTAAACGTCTGGTTGGAAGAAATTAAAATGGCATAGGAAACAGCTATAAATCAATGATGCAATCGATCAGCATCACAGCCTCCACCTCAGACACACCCTGTTCCACGTTTAAGTGCCCTAATCCTTTGCACTCAGGATTCTCCCAGGAATCATCTGACCTGCCTGCTAAGCCCTGTGGGTGCTGGAGGCCTATTTCTCTGCTTGGGAAGTCCTTCCAAACCTCCCTCACTTGGGAGACCCTACACATCCTTTATATTGGGTTGGCCAAAGAAGTTCGTTCCAGTTTTTCCATCACATCTTACAGATGTTCCACTTCAAATTGTTTCACTTCAATATTTCACTTCAAATGTGACATCCATTTTCTTTTTTTTAACATCTATAATTGCTTTACAGTGGTGTGTTAGTTTCTGCTTTATAACAAAGTGAATCAGCTATACATATATCCCCATATCTCCTCCCTCTTGTGTCTCCCTCTCACCCTCCCTATTCCACCCCTCTAGGTGGTCAAAAAGCACCAAGCTGATCTCCCTGTGCTATGTGGCTGCTTCCCACTAGCTATCTATTTTACATTTGGTAGTGTATATATGTCCATGCCACTCTCTTACTTCATCTTACCCTTCCCTCTCCCCATGTCCTCAAGTCCATTCTCTGCTTCTGCGCCTTTATTCCTGTCCTACCCTAGGTTCTTTGGAAACTTTTTTTTCTTTTTTAGATTCCACATATATGTGTTAGCATACGGTATTTGTTTTTCTCTTTCTGACTTACTTCACTCTGTATGACAGACTCTAGGTCCATCCACTTCACTACAAATAACTCAGTTTTGTTTCTTTTTATGGCTGAGTAATATTCCATTGTATATATGTGCCACATCTTCTTTATCCATCTGTTGATGGACACTTAGGTTGCTTCCATGTCCTGGCTATTGTAAATAGTGCTGCAATGAATATCGTGGTACATGACTCTTTTTGAATTATGGTTTTCTCAGGGTATATGCCCAGTAGTGGGATTGCTGGGTCATATGGTAGTTCTATTTTTAGTTTTTTAAGGAACCTCCATACTGTTCTCCGTAGTGGCTGTATCAATTTACATTCCCACCAACAGTGCAAGAGGGTTCCCTTTTCTCCACACCCTCTCCAGCATTTATTGTTTGTAGATTTTTTGATGATGGCCATTCTGACTGGCGTGAGGTGATACCTCATTGTAGTTTTGATTTGCATTTCTCTAATGATTAGTGATGTTGAGCATCCTTTCATGTGTTTGTTGGCAGTCTGTATATCTTCTTTGGAGAAATGTCTACTCAGTTCTTCTGCCCAATTTTGGACTGGGTTGTTTGTTGTTTTGATATTGAGCTGCATGAGCAGCTTGTATATTTTGGAGATTAATCCTTTGTCAGTTGCTTCGTTTGCAAATATTTTCTCCCGTTCTGAGAGTTGTCTTTTCGTCTTGTTTATGGTTTCCTTTTGCTGTACAAAAGCTTTTAAGGTCCCATTTGCTTATGTTTGTTTTTATTTCCATTTCTCTAGGAGGTGGGTCAAAAAGGATCTTGCTGTGATTTATGTCATAGAGTGTTCTGCCATCCTTTTTCAAATTCTTTTCCCAACTAGGTTATTACAGAATACTGAGCAGAGTTCCCTGTGCTATACAGCAGGTCCTTGCTGGTTATCCATTTTAAATATAGCAGTGTGTACATGTCAGTCCCAAGCTCCCTAACTATCCCTCCCCCCCACCCCAAACCTTCCCCCCTGGTAACCATAACTAAGTCTGTGTGTCTGTTTCTGTTCTATAATTTGAAAAAGAATAGATAAATGTATACCTATAACTGAATCACTTTGTTGTACACCTGAAACTAACAGAACATTGTTAATCAACTATGCTCCAATATAAAATAAAAAGTAAAAAAACACAAAAAAACAAATGTGACATCCTCTAGGAAGCCTCCCCCACTTCCCAAGACTGAGTTGGACTTTCCCATCTCTGTGTTCTTATGTCACTTTGTGCCTATTTCTATCTAAGATCTTATCTGGTTGATTGTGTATCTTTGCCTGCCGCCCCCACCTTACAATCAGCTTTTCTAGGACTGACACTTGTCTTCTAAGGCAGGAATAGAACTGGTTGTGTTTTATTCATGTCTGTATTCTCAGTGTTCTGCAAATATCTGGCACAAAATAGACCAGTGCTGGGCTTCCCTGGTGGCGCAGTGGTTGAGAGTCCACCTGCTGATGCAGGGGACATGGGTTCGTGCCCCGGTCCGGGAAAATACCACATGCCGTGGAGCGGCTGGGCCCGTGAGCCATGGCCGCTGAGCCTGCGTGTCCAGAGCCTGTGCTCCGCAACGGGAGAGGCCACAACAGTGAGAGGCCCGCATACTGCAAAAAAAAAAAAAAAAAAGAAAAAAAAGACCAGTGCTTCCCAACCCCCTGCTAACTAATCATCAGAACCAACCATATGTCACTCAGAAATCCATATGCCTATGTTTCATCCCCCAATTCCTGCTTCCGTAAGTCTAGGATAGGGTCCAAGCATCTATATTTTTCAAATGCTCCCCAGATAATTCTGACGTGCAACCAAGACTTAGAAACACTGCAGGAAGCCCTTTGTAAAGTTTGTTAGTGACGGAAGTTTTCATCCTCTACCCCTGGGAATGACCCATTGCTTTTCTAGATAACCCTGAGGTATCTCCTTGACATATTCTGCTTGGTTGGATTGCCTTGGTCCTCACTGGCTAAATATATCTTACACCTACCCCACATCCTGGCATCACTACAATGATAGGAAGCACAGTATATACAATGATAGGGCTCAATTGTGTGTGGCCACCTCTATAAATAATAGGAGGCAGAGAAGAATGCTCCCAAGACATCACGCCCATATCTCTGCAACATTATCCCTTAACTTTCCTGGAGTGAGCTTATCTGTGCTCCAACTGGACTGTGCCCCAGCTAGACTCCTGGAAGGCAGGGCTATTCTCTTTGGTGCTGTGATCTCAAATCTCCCAGTGGCTGCCACATAATAAGTGCTCAATAAATGTTTGATGACTCACTGACGCCATTCAGACTAATTGTCTAAATGAACAAATGAGTGAAAGAGAGGATCTGGATAGATGGAAAGGAGGAGGAACATTCTTGCAGGGGTGGGAATTAGGAATCAATTTGTTCACAGGTCTAGAAAAGAGAATGAGCTTGATGCATGCACAAGATAACAGTTTGTGAAGATAGCTGCACCTTTTTGGTGAAAGGTAGAGCCCTCTGTGGTTCCTTGCCATGGGATTTCTAACAATGGACTGCTGTACAGTGCAGGAGGAAGCTCTCTTGGGAGTCCAGGTAGAGTTATTCCTAATTCTGCCTTAGAATTACTCTACTCCTATCAACAAAGGGAATAAAGAAAATGAAAGAGAACATTTATTTAGTATTTATTTTGTGTCTGGTGCTTTGCATATGCTCTCTCCCTGAATCAGCTTCTTGAGCCATTCCTGCAGCTTTTCCAGTGCTGGAAATTAAAGTAAGAGAATTTAAATGACTTTTTCAATTTGTACTTTTCCCTGCATGTTTTGCTGCTTCCATTCACTTAAGCTATCTGCGCCTTAGTTTCTACACTTGAAAATGAATGGACTGTGCTAGCTTATGTCCTAGGCCTTTTTAGTTCTAAAATCAATGTGTTTAACTTGACAGTGGAGATTCTCAATCTTAAGGCAACTTCCTTTGAAGCCTGTCTGATACAGTACTATGCACCATTCAGTAATAGCTCACTGAATGAAAGAACAGAGTTTAATCACCTAGAACAGAGTTTAATCACCTCGGTGTACCTGGGAGATAAAGATAGTATAACATGTTGTTCTAGTTAAAAAGGTTTGCTCTCAGTTCCTGAACAAACCTTGCATATTCCTGTTTCTTCACTATTGCCTGTGCTTTGCTCTCCACTTATCAAAATTCTACTCTGTCTTCAAAGTTCAGCTCATCCATGCAGGCCTCTCTGTCTGCCAATGAACCAATCAATATGGTAAAGAGGATGGGATTATTCCAGTTGATTTAGGGATGGAGTCAGTCCCACCTAAACCTTGGGCTGCTGCATAATGAAGGAAGAATAGAATGGAGGACAGGAGGCAACCTCAGTGTCCGATATATTTCTTCATGGGGATTTAAAGTAAAAATGCTCCCAAATTGCTCTTCCCTAGGAACTCTGGGCTTCAAAGACCTTATTATTGCCTCAGAAATAAAATGACTGTATCTAATTTAAAAATTGACATCACCTTTAGTTTTCACAATTCTTCATAGGCTTTTCATAACCAACCTCTGCTCTGCTGTCACATACCATTAAATCTGCATGCACCCAGCTCCCTCACGTGGAAGAAGTCCCTCAGCCTTTTTTTTTTTTTTTTTTTTTTTTTTTGGTACGCGGGCCTCTCACTGTTGTGGCCTCTCCCGTTGCGGAGCACAGGCTCTGGACGCGCAGGCTCAGCGGCCATGGCTCACAGGCACAGCCGCTCCACGGCATGTGGGATCTTCCCGTACTGGGGCACGAACCCGTGTCCCCTGCATCGGCAGGCGGACTCTCAACCACTGCGCTACCAAGGAAGCCCCCTCAGCCTTTTATAGTGGTAGAAGATTACTGAAGACGAGTGACCTTATTCATTACATCTCTGCCTAAGGACATCCTGAAGAGGTCCGGGTCACTATGCATGCAAGCAGAACCACCTACCTATGGAAACATTTATTCTTCTTAGTGCATCTTTGTTCAGTCTTAATAAAACAAGATGGAATTAGCATTAGATAGACACAACTACAAAAGTAAAGTGCTTACTCCATACATACACACATATGATCTCTGATATTCAACACAGATGATTAAGGAATGTGTTAAACATTCTGGACCACTGTGATATAAGAATCATAGTGAAATTCTGCTCCTGGGAATTTTAAAATCAGACAATAATATTTTGTCTTCTGAAGGTTATCATTTAACATTTGCTCACTTTTGTATCCCTGACACCTGGCACAACGACAAAAAGAGTCATTCAGTAAATATTGTTGACTGAATCCAACAATCAATGGAGTCATCTCTATTTTTTTCTCTCTTTCTCCGCTAATATGACTCTGAAAATGTGTCATCATTATAATAAACACATTAATTTAATGCCGGAAAATGAGTCATAAAATGGAAGAAACTTCTGTCCTCTGTGCTTTGCTAATGTTTCTGTAGTTATATTTGCAATTCATTTGTTTTTACATGCCTCTCTCCTCCACTGGACCTGTGTTTTTAAGGGAGGTGACTGTCTTACTCATCTCTGTATCATCAACATTCATTATAGTGTCCAGCACATAATACGTTTAGTAGATGTTTATTAAACGAATGCGTAAATTTATTTCTGAAATGATAGCTGTGCCTACCTTGACTTCCCGCTCATCCCTGTCCTAGTTATTTTTTTAGAATTTTTAGATCTTTCTCTGTTGTATTTAGACAGGCAGCATGTGGGAAATTTAAAAGTAAATCCCTCTCTACAAAAAGTAAAGACTCCTGATATAATCTTTTTAAAATCGTTTTTTTAAATCACAAAATTGTAATGCTTGAAAGAATCTCATCGATCTCTCAAATGCAAATAATATATTAAGAATCCTACTTAGCAATAATATGAGATTGGTATGATATTTTTTAAAAGGAATATGTATGATATACTAAAGAATGAAGACTTTGAAAAAATATGTGACCAATCATTATGCAGGAGAAATTAAAGAGCAAACAATCAGCATATAGAAAATCTTTCACAGAAACAGTGGTAGGGATTGTGGGGGAATATGAGCTCTCATGCTCTGTTGATAGGAGTGTAGACTGGTGATGCCATTCTGAGGAGCCATCTGGCATTACTGGCTGCATATGAATATATCATATAACCCAAGATCCTGAGTGAATAATCAAAAGAAATTCTCACACAATCTCCATAGGAGTAAGTAAGAGAGTTTGCAGGTAATCAGAGGCAACCTGAGTGTCCATCAACTAGAGCATGAATAGGCAAACTATGATTCATGAACCCCAGGAAATTTAGTATGGCAATATAAGTGACAGATCAGATTTTCATACAGCAATACGATGAGCCTTGGAAAAATAGTACTCGATGAGATACATGATACAAAACCATTTATGTTTTCTTCATTTCTTTTTCATTTATTTCTGATCTGATGTTTATGATTTCTTTCCTTCTGCTAACTTTGGGGTTTTCTGTTCTTTCTCTAATTGCTTTAGGTGTAAGGTTAGGTTGTTTATTTGAGATGTTTTATGCTTCTTGAGGTAGGATTGTATTGGTATAAACTTCCCTCTTAGAACCGCTTTTGCTGCATCTCACAGGTATTGGGTCATCGTGTTTTCACTGTCATTTGTTTCTAGGTATTTTTTGATTTCTTCAGTGATCTCTTGGGTATTTAGCAGTGTTTTATTTAGTCTCCATGTGTTTGTATTTTTTAGTTTTTTTCCTGTAATTGATATCTAGTCTCATAGCGTTGTGGTCAGAAAAGATACTTGATACGATTTCAATTTTCTTAAAATTACCAAGGCTTGATTTGTGACCCAAGTTAAGATCTATCCTGGAGGATGTTCCATGAGCACTTGAGAAGAAAGTGTATTCTGTTGCTTTTGGATGGAATGTCCTGTAAATATCAATTAAGTCTACCTGGTCTAATATGACTTTTAAAGCTTGTGTTTCCTTACGTGTTTTCATTTTGGATGATCTGTCCATTGGTGAAAGTGGGGTGTTGAAGCAAACAACAGCAAAGATCAATAAAACTAAAAGCTGGTTCCTTGAGAAGATAAACAAAATTGGTAAACCATTAGCCAGACTCATCAAGAAAAAAAGGGAGAAGACTCAAATCAATAGAATTAGAAATGAAAAAGTAGTAACAACTAACACTGCAGAAATACAAAGGATCGTGAGAGATTTCTACAAGCAACTATATGCTAATAAAATGGAAAACCTGGAAGAAATGGAAAAATTCTCAGAAAAGTACAACCTTCCAAGACTGAAGCGGGAAGAAATAGAAAATATAAACAGACCAATAACAAGCACTGAAATTGAGACTGTGATTAAAAATCTTCCAACAAACAGAAGTCCAGGACCAGATGGCTTTACAGGTGAATTCTACCAAACATTTAGAGAAGAGTTAACACCTTTCCTTCTCAAACTCTTCCAAAATATAGCAGAGGGTGGAACACTCCCAAACTCATTCTACAAGGCCACCATCACCCTGATACCAAAACCAGACAAAGGTGTCACAAAGAAAGAAAACTACAGGCCAATATCACTGAGGAACATAGATGCAAAAATCCTCAACAAAATACTAGCAAACAGAATCCAACAGCACATTAAAAGGATCATACACCATGATCAAGTGGGGTTTCTTGCAGGAATGCAAGGATTCCTCAATATATGCAAATCAAACAATGTGATACACCATATTAACAAATTGAATGAGAAAAACTATATGATCATCTCAATAGATACAGAGAAAGCTTTTGACAAACTTCAACACCCATTTATGATAAAAACCCTCCAGAATGTGGGCATAGAGGGAACTTACCTCAACATAATAAAGGCCATATATGACAAACCCACAGACAACATCATTCTCAATGGTGAAGAACTGAAACCATTTCCATTAAGTTCAGGAAAAAGACAAGGTTGCCCACACTCACCACTATTATTCAACATAGTTTTGGAAGTTTTAGCCACAGCAATCAGAGAAGAAAAAGAAATAACAGGAATCCAAATTGGAAAAGAAGTAAAACTGTCACTGTTGGCAGATGACGTGATACTATACCTAGACAATCCTGAAGATGCTAATAGAAAAATACTAAAGCTAATCAATGAATTTGGCAAAGTAGCAGGATACAAAATTAATGAACAGAAATCTCTTGCATTCCTATATACTAATGATGAAAAATCTGAAAGAGAAATTAAGGAAACACTCCCATTTACCACTGCAACAAAAAGAATAAAATATCTAGGAATAAACCTACCTAAGGAGATAAAAGACCTGTATGCAGAAAACTATAAGACACTGATGAAAGAAATTAAAGATGATACAAACAGATGGAGAGATATACCATGTTCTTGGACTGGAAGAATCAACATTGTAAAAATAACTATACTATCCAAAACAATCTACAAATTCAATGCAATCGCTATCAAACTACCAATGGCATTTTTCACAGAATTAGAAGAAAAAATTTCACAATTTGTATGGAAACACAAAAGACCCTGAATAGCCAAACCAATCCTGAGAAAGAAAAACAGAGCTGCAGGAATCAGGCACCCTGACTTCAGACTCTACTACAAAGCTACAGTAATCAAGACAGTATGGTACTGGCACAAAAGCAGAAATATAGATCAGTGGAACAGGATAGAAAGCCCAGAGGTAGAGAATGGACTTAAGGACATGGGGAGGGAGAAGGGTAAGCTGGAACGAAGTGAGAGAGTGGCATGGACATATATACACTACCAAATGTAAAAGAGATAGCTAGTGGGAAACAGCCACATAGCACAGGGAGATCAGCTTGGTGCTTTGTGTTCACTTATAGGGGTGGGATATGAAGGGAGGGAAGGAGACACAAGAGGGAGGTTATATGGGGATATATGTATACGTATAGCTGATTCACTTTGTTATACAGCAGAAACTAACACACCGTTGTAAAGCAATTATACTCCAACAAACATGTTAAAAAAATACCTACTAATTTAATTTTGCTACACACAATTTATCTAAAGAACCACATATTGTTAAATTTACAAAGTATTTTTTTCACAGCTGAACTAAAAGATCAGTTCTATATTTTAAAATAAATAAATAAACAAATGAAGTATCGTCTGTGGGTTATCATACACAACGCAAGAATACTAATCAGACTTTTCTATCCTGGAAGAGTTAATATAAGTGAAAGATCATGGTAATCTTTAAAGTAATATATAAATATAAAGAGTTGTTGTTTTTTTTTATAACTCTGAGACACCTGCAAGAAATTTACTCAGGGCTTTAAATTTATATATTGATCAATTTGTTTTTCTAAATTGGATTGTCCTTTTGAAAAACTTTCAATTGATTTTTTTTCTTCCCTTTTTAGGGATTACAGTTATGATATATACAGTCAGCACTCTGTATCTGTGGGTTCTGCAACCACAGATTCAATGGACAGCAGAGCAAAAAATATATATATGTATATAAATTCCAGAAAGTTCCGAAAACCAAAACTTGTATTTGTCGCACGCTGGCAACTATTTATATAACATTTACATTGTATCAGGTATTATAAGTAACCTAGAGATGATTTAAAGTATATGGGAGGATGTGTGTAGGTTATACACAAATACTACACCATTTTATATAAGGGACTTGACTATTCGTGAATTTTGGTATCTGTCAGGGTACTGAAGCCAATCCCCCATGCATACTGAGAAATGACTGTATATGATGACTAATAGTGATGATCAGATTTTATATATATATATGTATGTATATATGTGTGTGTGTGTGTATATATATATATATATATATATGTGTATATATATATATATATATATATATATAGACTTTGTGCCTCTCCAGATAGATCTGGATCTATCTGGAGAAGCACAATGATCTGTTCATTGCTTCTGTTTTCCAATTTCATTAGTCCTCAGAACTCAAATTCATGACTCTAGCTGTCTTTGAGAACAAGGGAATTTTTCCACTTTAACACAGTCAGTAAATCAGGAGGAAGAACTCTTTTTAGGTGGAAGATGATAAGCTTCACTTCAGATACAGTAGCTATGATGTGCTGGTTTAACTTCCACACGAAAATCCCTAATGGGTTGTTAGATATTAGCAACTAGTGGAGTAGGAAGAAGTTAGCAAGAGTTATTTATTGGGTGTCATCTGAATGGAGAAACTAGGGTTAAATGTGAAAACTGGCCATTCCCCAGTGCAAGTTCAATATTAAAACAGCAACTTGAATGACGAAGAAGTGCCAAGTGCTTACTGGATGCTGGTATCGTGCTTTGTGGTTTTAATGCACTGTTTCATTTAATTTTTGTAATAACTGTATGAATAGGTGCTGACTTTATCCCTTTTTTTTTTTTTTGCGGTACGCGGGCCTCTCACTGTTGTGGCCTCTCCCGTTGCGGAGCACAGGCTCCGGACGCCATGGCTCACGGGCCCAGCCGCTCCGCGGCATGTGGGATCCTCCCAGACCGGGGCACGAACCCGTGTCCCCTGCATCGGCAGGCGGACCCTCAGCCACTGCGCCACCAGGGAAGCCCCCTTTATCCCCATTTTTAACTGAGGTAACCAAGGCTTAATGAAATTAATTTGCAAAAGGCCCCAGAGCTAGTGAGAATAGGAGCTGGAATTCAAATCTAGGTTTTCTAACTTGAAAGCCAAAGATTTTATTCACTGTATTAGACTGTATAGTGTGTAATTTATTCAGTAAGAATTAAAAACATATTCTCAGCAGGAAGGCTGTCCCCCAGCAATACATGAGGAGCCCATGACTCCTTGAAATGACTCCAGTTTTCCAGTTACAGGCAGACTTCGTTTTACTGCGCTTCCCTTTACTGAACTTCACAGATATTGCATTTTTTTACAAATTGAGGGTTTGTGGAAACCCTGCATTGAGCAAGTCTCTAGGTGTCATTTTTTCCCAACAGTATTTGCTCACTTTGTGTCTCTGTGTCACATTTCAGTAATTCTCAAAATATTTCAAACTTTATTATTATTGTTGTATTTGTTATAATGATCTGTGATCAGTGATCTTTGACTTTACTACTACAACCCTCCAAAGGCACAGATGATGGGGAGCATATTTTAGCAATAAAGTGTTCTTTAATTAAGGTATATACATTGTTCTCTTAGACATAATGCAATTGCACACTTAATAAACTACAGTTAAACATAACTTTTATATGTACTGGGAAACCAAAAAATTCGTGTGACTTGCTTTTATTGCAATATTCGCTTTATTGTGGTGGTCTGGAATGGACCCCACAGTATCTCCAAGGTATGCCTGTACTTGGCTCTCTCAGAGCAGAGTCCAATATGACATCCAAAGTAAGATTTCATATTTCCTACTTATACGCTCCTTTAGGAAAAGATTATCACTCTTTCTTTAAAGTGCCAGGGCAACTGCATGTGACACAGGCTTTTGTGTCGAGTCACTTTTATCTCTGCACGTACTGGAATATGTATTATATGAGTTTTGTACCTCTCTGAAAAAAATATAATATGCATATTATAACTAAACTGAAATAGTTCCTCACATGAAAGCAAAGAATGATGAATGACACCTAGTGTGATTTGCCTCTAATTGTGCTCCTCTGTGTCTGTCTTATGTCCTTTTCTCCATTTCATTGCAAACAGGTCTAGCACAGAACAAATAGCATGCTAAATCATACTAAATAATTCAATACAGCACTTGTGGGTGTTTGGGAGGGATGTATATTAAAGATGACAGTAATCTTTGTAGAGGGGAGAAAGATCAGAGAGCTTGTACATATTCAGGAAATGTGTTTAGACATCCACTTATATTCTTTGCTTTGTTTCTTTTAAAGATTTAGTTTCTTTCAAGCTTTTGTGAGTGTAATACAGGAGGAGTCAACATACGACCTTTCTTTTAGTTTCTGTTAGATATTCAGGGGACAGATACCATACCAAAGAGTTTAGCAGCAGGGGAGGTAGTGTGGTTAGACAGTGTCCCTGGGTTCAAAACATACACATCAGGAGGTGGCTAGAGGAGAGAGAGACTTGAGGAGGTGGGGCTGGAAATCCTCAAAGGCCAGCAGCAATAGGCAAGACAGTCATCTGGTAGCCACCTTTGTACTTGGCTAGGATTTATGGTTAAGTCTCCAATTCTTGACAGGTATGACTGCCAAGAATAAAGGAAGTTTGAATCGCTTGGTAGATTATCATGATGGAGATGAGACCCAGACAGAAGCAGAAAGGACAGTTTTCAAAACCAGGGCAGGAGAGCAGGCTAAATTCTCAGTATTTAGCTGGAGTGGTTTAAGTGCCTCCTGTCTTCTATCAGCATTGGTGCAAAAGATCAGTGAGACCACTTCTGTAGGTGCCGTTAGAGATTCAGTCACTATCATTCAAGGCACCATCTCTTCCTCTGGTTTGCATTTCATTGCCTCTTCAGTGAACAAACCATGATCATACTGACTTGGACTAGCAAGCTGATTGATTAATAATGGGCAGCAGAGCAAATCTGTGAGGGCTGCTGAGTTAATAAATATACACAAATGAACAAATGTTTATCCAAGTCATAACTGGTCTTTATCAGTTAGGGTCCCAATAAGAAACAGATGGCACAGTCAAATGGGGTAATTGAAAAAAGTCTGATAGATTATCGACAAGGGTGGAGTCAGGGAAGGAAACCCAACCACAGGATGACGGAGCACTTGGATGCAGCTGGGACCAGTGGGGAGCTGTTACCATCCTTGAACGGCTTGAAAGGATGGGAGCTGAAAACAGAACCCAGCTACACCCATCCAGCTTACAGTCTACATTAACATGACTTGGCTATTTCAGGCAACTCATGCCCAGGAAGATGAAGTTTTAAATAACTTTACTGTTTGTTTTAGGAACTTCCTGAAAGTCCATTCATCTTACTACCATACTACTTAGCTTATCCCAACTTGAGTAAATATCCCCTTCTCAGGATAAAAGTTCAACTAAGCTTATCAAGCAGTTGTTTATTATTTAACTCACCTGAAAAACCTTGTCTTACTATATATCCACCAACCCCAAACTATCATATCATGAGTTTTGCCCCATGCTAACCAAGTCCTCACGTTGAAAATTCCACCTTAAACCAGACCTTTGAAACCTCATATATATCTGACTTTGTTCTCTCTCTCTTGCAAGGTGCTGCTAGGACTCTATCAGAGTGATATGTCTTCCTACGATAAGCAAAACACTCAGCTTTGCTTTATCAACAGATTATTTTGGTAGCATTTGGGGCAGCCAGCATTTGACAGGGCCATTACTAGAAACTAGGACAAGTGCGTCACTGTAAAAGATTAGCCACCCAACAGGAGCTGTGACCTCTACAGTGGAGAGATGCAGGTTTCATTGGCCAGGTTGGGGTAAACCCGGGAATAAATACCCAGTGTCACTGGGCTCTCACCTTCCAGTCTCCTGCTAGTGTCTACCCCTTTTTCACATCCAGCTGGGAACCAGAGGGCACAGAAGCTCTGGACACAGCTCCTAGATTCAGAGGAGAGTAGCAAAGGGCAAAACACAGATCTGAAGAGAAAAAGGAGACTATCCATCACACTGTGACCAGAAATAAAAATCAACACAAATCCCAACATGGTGTAAACTGCATCCTTAAATAATCAGATCTGCAAAAATTGACCTAGAAAAACTGGACTTTCTAGAAATACACTGAAGTAATGTTTTAAAAACTGGTTTTAAGTTCTAAAATAAGTTGAAAATCACGTATAGTGAAAGCTACCCTGGAAAATCCCTAAATTGCCCATCAATACAGAGTACAAAGAATCTTGGTACAGTGCAGTAATATGTATGTATAACTGGATACTATATGCAACGTGCAACTCCAAAGAAGGACCATAATCAGCAAGTAAATAATTCAAATGTTTTGCAACACTTCCACAATTTTGTGAAAATTTCAAATTGCTCGCTCTAGCATTATCATTATTTTCTACATTAGATTTTAACAATTTTCCCAAATTTGGTCAGTGTTCCTCTAAAGCCTTCAAATAGTTCTTTAAAAAAAAAGGAAAAACTTTACTTTGAAATAATTTCCAATTTAAGGAAAAATTTTATGAAATTACAAAGTACAACTATATAGCCTTACACAGATTTACTAATTTTGAATATTTTGCCTCATTGGCTATTTTATTCTCTGTGCTACACACACACACACACACACACACACACACACACACACACACACAGTTTTTGCTGAACCATCTGAGAGAAGATTGCATCCATCATGATTTTTTATCACTCAGTACTTCAGTGTGTATTTCCCAAGAACAAGGGTGTTTTTGTTTTTTTTTAAAAACATCTTTATTGGAGTTTAATTGCTTTACAATGGTGCAAGGGTGTTTTTTTACATAACCACAGTCTAGTTATCAAATTCAGGAAATTTCTTATTGCTACACTGATTTTATAAAATGTACAGTGTGTTTACAGTTTCATCAGTTATCGCAATATCAGTCAAAGCAATATTTTTTTCCAGTACAGAATCTAGCCCAGGATTGTGTATTGAAATTAGTTGTCGCATGTTTTTGGTCTTATTTAATTTGGGGTGGTTCCTTAGCCTTTCTTTTAGCCATTCCTGACCTTGATAGTTTTGAAGATTACAGGCCAGTTATTTTGCTGACTGTCCTTCAATTTGGTTTGCCTAGTATTTCCTCATAATATGATTCTGGGCATGTACTCTTGTGGCGTGATTGCTAAATAAGTGATGTCATGTGCTTCTTAGGCTATCATATGTGTAGGCACATCATGTCTGGTTGCCCTTTATTCCTAATGTTAATTTCCATCACTTGGTTAAGATATTGTTTTGTTTGTCCACTGCATAGTAAATTGCACGTTTTGTAATCAGTAGGGAGATATTTTGAGATCATGTTGATAACCTGTTTCTCATCAGCATTTGCCTTGCCCACACCCCACGTTAATTCCTTAATTTCTTCTTGGAGGAATCACTTCTCAATTGTATCCTCATCATGTATAAAAACTTTTAATGTTTGGAAATCCCTTGCGGGTGGATTTGAGAAATCACTGAAACTCTTAGATATATTTTAACTTTTGGCTAAGCTGACTGAATTCATGTAAATTAAATGCAGGTCTGTTGAAGCCCCATTATAATAACCGTAAAAGAAAAGTCCTACAGGTAGAAGCTATAATCAGTCACATTTGATATGGACAAAATGACTGACCAATAAGTCAGATGTTCAGTGTACGGTTTACAGAAACATGATCTTGATGAACATAATTTCAGTAAAGTAAACATTAAAATGTTTTAACTGTGTTGAATAGAAAATTCAATAATAAATTAAACTGCAATAGTAAATTAAACTGGCCTAATGATATTTACTCTGCAGAGTGCTTGCTTGACAAAAATTTTTCAGTGGTGTTATAATTCTGAATAAAATGTCTGCATTCATAAAAATGGAACCCAGAGGCCCATGGCATCAAAAAACCGGGGTTAAAATGGCAGTGAGACAGTAGAGCTGGGTGTTTTAGTACATGGATATTAGAGCCTGGAATCCAGGGTTTAAATTTCCCTCCTGCCCGTTGCTAAAGATGGCCATAGGCAAGTATAATCTTGGTCTTGATTGCTCTTTCTGTAAAATGAGAAAATAATCATATACAACATTATATAGTTGCGATGGACTGAAAGATTTAATATGTGTACACTGTCATCCATTCTCCTCGTGTATCCTGTCTTGTGTGCTTCCATGTAGGGAACCCCTGCCATGAGCCTGCCTGGCAGGATTTTATTCATGTGAAGGAAATCAAATATGAGTACTAACAGATTTTCTTCTCTTACTCGTTTAGAAGATGGTTCATATGCCGTCATTTTAGTGTGGTGTCAGCAACCCTTCATTTTATTTTTCTACCTTTGAACTCCCAAAATCCACTTCTGAATTGGGATATTTTCTGCTCCAACCTAGCATAGTGAAACAAATGCAGCCTTGGTCATACCCTAACAGGCCATGAGGCTGAGCCTAACCCAGAGGAAGCCTTCCTGGTAGGAGAGAACTGAAAACTGAAATCCATTAATTATTTGCCAAGCTCCATCTTTTCTCATCTCAAGTAAAGTGGTATAGTTTAGGCACTGTGTAAATCCTTTCCATCAATGCCTTCAACTTATGTCATAGATCCAAGCGGGGAGGAATTCCCAGAGCTAATCAAGAACAATGGGAATTTATGAATTTAAGAATTAAAGTAAAATGAAACGATGCTGCTAAAACTGAGTTGAGGGAGGAAAAAGAAAGGCCAGGGTTTTCTTTCTATTGTGATGTATTTTGTCAAAATTCCCCTCATTTTAATTTTTCCAACTATTGAAGCACTTGGTTTAGGGCAAAGAAATATAAATCGATAGAGAAAGCTTAACTAGGAAATGCAGATCAATAGCGACTTCTTTATACAGGTACATTTTGGTCTGAAATGTTTAGCAAGATGTTATTTGTTCTAAAAGTGTGGCTTTAATAAGTGACAGCTTGTAGTGATGCTACTTACGTCTCAAAGCACTGTACAATAATATTTCATTGATCTCAGGGCACAACCAACTAGCACTTTTTCATGCATCCTGTATCTATGATAAAGAGGCAATAGAAAAGTAAACAAATCAAATCAGAATAGCAGTAAGAACAAAGAAGACAGTTTCTAGTAGGAGTTAATACATAATACATGGCTTACCCAAATGTCCTGTATTTTCTATTAATAAATCTCTAACGAGAACTGACAGATATAATGATCATTCAGAAGAACTTTAAGTGGCTTTTGAGTGAAAAAACTAAGGTTATTTATTTATTTTTTTTTGTCGTACGCAGGTCTCTCACTGTTGTGGCCTCTCCCGTTGCGGCGGACCACAGGCTCCGGACGCGCAGGCTCAGCGGACATGGCTCATGGGCCCAGCCGCTCCGCGGCATGTAGGATCTTCCCGGACCGGGGCACGAACCCGTGTCCCCTGCATCGGCAGGCGGACTCTCAACCACTGCGCCACCAGGGAAGCCCGGTTATTTTTGTATTTGGTTTTGTTTTGGTATTCAGATAATTTTCTGACAACAAAACAAATTTCTGAGCCAGGAAAATTCAATTTAATATCTGCTATAATGAATTAGAGAAAAAACATTGTACTGAAAATGGACCTTTATATTATGATCCTTGATATACCTCTTGCTAGCTGTTCAGCGTTGAGTACATCATTTATGGAGTGTTTTGCCTTCCCACATTCTCACTGGCTCAGATACTTTCCTGTGCTGACCATGTGTCAGTGGTTGCCCCCATGTTTTTATGACTCTTCTCTGACAACAGCTGACTTGGACCCAACTGCACCAATTAATGTCCTTCCCTAGGATTTGTCTTGGCCCAGAGAGAGCATCTCAGAAGTGGCTGAAGCTCTATGATGCATAACTTAACTATCAGTAGCCATGTTCTCCTGCTTCTGAAGACTGCCAGTCTACAGTGAGTGGGAATAAAGCCAACGTGCACAAAGGAACAGGGGTAGAAACAATCCTGGTGAAGTTCATGTCTCTGGTTCCAGTTGTCCCCGAGGCCTCTCTGCTTCCCTGCACTTCCAGAGACTGGGCTGTTCAACCCTTACTTGGCTTTTGCCTTTTTAAGTTGGATTTTTATCTCGTTCAGTTCTGTTTGGAATATTAATCCCCAACTTTCATAAGCCACGTTCAAAGTCCTGGATATAATTTTGTATTTGTAATGTCATGTTAATTTTTTAAAAGATGACTCTCCAAATTGTTTAAGTTTAATGCCCCCATAAATCTGGACTCACTTTTTAAAAAATTTTTTTTTGCGGTACACTGGCCTCTCACTGTTTTTTTGCGGTACGCGGGCCTCTCACTGCTGTGGCCTCTCCCATTGCGGAGCACAGGCTCCGGACGCGCAGGCTCAGCGGCCATGGCTCACGGGCCCAGCCGCTCCGCGGCATGTGGGATCTTCCCGGACCGGGGCACGAACCTGCGTCCCCTGCATCGACAGGCGGACTCTCAACCACTGCGCCACCAGGGAAGCCCCTGGACTCACTTTTGATCCTAATTAACACAACTTAACTTCTCTAATTTTCAGTTTAACTCATTTGTAAAAGGTGGGAAATCAATCTTAAAAGTCACTAAAATTCTGTGCCTTTACTACTGTATAAAGTATAATTTCCTTTCATGTTTCATTCATTTTTACAACCATTGGGAAATGGCTCCTTTTGTTCAAACTTACATTGAGACTGTGAGGAAGTGTCACTGATAAGCAACAGGAAGAATTTTGAGGAAGAAGCGACCAAGAGTACTGGAAACTTGAGGGGATTTCAGGTAAAATCCTACCTGTCATTACCCCTCTAGAACAGACAAAGGGTCTCAATATTGAAGGGACAATTGCTGAAATGAAAATTCTAGGTAATATACGTTGGGGATTTTTTTTCATTAAAATATCATACTTCCTCCCTGGTGATTAGATGATACTTGGAAGTTTTGTGGTCTAGTGTTAGATTCTTGCTATTTTGTATTTTATTCATTTTAACATATTAAAAATGTAACACCTTTCAGATGTATTGAGGATACTGTAATTAGTTCACTATGAGAAAAGTTTTATTCTCAAGAAATGAATGTTTTTTATCATTGTTTTAGCTTCTGCTGTCCAGCTGTCAGACACTGAATTTTTGTCAGTTGGTTCTGGTGACCTCTTACTTTTCTTATTGCATAACACACATATATTTTCTGGTTCTGAAGATTATTGTAGTTTTTTCATTGATATGATTATGGTTTTATTCACTTTTAAGGAAGAACCTAGAGTCACAAGATAGTAGTCAGCAAAAGGGTTTTTAACTTTAAAGAATCAACAATAGTTGATATATGGGGTAATAAAATGTAGCTTTAATTGGATATGATTTCTTTATTATTCTCATTGTCATGTCCAGGATCCAAGTCACAAGGTGAGTACTCTATTCAGAATAAGAAGTTAACCACTGCCCATTTACGTATGTATGAAATCATCCAGGGTTAAGATTATCTGATAGAACTGATTACTAAGAATCCTAAGTAAGTGGAGGAAAATGTCTGCCTAACCCAAGATGCCACGATTTGGACTTTGAGGGGCTGGGATGGAACAAATGGAGAATGGCTGGTATTCAGAAATGAAAAGGATCCACCAGGAGAGCACAGGCAATAATGGAGGCCCAACCATTAGCATGTGTGACATTTTGGGGAGGACGAGGGGAAGTAGGCTGTGTCCCAAATATCTGGCAGGGCATGTAAGATACGGAACCTAATAGACAGTAGAGCAATATATCCATTTGACGGAGGGTCCAATAGATGGAAGGCCAATCAGTAGGGTCCTGTCTTCCGGGAAGGGAGGAGCAGGTAGAGAGGGTGGGGTCCTGGTGGTCTGAGCTAGCTCAGGATCCCAGCACTAGAAGACTAAGGATGAGCAACCAGAAGCCACTCCACTTCTTCCAAGTGTCAGACCTGCAAATTTAATCATACTCTTTCCCAGTTTAAACATTTTAATGACTTCCATTGCCCAAATTCCTTAGCATGACCCGCAAAGCCTTTACTGAACTGAGTTATGCCTTCTTCACAAGCTTCACTGCCCATTCTCTATATTCCAATACACTGAGCTATTATAATTCCAAAAGAGTAACTCTACTGCGTGCATAGACTTTCTGCATATGCTGTTAACTCTGGCTGTAAGACGTTCACCTTGAAAAAACCTTTCTTGTCCTTCAAGTGTTAACTCAAGCAGCACTTCCTTTGTGAAGGCTTCTTTCCTCATTCTCCTAGCTGAGTTGATCTCTGCTTTCCTTGTACATTCTCACATTATAGTAGTGCTGTATCATGCTGAAATTTTACTTTACGTGGTTGTCTCTTGTACTAGAAATATCATGTCATTGTGGATAGATTCCATGTATTATTCATTAACCCTAATCTTTAATGTTGTGTCTGGCCCTTATTGGGCCCTCAGTACTTACTGAATGAATAAGAAGACAGGTTTTCAATTAATAATTCTAGGGCATCAGCTGAAGGTTTGAGACAAATAAAGCAAGATCTAGTTACAGAGTGGTTTTTGTTCTCTCTTTATATCTCAAATCACAACTACTTACTGGCTCTTTTCTGACTTCTCAGAATTGTTTTGAGAAAAAAAATCAGGTCGTAGGTAAAAATACACATCAAAAATGGTATACAAAGCAAAATCTTAAGTATTGAACACCAGCTACTAAGAATGGTGATATCACTTAATGTCAAACACTGAATATATTTGAAATGTTATCCATAAATATAAAAACATACAAAATATATACATAAGTATATAGCTATTGTGTATGACTTAAAAGTGTGTGACTAGTAACTTCAATAACATGGATAAGGTTATATGAACACACTGAACATCAAGAAAATAGTTTGCTAATAAATTGTTTTATCCTCAGGACACAGCTGGAGGTCTTAAATAGAAAAGATTTAACTTTTGTTGAGCTTCACAGAGAACTTAGCAGCGACAGTAGCTTAGTGAAAGACATCCTCTTTCTTTTGAGAAATGAAAGATGCTTTATGTAATTATGTTCCCCAGTTTTTCCCCACTCAAATAACTTCACCCTGTATTTCAGTCAGGGTTTGATCAGAGAAGCACAGCCTCTCTGAAATATACGCTAATATCTCAATAAGGGGCTTATTATGGTAGCTTGGCCCCTTGCACAGTTGTGGGACACGGTTAAACCATGAGGTGAGGCGATTTCTTCCAGGTCTGATGGTGGAGAAGAAATCCTCAGGGTGGGCAGTTAAAAAGGAAGATGGATGTGAAGTGAGGAAAGTGAGCACGAGTGGGAAGCTGACTGGGGCCCATGAAGACAGGCTAAAATCTGTGACATTCTCCTGAATGATCAACATGGTGGTCTTTACACGAGCAACGTTGATGGTGGGGTATCCTGCAGGGGAAGCTAGTGCCCTTCAATATGGAGCTAAATTTGCACCTAGCACAGGAGCCAGAGAAACCAAATAAGGATCTGGCAGGAGCTGCAGGAACTATAGGAGGGGATTTTACCCCAAGACGCTGCGTGAGCAACAAGCAACAATGTGTATAGACTGCAAGGAACCTCATTGCGTACTTTGACCTTCTGAAGACAAAGAATGTGGCTGATACTTCATGATAACCAGGAACTATGCAGAGAAGGCAATTTTGAGACACTTAGT
The DNA here is from genome assembly GCF_003676395.1 of Aethalodelphis obliquidens. Lineage (NCBI taxonomy): Eukaryota > Metazoa > Chordata > Mammalia > Artiodactyla > Delphinidae > Aethalodelphis > Aethalodelphis obliquidens. The sequence goes on along the minus strand of NW_020838023.1, from coordinate 6,511,765 downwards.
TCCACTTGAGCTAAACTGACATAACATAAATCCACCAATTTCTGAATGTTTGTGTAAAGTTCCATCTCTGTACTTCTTATTTTTCTTAACCTAACTTGTTCTTACCTACATCCTTGTGATAAAATCGTCTCCCCAGATATCCTAACTCTCCTTGCCAAAACTGAGCTTTATTTGCTGTTCAATAGATAAATGAATTCAACTCACTGTATCAATTTTCCAGTGCAATGTTTAACTTTTATTTGTTTCATAATGGGTTCCCAGAACTGGTAATCACACTCAACCCACACCGTCTAGCAGAAACTTGTTTAAAATGAATCCTGATTTAATGTTTTTTCCATGTTACTTGGAAATGTAGTCCTTGCTTTTTTCCTCATTTCTCTTGCAGCTAAGTCTTTGTTTTACAAATGTGGACACATCTGTATTATACTGAAAACCTGAAATGGATTAGTGAAGTATCCTGAACATTGAAAAAATGAATTTATTGTTTAGAATGAAAGTAATTTTTCCTGGTCCAGCTTTGAAGAGGAACTTGGAAAGTCATGCCATTAGCAATAATTTACTCATTTGTATATTTTATACAGATTTAATAAGTCTTTGCTTTAAACTTGACTTTTGTATGGAGATTATAAAGCACTGTATTTGCAAATACAGTTTGAAAGCTTAAACTTGACTAATACACCACACTGCTGTTTCCCGCTTCTTTCTACTTCTACATGATAGAAGCTGAACACACACAGGAACTGGTGAATTAAGGGAGCAGGGGTCATGAAAAGTTGATGAGACAGGGTACCAAGGAGGATGTAGAGCCCAAGACCTAAAACCATCATGATGCAACATCTCTAGGCCAAGAGAGTACTGTAACTTCCTATAGAAGTTTAGAACTACTTGCAAAACAGACCACCAAAATTGATGGGCAGCTGTTGGCAGAAGGATGGGCCAATCCTCTGTAGTCCTGTCAGAAGCTCCTCTTGGAGGAGGAGAAAAGACAGAGGGAGCACCAAGAAACTCTGGAACAAGGGGAAAAGGAAGAATTCAGATGTAGCATCTGGGAAACTCTGGTGCTCAGAGGTGGTAAGTAAAGGGCAGGCCAGCATTTTTGTAGACAGGAGAGGTAAGGAAGAGGCTGTGGGCAGCAGTGTTTCCAAAGGACCTCAGACTTGCCTACATATAATCATCTTACAACACTCACAAACCACTTCTCTATCACCAAGGCAAAACCTGGACCCATCATATACAAGTAATCTCCAGGCTAATCTTTACACCTCTCATTCACCCTTGACAGTCATTGTGTCCAGATCTCGACTGCACAAATACTCTTTGGTTGGCATCATGAAGAACACGAGAGATAGATGATATGGTGTGAGATGCTAGCAATTTCATTGAAATACTGTTAATAGAATTTATTTCCAAAATTGTACTGTGAATGCTGCCATTTAAAAAACGAATGCAAGAATTTCTTCTGAGATTGCTCATTCCATAAATATTTATTGAGTACCTACTATGTGCAAACGCTTAGGAGATAAAAGGGAGGAAAATTCCTGACCTCTTGGACCTTGCATTGTTGTAACCTTGCCACCTTCAGTCTTTTCTCCCATTCCCCAAGATAGTGAATCCAAACCCATTTAGCCTTTACAGCTCTAAGTCTCCCCATCTTTGTCTCATATCCTTCACTCTTAGTAGGTAACTCTGTACATCACTTCACAAAGGAAACAGAAGATAGCAATGCATTTTCCCCTCCACCTCCCTGTAGAGTAGAATCCAGCCTCATTCCCTTTCTTCCTGACTCAGAAGACTGGACAATAATTTTGAAACTTCCCCCGGGGATTGGGGAAGCCATGGAGCTATGAACATGCCTAAGTGTGCCATGGACATTTGTCTGTAACATTGAGGGTACCCAATAGTTTGCTTAATCCAAGAATGTCTTCATTTGCTGACATACTCCAAAGCTTTAGCATGCCCTCAAAGCATCTACTGCCTTTGACTAACTCACCTGATAAACTTAAAGAAGACTGTACTCACTCTTATTCAGCATAGACAATTGCTTCTTACAACAAATCTTTTATCAGTTGTTAGTAAGTAATATAACAGAAGAGTGATGGGATTATAAATAGTGGTGTCATTAAGAAAGGGAGTGTCCACAGAAACTTCCCTTTTAGTTCCCAAGTCACAGAGATGCCAAGATTTAAGAGCTCAGCACTAGACCCTTAGTGTATACTAGCTAACCCGACATAGAGTGATGTAGTCAAAAGACGATGGGCTTTGGTACAGATTCTAGCTCTACTACTTAGTAGCTATGTGTCTTTTGTAAAAGCTACTTAATATCTGAAAAAAACAAGTTTTATCACTTGTAAAATGAAGATAAAATACAATTCCATCATGGTTATTGTAAAGAGTAGATGAGATAACACACCTAACATATCCAGCACCTTACTTGGGTTTAATGGCAACTGATTCAATATTAAAGGGAAATTTTCTCCAGAATTCCTGTCCCTGCTCCCTTCCTGCCTCATATGTTTGGGTCATAACTCTGTAATTGAGAGGCAGCTGATGGCTGGAGGTTCCCAGAGGAGCTGAGCAAACACACGTGTTCCTGAACAGTTAATCCACTTAGACACAGCGTGTGAGTAATTTTGGGTTGTTGTGCTGAGAGGTGGATCTTGCCTATTTGACACAAGTTTGAGTAATAGAAACCCAATGAGCCTTTTCTCAACAGAAGGCTCTTGCTACCTCCAAACAAAATGTGTTTGTGAAGAGTCGATTATTTTTATTCTGTCTTGACCAAAATTTGAGATGATCAGTTAGTAACAGGAATTAAAAGTAGAATATTGAGAGTATCATTCCATTTTCTACCCATGGAAATCCTGCTACTTTGTTAGTAAGACGTAGGCTGGCGCAGAAACATGGATCAAGAAGCTGTGCCCTATGGGAACATATGTTTATGTATGACTGATTCACTTTGTTATAAAGCAGAAACTAACACACCATTGTAAAGCAATTATACCCCAATAAAGATGTTAAAAAAAAAAAAAAAAGAAGCTGTGCCTTCAGATTAATTTAGATATATTCACACGCTTTTGATTAATGTGGGAGTTCTTATCCTTCTAGATGGACTTGTTGATTCATTTGGTGGAATCTTAACTTCCTAAGTGAAATAAGGATCATTTGCAAGGGATACAGCAGAGACTGGAGCACCACATTTGTTTTAATCCCTGGTGATATGCTGTGCTACAGCTGAAAATGCCCCATCTTTATTTTTTAGAATTGGCTTGATATTTACCAGTCTAATGCTGAAATAATATGGGAGTAGGATGAAAGTGAGAAATGGAAAATATTCTCAGAGGAAGCTGAAAAATAAAACAAAAGAAAATTTTGTCTTGATATATGTTATTAGCTACCATTAATGAATCCATTCAGTTGATGAGGTCCCACTGTTTATCTGCATTACTGTAGGGATAGAATTTGGGGGAGGGACTCCTTTATCCCCCCTTACTTCAGAGTTTACCGTTTCTACCAACAATTCATATTCATTTGGTCTTAGAGAAACATTGGTATTAAATGATAATGGCAATGATAATCCTTAGGGCCATCTCTTTCTTTTCCTAGGACTTATCTATTCAGTACAAGATGAGAATTAGGAGTGAGGTAAATATACTCCTATATTAATTCAAATATCCAAACTTTTCTTTTCAAGTATTTATTATCCAACACACATTGAGTTAAGTACTGGATATGAAGAGCCAAATGTCATAATTTCTGTTTCTGCTATGAGTTTAATAGGAGAAAAATTCAATTTATCATAGAAATCAGTGCACTTAGAGCTATGTCTTAGGTCAGATTTCCTAAAAGCATAGCCTGATATGGGGGTCTTTGTGCAAGTGATTTACTGATGAAGTGTTTCTAGGAGAAAACTGGAAGGAAGTGAGGGAAGCAGATTAGGAGATGGGAAGAGCTAAGCAGAGATGTGGGTGCTTAGCTGCTTGGCTTAGAGATTGTGAAACTGGCAGACCATTTATTTAATTGTGTTCATTATTTATTACTGGAGATTTTCATATTCCATATCCTTTTTAATGGTGTTCCAAAGATTTTTGCACAATTTTTTTTAAATTTATTTTTTATTGAAGCATACAGTAGTTGAATTACAATGTTGTATTAATTACTGCTGTAGAGCAAAGTGACTGATATATATATATATATATATATCTTTTTTCATATTCTTTTCCATTATCACAGAATATTGAATATACTTCCCTGTTCTGTATAGTAGGACCTTGTTGTTTATCCATTCTATATACGCCAGTTTGCATCTGCTAATCCCAAACTCCCAATCCAACCCTCTTCCACCCCCTTCCATGCTTGGCAACCAGCAGTCTATTCTCTATGTCCCTGATTCTGTCTCTGTTTCATAGATAGGTTCATTTATGTCATATTTTAGATTCCACATATAAGTGATATCATATGGTATTTGTCTTTCTCTTTCTGACTTGCTTCATTTAGTATGATAATCTCTAGCTGCATCCATGTTGCTGCAAATGGCATTATTTCATTCTTTTTTTGTGGCTAAGTAGTATTCCATTGTATATATGTACCACATCTCCTTTATCCATTCATCTGTTAATGGAATTTAGGTTGTTTCCATGTTTTGGCTGTTGTGAATAGTCACACAATTTTCTTTCAATTCATAACCTAAAAATGCATGCTTCATTTAAAAACAAAAGGAGAAAAGAAAAGAGATTTTCTGTGACCTCCATAATTACCTTCTAGTCTCAGCCTGATCTCCAGGGGAGCTCTAGAGTATGAAGAACATTACAGACTTGTCCAACCTTGGGTCAAGAGACTGTGTACCCTTGAATCATCCAGTCATTTAATGAGGGCTCTCCTCGTAGGCATTTCTGGGTTCCTATTAGCCAAAGACAATGCTCCGGAGAAAGGTACCTATGGGCCATTAGCAGCCAAGACTCACAGCAACTGGGAGACAAGTGCCTTGGCTCAGTAAAGACAGCCAGGTTAAGGCAGCACCTGCCACTGACGTACTAGAGAATGGACTTGAGGATATGGGGAGGGGGAAGGGTAAGCTGTGACAAAGTGAGAGAGTGGCATGGACATATATACACTACCAAACGTAAAATAGATAGCTAGTGGGAATCAGCCGCATAGCACAGGGAGATCAGCTTGGTGCTTTGTGACCACCTAGAGGGGTGGGATAGGGAGGGTGGGAGGGAAGGAGACACAAGAGGGAAGAGATATGGGAACATATGTATATGTATAACTGATCATTTTGTTATAAAGCAGAAACTAACACACCATTGTAAAGCAATTACACTCCAATAAAGATGTTAAAAAAGTGAACACAACATGGATTCAGATCAAAGTAAGTCAGAGTTTCATTCTATAGACTGGCATTAAACAAACAATTATAGTACAATGTGAGAAGTATAATCATAAGAGTTTGTACAGGGTGGCATGCACGAGAGACTGATTACCTGATTACATGTTCATTGGCACTTTATCTCATTGCACAAAATACTGGAGGTATTTTTTTTTTAATAGCTTTATCTTTCTAGTGGTAAAGGGTATGGTCATGGAAGTCTTTTCAGAGAAGGTGATAACTGAGGTAGATTTACAAGGAATAGGCTTTGAGAATGTGATACTGGTGAATGGGGAATTATTAAGAGTGCAATGTCTAATCCGTGACCCTGAATTAAATCTCAGTGGGAACTCTTTTTCAACCCTATTGTTATTCTATTCCATAATGGTATAATTAAGCATTTATATTTAGATAATACTATAAAATATTATATACATTATATTAAATGAGACTTTAAGAAAGGAATAAGATGGGGTTTTAAGGAAGCTGGTTACTTACAATCCAATGATAAAAGCTTTTGTAAGAGAGTAAGCTCATAGTGATAGTATTTTTTTTTACAACTAGGAAGAAAGCTGTCAACATGAATCTAATGTTACCAAATTGAGTCAAGATTTGTTGAAAGATATAGATACATTTTTGTTTAATTATGGACTTAGCCAAGCTAAATGATTAAGGTGTGTTTTCATAAAACATTTTTCCAAAGATAGTCTACAATATCCAGTGATATTTTCATTTATTAATACACTGTTTGACTTGATACATTTTGGAATTAATGTTGACTGTAGGTTTGTAGAACCTCCAGGGAAAACAGGCCTAACCCAGAACTGGGAACATCTCTAATTGGATCCAGGTTTTCTTTCCTTGTCTTGTACTCCTCCAGAGTTTATTTAGTTCTAGTGGTCACAAATAAAAGCTATGTTTCAGTGTACTTATCTGATGCACTGACCTCTCAAATATCTATGTTTTAAAAACACAGTAGAATTAAGTGAGATTTCTTTGCATGTGTGGCTAAGTGTCAGTTTCTATGGTTTTCTTATTCATTTTAAATCCTGGAAAATAGTGCTTGGCTTAGCGATTGAGAAACTGGAAGACCATTTACTTAATTGTGTTCATTAGTTATAACTGGAGATTTTCATATTTCATGTCCTTTTTAATGGTCTTCCCAAGATTTTTGCACAATTTTATTTTGATTCATGACCTAAAAATGTACGTTTCATTTAAAAACAAAAAGATAAAAGAAAAGAGATTTTCTGTGACCTCCATAATTACCTTCTACATTTACTTATTTTTTTGTGTATGTGTGAATATTTTGAACAACTGCTGGTATATCTGACATTCTACTTAAGAAACAAAGTTACATCATCCAAGTGTTGTGTTCATTCCTCTATGTTTCATGACTTGGGTGGTAGATGACTATAGAGAGAGGAAATTTCTTATGAAGAGAAATGTGAGGGGAGAGAGAAAGGGAAACATAAATACTTACACACTCAAACACACATACACACTCATGGGTAAATAACTTTAGGACAAAATGTCCTGATTTAAGTAATATTTGAAGCTTGCCATCAGTAGGACTTTTACAAAAGTGTCTGGAACAAAGCTACATTAGGAAGTATTGGCAATTTATGTCTTTCTGAATTTTGTTATTCTTGCTTATTCTTTCCTGAGACAAGAGAATACATGAGATTTTATTTAAATATAACAGGACAGACAGGCATAGGAAAATTGATCTTTTTATTTGCATACCTTCTGTCTTTTATTGCATAATTCCCCTATGGGTACATGAATAGTTTAAATTTGGGGAGCTATGCCTTTCAAGGCTGTGTTTCTGTAGGCAAAGTGGAAAGTTTAAAGTAAGCATCTAAGTAATTTATGAGAGGGGTAGAAAGAATCTTTATAAAGAAATTCTCTTAGCCAAATTGGCTATTAAAGAAATCCCTGATTAACCTACTTGGATATCTACTTATGTCCATTTCACTTGCAATGCTTAGACTCAACTTCGTGGCCTCTTGAGCAAAAATTTCTTTGTGGTTCCAATTAAATCAGAATAGGCCTTGAATTTGCCTATTTCTCTTTTATATCTCCACTTTTTAATTTAGGAGCAAGCAAGCATTCAGAGATGCTTTCATTTCTCTTGGTTAGTAATATCATCCTACATTAGTCATCCATGGTTGGTTTAGTCCTTTTAAAGTTGTTTCTGGTAGCAGCACCTTGATTTTCCTTTATCCCCTCTTTCACTCTCAGTCCATGTGGTTTGGGTAAGGCAGTACTCCCTTTCTCACCCCCTCATCCATCCCAGCCCTTAAGGAGGTCATATGACCCAGGCCAATGACCAGAACATCTCATCCTCATTGCCAGAATGGGCACAAGATCTGAAGCTGGGACAAACTGTAGATATTCTTGTCCTTGCAACTAGACTACTCAGTTAACAAAGTTGACCCTTGAACAACACAGGTTTGAACTGCGTGGGTCCACTTGTACGTGGGTTTTTTCAATAGTAAATACTATAGTATTACATGATCTGCAGCTGGTTGAATCTATGGTGCAAAAGTGCAGGTATGGAGGAATCGTGGATGCGAAGGGCTGACCGTAAGTTATATGTGGACTTGCGACTGTGCAGAGGGTCAGCACCCCTAACCCACATGTTGTTCAAGGATCAACTGCACATTTTTAGGAGAATAAAGGGAATTTCGCTTCTCTTTTGGTTTTAATTCCTAAGTCCTTATAAACTGAATAGCCAAATGAAAAGATATTTTCTCAGCCTCATTCTATTATTAAAAAAAAATGTGTCAGGAACCATGTTCACATTTGGTTCATCATTAAAATAATTTCCATAATAACTCTCTGAGGTAGGTACTTCTATTGTCCCCATTTACCCATGAGAACCTGAAACTTAGACTTTCTAAGGTCACATGTGAATAAATAAATGGTAGTCTGGCTTGAACCTACTTAGTCTGACTTGAAATTCATGTTCTTAACCACTACACATTATCTCTAGAAATTCTAGTGAGCTGAAAGAAAGCCTACATTTTATATTTTTGCAAAATAAAATGCATGTTTGGAACAGGGGAATGAAGGACAAGTGGGGGAAATATATGATAATCACAGAATCAGAGGGACCTTATTCTTTCAGCTATTGGAGATCAAGATCTGAGCATCTTGAATGGTGGTGGGACAGAGGTGGGTAACACTCAGTTAAACTGAATCCTGGCTGAGTACCTGCCAGGCTACATCTACAACTCGAGGCAGCCTCGGGGCATCACATCACCTTCAGTGCGAGGGCCATAGTCTAGAGTATTCTGAGGTTTGCTAGAACTAAGTATGAGTCTGGTTTGGTACCCCGTTGCTTCATATGTTTGTTGATTAATTAATTTCTTTGTATGCAGTCAGTCATCCTTTCACTTTTTATTGAGCATCTGCTAAGCGCCAGGAATTAGAGGCCTAGAATATACCAACGTATCTGCTTTCAAGGAACTCCTAGGCTACAGCAGGAAATAGATGAGTTAAAAAGAAATTATAGTGAAGCAGTAAGTGTTCAACAATTTTAGAAAAAAGAAAGAAAGAAGAAGAAAGAAAGAAGAGAAAGTGTAATAGAGAAGATTTTGTAACTGGTCCTATTTTGGAACATACAGTTGAGCCAAGGAAGATACTTCAATATTTACTTTTAATAATTTAATTAATTTAATTATGGATAAATTTACTTCTGGAAATGTTCCAAGATGCCCTTCCTTGCTGGGGAACACAATAGTTTTATAAATAGCAATCTTCCCTTCTTGAGGTGGCAGGGAGCCATCTAAATTCTTCAGTACCTCTGCTAGAAGCTACATTTAAAGGATTTTATGCTGAAATACTGTGATATACTTGGGAAAAATACAAGAAATTAGATGCACATGAGGTCCAATTGATGACTAGTTGTATGATATTGTGCAAATTATTTAACATCTCCCAATCTTATTTTCTGTAACTATAACATGGGGAAGAGTATATAAAGTTGAAATGAATTAATACATATGAAGTGCCCCTCATGTTACTAGTCACTTGCTCAACAAATACTAGTTTTCTTTCCATGGTCCCACAGTTTCCTTTTTCTCATTTATGAAACTGGGAGGATAAAGCTTACTTGCAAGACTGATCAATGAGAGAATGCATGTCAAAAAATGTTGGTATATAATAGATGCTCAATAAGCGTCAAATTCTCCTGGTTTTTCTCTTACAGTCTTAAAAATATACATGGCTTTCTATCTTCACTGGCAAAAGTATTTCTCTGATAAATTCTAAGAAGAAAAAATTCCACATATCTGAATAATTATATTCTTGGCTCAGGGTCAATTATAACTCTACATTTTGCCTGGAAAGGCACAATAGAAACTTAAAGACAAAGCACGAGGCAGGTCACAAAGACATATAATGTATACTGGAACTAGTCAAGACTTCAGGTAAGATGATCTATATCTATCCTTCATTAATATTATCCTAATCTTACCAAAAATAAAAGCAATGCATTGGAATTATAGACGGTTCAAGGAAAACCACTGCCTTATTTGTACTATGGAAATAGTAATTTAAAAATAAAATTTTTATCTCTTTATCATATATATTTTTGGAGTATTGGGCCTAAACCTTGTGGCTGACAGTCTGGTTATGTAAAAGCCCTCTCCCTGCTGAAAAGTAGTTTCCTACTCTAAGTCCACTCTATTTTCATTTATGCCAGAACGATGAATAATGCATTGTGGAATTGTTTTTTCTGATTTAACATTAGCATAGGAACTCCTCTCTGGAATAACGTCTAATTAAAATTCACTGTGGCAGATGTGGGCTGTGGACCTGGTCAAAAGGCATGAACTTCCAACCCACCTCGTGATCGTTTTAGTAGAGGATTTCCCGGCATTACTTCAAATGCTCCCAACCGTGCATTGCAGGTAATGAAATAACAACTGGTAACAACAATTTCATACCCAGCTTCTTAACTCCTTGGCTGCTGCTGAACATAGCTTTAGTCTCCATTTGCTGGGCTGGAACATCCCCTCAGATTAGAGAGAAGACAGCCCTTGACGGTTTATAATAAGCACAGCTCTTTTTGGAGTGAGAAATAACAGCATGGAGTCTGATATTTTATAGTCAATTTTATTTCTACTTTAAGGAACAAAGTATTTTCATTACATTTGTAAGTGGAGGCAGAATGGCTCTTGGTAAAAGTTAAAGTATGAAGAGTACCAGCAAGGGTAATTGAAATCTACACATTTAAATCTATTCTATTTGATTTTTTTCCAAATAGATATTAGCCCCTATTAAATGCAAAAGAGTATGCTCAATACATATATGTTGGATTAAGTGTGTGACTATCCATTATGCAGATTGGCCCACCAACATTAAATAGGATCTCCCGATTTTATGCTGTTTAACAACTTAACTAGTCATAGATAACTATGAAACATAGTTAGATAACTATGATAACATAGAAAAGATAACTTTTCTTTTTGTCTTCTTATTGTTACCCATAAAGTTTCAGAGCCATACTACATTCTCAGAATATATCTGCATAAGTAAAAGCTAATTTCATGAGGGAAATCTATTAAGATTCTAAGAGCATATCAAACAGCCCAACAGGAGTGCTTTCTGTTTACCTAGGCTCTTTCATTCCTACCAGTATGATTTAAAATTGACTAGTGTGGCAGGTAGATTCTGAGATGTCTCTCAATGATCCTTGCCTCCTGGTATTCACATCCTCTTGCAGTCCCTACCCAATGAATGTGGGCTTGCCTAGTGACTTTCTTCTAACCCTGAGAACAGGGAAAAGATGATGGGCTGTCACTTCTGAAATTAGGTGGCATAAAATTATGACTTCCATCTTGCTAGCAGAACCTCTCTGGTACCTTCTCAATTTGCATACTGCCATGTTAGGAAAGTACCTGTGGCAAGGAACTGAGGTACACTTCTAGCCAATAGCCAGCTAGGAAGTTTGGTTGTCCAATGTTATCCGTGAGGGAGGACTTTGTTGCTTATTTTGCACTTAACCCCTTTGAGCCTCAGTGCTTTTATTCACAAAATGAAAATAGTAGGAGTAAAAATGGCTAACCTCTGTTGAAGTCCATACTGCATTGAGTGCTCTATATTCATCATCAACTTCAATCATCAAATAAATCTTAATTTGTGTGCTAAGAATCTCTGAGACAAAGAAAAACAATAAAAAGTATATTATTGAGTGATGTAAGTAAGATGGCAGAATAGAAAGCTCTGTACTCTTCATTTACCCAACATACTAATTCAATCATGACATGTGGACAAATTCCCTTGTGAGACATCCAGAAACTGTTCAAAGACTCCTGTAACCTTGGCAAGCATGAAACTAGGGACATTGAGGTCAATAAGGAAATTTGAGACACCCTCTCTCTATAATCCCTACCCCCAGAACAGCACTATATGATCAGGAGGAAATCCCCAGGATTGTAGCCTCTCCCAGGGAAGGGAAAGAGTTGAACCTGACATCTAATGACCCAACTTTTCCCAGAAGACTGGCTTCTGTATTGCTTGTCTCCAAGTGCTGATGGGACCTGGAATACTCTAGCTACCTCCTGACTATTGAGATCAGAGACGGTGATTTAGGCTAGCAATTATCATAGCCCTCCCCCCAGATCAGCACAGAGTGAGGAGAGGAAAAATACCAGCTTCCAGTTTCTCCCTGTGGAAAAGAAGATCACACATCCAATGCCCCAACTTTTCTGGAGACAGCAGAAAGGACTGACTTCTGTCTTGCCTGCCTTAGAGCACTAAAAGGACCTGGCATACTCCTTTTGTCTGGGAGCAAATGAGAACAAATATGGCAATTAGAACTAACAGCTGCCATAGCCCCTCCACCCAGTTCAGCACAGGGCAAATGGGCAAAGAACCCCAGATCTCTGCCTCTCCTTGGGGAGGGCAAGAGTTGTACAGAGCATCCAATGATATAACTTTTTTGGAGGCTGCTTGAAGAACTGGCTTCAGTCTCACTTGTCTTGTAGCACTGATGGGATTTGGCATGCTTTTGATGCCTGGGGACCACTAAGAACAAAGAAAGGGCATTTGACTGTCATGAAGGTTGGAAAGGCCACCAAAATCTCTAGCCAGCCTGAGACTCAATGGATCCCAAACAAAACGAACCCAAAGAAATCCACACTGAGACAAGAGGAAAGAGGTGGAAAAAGTTACTGTACTTACTCTTCAAATATAATTTTAATGATACAAGAAAATAGTAACCTCACTTAAAAATCTCAAAATTAATGAAAAATTAAGTGACACAAATTCTTTTATGTGACTATTAGCATTTTTGTACCCTCCCTTCTAATCTCTTTCACATACACATACTTTTACCTGTCTGTTATCACACTTTTTATATGCATTGCTATATGCAACATTTCAATGTAATTTTGAGTAACGTAGGAAATACACCCTTGAAAATCAAGTGCATTACCAAATTTTTAAAACTTTTTCTGACAGATGAAAAGTGTAATTTCTTGTACTAGTAAGATTGAATATCTCTGCATTTGTTTAAGAGCCATTGTTATCTTCTTTCTTTAACAATATACATTTCACATTGAATTAGGCAGAATTCTAAGATGAGAATTTAGCCTGGTTGACAACTTGATTTCAGCCTTGTGAGAAGTTGAGCAGAGAACCTAGCTACACTGTGTGGGACTTCTGATCTACAGCACTGTCGGGGAATAAATGATGTTTTAAACTGCTAAGTTTGTGTTAATTTACTATATAGTAATAGGAAAGTAGTACATTCATGTTTCTATATAACTTTCATATTTGTTTTTAACATCATCACAGAATATGCCACATTTGCACCTGACATAACCATTTTTTCACTGTTGAACATTTAGGTTGCTTTTTTTTTTTTTTTGCAGTACGCGGGCCTCTCGCTGTTGTGGCCTCTCCCGTTGCGGAGCACAGGCTCCAGACACGCAGACTCCGCAGCATGTGGGATCTTCCCAGACCGGGGCACGAACCCGTGTCCCCTGCATCGGCAGGCGGACTCTCAACCACTGCGCCACCAGGGAAGCCCTTTAGGTTGCTTTTAATTGTTTGCTATTATAAATGCTGCAGTGATGAACGTGTTCATGTACATAGCTTTACCCATTTTTTATCATTTATTATTTCACTTGCTTTTATATTGAACAGGTAATATATTACTCGTTTCAAAATTCAAATGTACAAATGATAAACAGTAAAGAATTTTCTTATCACTTCTATGCCTTGGCCATATACTTTCCCAAGCTGAAAACAATCCAAATATTATTTTGAATCCTTCCAGAGGTGTTTTATGCTTAAATATAGCATACTGTGTCCACTATTCTGTACTTTGCTTTTTTACAAAACAATGTATCTTAAAGATTTTTCTATATCAGCACCTAAAGAATATCCTCTCTAATAATGTTCTTTGTATAAATATACCATAATTTATTGATTGATGGGAATACTGAGTTTCTTTGGAATTTTGTTCCTGGTCATGATGGACAAGACAATATGGATCATATTCCCATTAGGACAACCAGAAAAGCTAGATAAAGGTTAAAGGAAAAAAATACCTGCCTGAAGAGAGTAGAGGGTTAAAATGAGAGTGAGGAATTACTTGGTCAGAAGCTGAGAGGAGTGGAAACCCAGGACTATGAGCCCAGTATTCGAGGCTGCTTTTTATGTGGGCTGTGAGAAGGCTTGAGAAGGAAGTTGTAGCCTCACGGGGTTAAGAGGAGTCATAGACCATCCAAGGAAAGGGAGCCCTTGTGAATCCCTTGGCTCTGGGCTGGGACTCCAAAGGGATGAATCTTAGGAATAAGAATTAATCCAAAGTGATATGACTCAAAAGGGACTTGACACATTCTCTTAGCTTTTGAAATTGAAATTGCATTAAGATGATTCAAGATTGCTAATAGCTCTTGGTGGAAGCAAAAGTAAATTCTTTGGAGACGATAACAACATACTTGGGTTCACATTATTTTTAAAAAGAATTTTATGAGTGCAAAGTTCCAACCACCAAAGCCAACCAAACCAAACAACAGGCACATAAGGAGACATGACCACCTGAAGAAAAATTAATACAAACAATAGAAAACAGACACATATCCACGGGGGTTCCAGAAATTCAAAGACCAACCTGAAAATAAGCATTGTAACGAAGCCCAAGACAATAATGGAAGAGGAAAAATAATCACAGGAGAATCAGAAAGAGTATCGTTTTCAATCATTTGATCTTACAAATAGGGCAGCAATGAATATACTTGTGCAAGTGTATTTGTAGAGGAAATAGTAGATGTGGTATTTCTGTGTCAAAAATATATGCAATTGTAATTCTGATAGCTACTGAAAAATTGTCCTCCCTAGAGATGTTAACCATCTACTTTCCCACCAGCAATGTAGGAAAGTGGCTGTTTCCTTATACTCTTGACAACTCATATATTAACAATTTTTAAAAGTATTTTCTAATGTGATGAGTGAAAATGATTTCTCTGTAATTTTATTTGCATTTATCTTCTAGTAAGGTTGAACATAATTGCATATAATTAGCAGCTATTTTTTTCTGTAAATTTCCCTTTAATATTTTTATTGACTGTTAATTCTTCTTCTTTTTTTTTTTCTTTTTTGCGGTACGCGGGCCTCTCACTGTTGCGGCCTCTCCCGTTGCGGAGCACAGGCTCCGGATGCGCAGGCTCAGCAGCCATGGCTCATGGGCCTAGCCGCTCTGCGGCATGTGGGATCTTCCCGGACTGGGGCACGAACCCGTGTCCCCTGCATCTGCAGGCGGACTCTCAACCACTGCGCCACCAGGGAAGCCCTATTTTTCCTTTTTTTAAATTCCGAAAATGAACGGTATTTTAACAGAATACAAATTCATTTGATTTATCAGTGTCTCTGCCATATGGCAAGTTTTGGTTCAGTTGGGAGGACAAATTGTCCTTAATCAGAGAATTAAGTACTCAGTTGGTTACAATGAATTTTCATTCTATGGGAATGCATTACAATTTGGAGTAGTCATGGATGTTTTTTATAGTGCAGATGGGAGCACGATTTTATTTATTTATTTATTTCTTAACATCTTTATGGGAGTATAATTGCTTGACAATATTGTGTTAGTTTCTGCTGTATAACAAAGTAAATCAGCTATACATATACAAACATCCCCATATCCCCTCCCTCTTGCGTCTCCCTCCCACTCTCCCTATCTCATCCCTCTAGGTGGTCACAAAGCACCGAGCTGATCTCGCTGTGCTATGTGGCTGCTTCCCACTAGCTATCTATTTTACATTTGGTGGTGTATATATGTACAGGTCACTCTCTCACTTCATCCCAGCTTACCACTCCCCTTGTCCTTAAGTCCATTCTCTATGTCTGTGTCTTTATTCCTATCCTGCCCCTAGGTTCTTCAGAACCTTTTTCTTTTTTTAGATTCCATATATATGAGTTAGCATATGGTATTTGTTTTTCTCTTTCTGATTTACTTCACTCTGTATGACAGACTCTAGGTCCATCCACCTCACTACAAATAACTCAGTTTCGTTTCTTTTTATGGCTGAGTAATATTCCATTGTATATATGTGCCACATCTTCTTTATCCATTCATCTGTCAATGGACACTTAGGTTGCTTCCATGTCCTGGCTATTGTAAATAGAGCTGTAGTGAACATTGTGGTACATGACTCTTTTTGAATTATGGTTTTCTCAGGGTATATGCCCAGTAGTGGGATTGCAGGGTCATATGGTAGTTCTATTTTTAGTTTTTTAAGGAACCTCCATACTGTTCTCCATAGTGGCTGTATCAATTTACATTCCCACCAGCAGTGCAAGAGGGTTCCCTTTTCTCCACACCCTCTCCAGCATTTATCGTTTGTAGATATTTTGATGATGGCCATTCTGACTGGCGTGAGGTGATACCTCATTGTAGTTTTGATTTGCATTTATCTAATGATTAGTGATGTTGAGCAACCTTTCATGTGTTAGTTAGGAATCTGTATATCTTCTTTGGAGAAATGTCTATTTAGGTCTTCTGCCCATTTTTGGATTGGTTGTTTGTTTTTTTGATATTGAGCTGCTTCTATATTTTGGAGATTAATCCTTTGTCAGTTGCTTCATTTACAAATACTTTCTCCCATTCTGAGGATTGTCTTTTCATCTTGTTTATGGTTTCCTTTGCTGTGCAAAAGTTTTTAAGTTTCATGAGGTCCCATTTGTTTATTTCTGGTTTTATTTCCATTTCGCTAGGAAGTGGGTCAAAAAGAATCTTGCTGTGATTTATGCCATAGAGTATTCTGCCCATGTTTTCCTCTAAGAGTTTGAAAGTGTCTGGACTTACATTTAGGTCTTTAATCCATTTTGAGTTTATTTTTGTGTATGGTGTTCTAACATCATTCTTGTACATGTAGGTGTCCAGTTTTGCCAGCACCACTTATTGAAGAGGCTGTCTTTTCTCTATTGTATATTCTTGCCTCCTTTATCAAAGATAAGGTGACCATATGTGTGTGGGTTTACCTCTGGGCTTTCTATCCTGTTTCATTGATCTATATTTCTGTTTTTGTGCCAGTACCATACTATCTTGATTATTTTAGCTTTGTAGTATAGTCTGAAGTCAGGGTGCTTGATTCCTCCGGCTCTGTTTCTGTTTCTCAAGACTGCTTTCCCTATTCCGGGTTTTTTGTGTTTCCATACAAATTGTGAAATTTTTGTTCTAGTTCTGTGAAAAATGCCATTGGTAGTTTCATAGGGATTGCATTGAATCTGTAGATTGCTTTGGGTAGTATAGTCATTTTCACTGTGTTGATTCTTCCAATCCAAGAACATGGTATATCTCTCCATCTGTTTGTATCATCTTTAATTCCTTTCATCAGTGTCTTATAGTTTTCTACATACAGGTCTTTTGTCTCCTTAGGAAGGTTTATTCCTAGGTATTTTACTCTTTTTGTTGCAATGGTAAATGGGAGTGTTTCCTTAATTTCTCTTTCAGATTCTTCATTGTTAGTGCATAGGAATGCAAGAGATTTCTTTGCATTAATTTTCTATACTGCTACTTTACCAATTTCATTGATTAGCTCTA
Source organism: Aethalodelphis obliquidens (assembly GCF_003676395.1). Classification (NCBI taxonomy): domain Eukaryota; kingdom Metazoa; phylum Chordata; class Mammalia; order Artiodactyla; family Delphinidae; genus Aethalodelphis; species Aethalodelphis obliquidens. Next base: position 6,494,336 of record NW_020838023.1, on the reverse strand, counting down.
GTAGTTTTCTGGTAGCATCTTCAGGATTTTCTATGTATAGTATCATGTCATCTGTAAATAGTGACAGTTTTACTTCTTCTTTTCTGGTTTGGGCTCCTTTTATTTCTTTTTCTTCTCTGATTGCCGTGTCTAGGACTTCCAAAACTATGTTGAATAATAGTGGTAAGAATAGGCAACCTTGTCTTGTTCCTGAACTTAGAGGAAATGGTTTCAGTTTTTCACCACTGAGAATGATGTTGGCTGTGCATTTGTCATATATGGCCTTTACTATGCTGAGGTAAGTTCCCTCTATGCCTACATTCTGCAGGGTTTTTATCATAAATGGGTGTTGAAGTTTGTCAAAAGCTTTTCCTGCATCTATTGAGATGATCATATTGTTTTTCTCCTTCAATTTGTTAATATGGTGTATCATATTGATTTGTGTATCTTGAAGAATCCTTGTATTCCTGGGATAAACCCCACTTAACCATGGTGTATGATCCTCTTAATGTCTGTTTGCTATTTGTTGAGGATTTTTGCATCTATGTTCATCAGTGGTATTGGCCTGTAGTTTTCTTTCTTTGTGACATCTTTGTGTGGTTTTGGTATCACGGTAATGGTGGCCTCGTAGAAGGAGTTTGGGAGTGTTCTTCCCTCTGTTATATTTTGGAAGAGTTGAGAAGGATAAGTGTTAGCTCTTCTCTAAATGTTTGATAGAATTTGCCTGTGAAGCCATCTGGTCCTGGGCTCTTGTTTGTTGGAGGATTTTTAATCACAGTTTCAATTCAGTGCTGTGATTGGTCTGTTCATATTTTCTGTTTCTTCCTGGTTCAGTCTCAGAAGGTTGTGCTTTTCTAAGAATTTGTCCATTTCTTCCAGGCTGTCCATTTTATTGGTATATAGTCGCTTGCAGAAATCTCTCATGATCCTTTGTATTTCTGCTGTGTCAGTTGTACTTCCCCTTTTTCATTTCTAATTCTGTTGATTTGAGTCTTTTCCCTTTCTTTTCTTGATGAGTCTGGCTAATGGTTTATCAATTTTGTTTATCTTCTCAAAGAACCAGCTTTTAGTTTTACTGATCTTTGTTATTGTGTCCTTCATTTGTTTTTCACTTATTTCTGATCTGATTTTTATGATTTCTTTCCCTCTGCTAACATTGAGGGGTTTTTTGTTCTTTTTCTAATTGCTTTAGGTGTAAAGTTAGGTTGTTTATTTGAGATTTTTCTTGTTTCTTGAGGTAGGATTGTATTGCTATAAACTTCCCTCTTAGAACTGCTTTTGCTGCATCCCATAGGCTTTCAGTCGTCACGTTTTCATTGTCATTTGTTTCTAGGTATTTTTTTATTTCCTCTTTGAATCCTTCAGTGACCTCTTGTTATTTAGTAGTTTATTGTCTAGCGTCCATGTGTTTGTATTTTTTACAGTTTTTTTCATGTAATTGACATCTAGTCTCATAGTGCTGTGGTTGGAAAAGATAGCTGATACAATTTCAATTTTCTTAAATTTACCAAGGCTTGATTTTTGACCCAAGATATGATCTATCCTAGAGAATGTTCCGTGAGCAATTGAGAAGAAAGTGTATTCTGTTGTTTTTGGATGGAATGTCCTATAAATATCAGTTAAGTCCATCTTGTTTAATGTGTCATTTAAAGCTTGTGTTTCCTTATTTATTTTCATTTTGGATGATCTGTCCATTGTTAAAAGTGGGGTGTTAAAGTCCCCTACTATGACTGTGTTACTGTCTATTTCCCCTTTTATTGCCATTAGCATTTGCCTTATGTATTGAAGTGCTCTTATGTTGGGTGCATAAATATTTACAATTGTTATATCTTCTTCTTGGGTTAAGCCCTTAATCATTATGTACTGTCCTTCTTTGTCTCTCATAATAGTCTTTATTTAAAAGTCTGTTTTGTCTGATATGAGAATTGCTACTCCAGCTTTCTTTTGATTTTCATCTGCATATAATATCTTTTTCCATCCCCTCACTTTCAGTCTGTATGTGTCCCTAGGTCTGAAGTGGGCAGAGACAATACTTTAGATCAGGCTATTAGGAAAGCCCAATGCCATTGAGAAGGTGCAGAAGTACAGGTGAAGTGAGGGACCAGCCATGCAGCTCTCTGAAGAAAGAGCATTCCAGGGACAGGGAGCAGCACATGTAGGCCCTGAGACAGAAACACGCTTGGTGTGGTGAAGAAATGGCAAGGTGGACCATGGGGCTGGAACAGAGGTAGCCAGGAGCTCCACAGTGTACAGCCTCATAGGCAACAGGAATAGCTCAGGAATCGTTCTTTACCCAGTACCTTTTCAAAGATCTCTCAACTAGCAAGTGGCAAATCTGGGGCATGACTTTGCCTCTTTCACTTCAAAATTTGGGATGGTGGCACATAAAAAGTGTTTCTTAGGAAAGCAGATAAGACACTGGATGGCATTGTTAAGTACCACACTAAAGCCCATCATTTTATCAATTTCTCCTCTACTACACCAGCATCCAGCATATCTAGAACCTGTCTGGTTCCATCTCTCTTAAGAAAGCAGTCCACATTCTAAGGGCTTCCTCTATTCTTTCCTTTTGCTCAAAGTCTGCTCATGATAACACAAGGGCCAGCAGAGCGACCATAGAAGAAGATCTGGTATTTTCTGCTTTAGCTACTTGTCAAAATTTAGTTCTAATCCCAACTCTGTCACAGTCTCTAGTTGTGACACAAGACAAGCCATTTAAACTTTTGTTTTCCTCTCTCTGCAAAACAAAGATACTGATATCTATTGATATTTTCAGAGGGTACTTTATCCTAGAAAAATGAAGTAATAACTATACAGCTGTTTTGGTCTCTTCTCCAGAAAGATGATATGTCAGTAAGTATTCCTTAAGCAATTTTATGTTCCCTGCCTGTGCTGGACACCATGGAGCATACAAAGAAGTAAACTGCCCATCCCTGACCACAGAGAACTCAAAATTCTCTTCAGGAAAAGAATGTGTCTCCATAAGCAATGACTAAAACTTAAGAATCTTCAAATTAAGAGAGAGGCCATAGTGATTTTGCCAGGTCCCTTGCCCTACCCCCTAATGGAGCTGTCGTAGGAATCAGCTGACACCTGACTGGGCTCTAGGCTTCTGTGGATTAATAGGAAGCTTTGGTCTTCATGTCCCCCGTAAAGGTATATAAACTCTTTGCTTAAAAAAAAAATCATATTGAGCTTTACAAATAGAAAAAGGATGTCACGGTTATTTAGTCTTTTCAACGATGTCAGGAACATAAAGCATTTATGTTCTGTTCATCAAGACAGATCAAGTGGTTGTTTTCTAGTGTTTTCTGAGAAGATCCTGTGTCCACCCTCACCCTCAACCTTTCCCACTGGCCCAACCAAAGTGCCTATGATTTCCAATTCGGGGTCACTTCTTTGGAATATTTTGTTTATTGAAAGTCCTTGTTAGAACTCAAGCAAGTGACCAAGAAGTAACTCATTAACTGATTAGCCTGGGTTAATATATCATTTTCATGCCAAGGAGAAAGGCCTTAGGAGACTGTAAATACGAAAGTTTTGAGAACAAGAGATAATGTTTGAGAGAACTGGGGTAAATGAACCCAGAATCAGAAACTCTAAAACCTTCATGGGGCAAGATAAAGACATGTGTCTACTGGGTAGAGTGCTCAAAGGAGAAAAAGGAACGTGAAGAGAAGATAAAGCGCGTAAGACCAACTCTGGCAACTTTCTAATTTTGTCTAGGGCTGCTCTGGTGTTCTAGAATGAGACTGAACAACAGAAGCGACTTGGAGATACCCTGCTTCAATTCCTCCACTTTAAGTGTAGAGAAAACATTACCTGGGGCATTTAAGTGACTTGCTCAAGTCCATTCAATGATACCCCGCCTGCTTTGATAATTTTTTTTTTTTTAAAGTGGTGTTTTCAAGATTAGCAGCTTTGGTTAGGGATTTTCCAGATCCTATTTTCAAGGCTTTTAGTCTTGGAATTAAAGGTTATTTTATTTTGGCTACGCTGAATGTTTATTCAAGAAAAGGCTACCAGACAAGGTTCAGGTTGGGATTAGTATGCAAAGAAGCTTAAACCCCTGGCAGAGTACATCTCAAAATTAGAAGGAGAAATGCTCTCCTGGATCAGAGGTGGGTGCAATATGCAGACACATTTCCTCTTTTCTTCCCACACTCTCATCTTAAAAATAATACCAGACAGTACTAGACATCAAAGATCGACAGCTGAGACAGGAGGAAGTGACTGTTCAACAGGGAGGGATTCAGCAAGGTAAGTCCCTAAAAAATAAGGCCTGGTGATAAATGAAACAAAGCCATCACCCAGTTTATCAATGTCTCCAAAAACATATGGACCTAGCCCACAAACACCATGAAAGTTCTTCCTGTTAATGTTGGTGACTGATTCAATTTTGCAGACGAATAGTGCTTGATACAAACAGGTTAAAAAAAAAAATATCCCACTTTCTTTTCTTCTAAGCTCAAAGGAAGGCATCATAGTACAATGAAAAAAGACTAGTCTTTGAGTCACACGGATCTGTTCTTTTCATTCTTGGCTCTGGATAAAAGAAAGAGTATCACAAGGAGAAGTGGAAAGTGGGAAATACGAATTTTGTTTTACATGTTTATCAGCGTCTGTAATTCTCAGCAACAGTATACACCTTGGTTAAAGGTAGTTTTAAGAAACTAATATGTCCTTGACCCATAACACAGACCTGCTCTTTATTGGCTATGTGACCTTCGGCAAGCTATTAACCTAGGTTCTCTTGAAATAGTAATAATAAAAACCGATTTATAGGATTGTCATAAGGATTAAAATCGAAAAAAAAATCACATTTAAAGCCTCTAGGAAAATGCCTTGCACACAGTAAGCACTCAACAAAAATATATTCCCTTTCCTTCAGGTGCCCTAGCCCTCTAAATATCTTGTCAATAATTTAAAATTTGAGTTTTTGCACTTTTAAAATTTCTTGGTCCTTTAAAAAAACCACTGAGAACAACACCTGGGATTTTAAGATATAAAAAATTGGAAGGTGTTCAATTTAAGAGTGATTTAAATGATGAGATAAAGATGTTAAACTCCTATATGGGAACAGATATTCTAAGCAATGTTAAAGATAACCAACAGACTGGAAGAAAATATTTGCAATGCAAGGGTTAATAGTCCTATTTTAATTAAGAGTTCCTATTAATAAGAAAAATACGAATGTCAATGGAAAAAAATGGTCAAAAGATTTGAATAGACAACTTACAAAAGCCGTAGAAAGAGTCACTAAGCCCATAAAACATGTTCAACTCAATTAATGACAAAAAAAATACAAAGTAAAACAATGAGGTATTATTTTGCTTATAAGATTAGCAAAATTAAATAGATTGATGATATCCAGATTGGAAAAATTAAAAGCCAAAGGGAAGGCAATATTTCTGGAGAAAAGGATGGTATTATTTGTGAAAGATTTAGATGCTTATACTCTTTGACCCAGAAATACAACTACCTAACCAATGATAAATGTACTAAGATATTTGCTGCAATATTATTTGAAATATTAAAATCATAGGAAACAAAAATATCAACATGTCTTAGGATGCTTTTGGCTGCAAGTAACAGAAAAACATTTCAAAGTGGCTAAAAAATAAAGTTTTATTATCTCACATGCCAAAAATTTAATGAGATGTATATCTCAAGTGTTGGTTAATTTATTTGCTCAGTGATGTCATAACAATGATTACTCCCATCTTTTTCCTCTGCTTGGCATGTAAAATTTGTTCTCACAATCACCCTACTTGCCAACATACGGTACCACAAATCAAGGTTTTTAACAATGTTGAACAAAAGACGAACAGCCACCTTTTTATAACCTATGGAAACATCTTTCCAAGAAAACTTCTGTTAGAATTCTTCACATTTTTCCCTTGACCAGAATCATATCGCATATCCATTCCTAAGCAAATGCCTAGTGAGAGGAATGGGATTCCCTTCCTTGGTTTAAGAAAAACACACGGCTTCCTAGCAGTAAGTGGGTCACCTAAACTGCATCTGGGATCCACCTTAAAGGAATAGGAAGAAGACATGACATAGAAATATTCTATACTTTGACTGAAAATTTGGATATATAGTTAGTTACCTCTATTGAGTAAGATTGAGAGGTAAATGAGTCAGAATAGGAGACGTTACGTTAAGATAACAAGTAGGCCCTAAATGCAAGAAGCTTAATGCAATAGCAATATAGGTTTCCTTTCATCCATGTCACAGTCTTATGCAAGTTGCCTGGCTCCCTTGGTATCTCACCTTCCAAGCAGTGACATAAGGATCCGGGTTTCTTCTAACTTGTGGTTCCACTTAATCTCACACATATCACCTCCAAAATCATTGCAGAAAGGAAAGAGAACATGATGATGACTGCATGGGGATTTTATAGCCAGCCCTGGAAGAAGGTTATGTTACTTCCACTAACACCCCACTGGCTAGAACACACTTACACAGTCTTTCCCCAACTGCATGAGAGTCTGGGGAATGCAGTTTGCATGCCCAGAAAAGGAAAACAAAATTGCAGTTTGTTTATATGTAGCTTTGTCTCCATCAGAGGAAACTTTTTGAAATGATTTTTATTTTTTACCTTATATACTTGTCCTATTATTTTATTATTACTTTTTTTGGCAAACAACTATTTGTACTTTGTAAATTAAAATAGTTTTGTACATAAAGGGAGAAAAACAGTGCCTGCTTTGCCTGATAAGTACTTTTACCTGGTTCTGATAATATTTAATTGCATTTTCTTTGTATGAAAATTCTCTCTTTTTTTTTTTCCCCCATCATGGTGACCTCAATATAGAATAAGGCTATAGTGTAGAGTCTGAAGGTTATCGATTCATCTCATAGCATCCTAAAAGGTCAAGGATTCAGAATCTGGGGGGGCAAAGGAAGTGAGGAAATTCTAATCAAAAGTCTTAGAAACACACAGGGACATATGGGAATTGATCTTACCGCTTTTTTTTTTTTGGATATTTGTATTTTTGTTTACTTTTTAATTTTATTTTTCTAATTGTGGTAAAATACATAATGTAACATTTATCATTGTAACCCTTTTAAAGGGTACCATTCAGTGGCATTAAGAGCATTTGCAATGTGGTGGAGCCATCACCACTATCTGGTTACAGGACTTTTCATCACCCTGAATGGAACCCCATACTTATTAAAAAAATCACTCACCACTTCCTTCCCCCATCCTTTCATAACCACTAACCTGTTTTTTATCTCCAGGGATTTGCCTATTCTGGAAATTTTGTATAAATGCAGTCATACAATGTATGGCCTTTTGTGTTTGGCCTCTTAGGTGATTTAACATGAGTCAGTTACGTGATCCTGTGCTCATTTATCTGAAACCAGTCCTGTTCAGAAAAGGGACTTACTTCAGTCTGTAGCCTTTCAACACCATACATTTTTCTCTACACAGAGAAGAATAAGCCACAGAGTAGTTAGAAGACGTAAACATATAAATAGGAAATTATAACAACATATGGTAAATGTAGTGATAGATATTTGCACGGAGTGTTTGGGAGGAATGCAATTGTCCCAAACTGAGCAGCCTGAGAGGAATTCAACAGAGGTGATACCAGGTTTTTTTTTATTAGTGGATGAAGAAATATTAATAAAGCAAAGAGGTCTTGGGAAAAAGAAAGGAAGGCTAGATAGAGACAGAGAAAAGATATTGAAAAAGACACCTTGAGACGCCTTAAGCAAATTGACAGCCCAACTGTCTGCTAAATGGATTGTAACTCCGAGGCAAGGCCATAGAACATGTGGAATTAGAAGCAAAGACGGTGAAATTGGAAGAACGCACTGTAGCAAACCTGCATCTCATCCCAGCTACTGCTGAGGCCAATATTTTACTCAAATCAGATCTCATCTCATAATCTTCAGTCACAACTAATTCACACACATTTTAATACTTGAGAATATACTGGTTTATAATCTGTATTCACATTATATTTCTGGTTGCCATGAGCAGATATTATCTCTTTTAAGGCAGAGACACATAGAAGACATTGCATTGAATTGTAAAGGAATGTCACCATCCCTTACAGGCAATGTAAAAACAAACGATTGTGACCAATGCTTGCTTCAGGACTTATGTGAGTTCTTGCCTGTGCAGCATACCCTTTTCCTTTGGTAAATCCGATCTGTTTGTACTTCCTTTGTTTCCTATAGTTTTGCTTGTTCTGTCGATCAAAGCTCTTCCCATCCTCAAGTCAAAGCATGCAGACCATGAGCCCAGTTGGCTCTGCCACACAGAGCCTAGAGATCCCTGGGAAGTAAAGGACAGCCTCTTCCCAGGATTCAACTTTGGGGAGAGTGAGTTTAACTAGCTGACTCGGGATCATGTGCAACCCACCTTGACTGCTCAGGTACTAGTTTATTCCAAGCCTGTGGAGAACATCTAGGGTTGCAGTCACTGATGGAAAAACTCTCCATCATGATGCACTGAAGCATCAGCCTTCTACCCTCTTTACTTTCACCACCAACCCTTGCAAAAATTAAAAATCACTTCCATCTCAACCTCCCTCCATGACCCTAACCCCCAACTAGGATTTCTCTGTTCTTTAGCCAAATTCACATCTCCTGGTCATAAAAAATAAAAAAGGAAAAATTGTTATGTGCATACCTTGCATTGGGGTAATTTTCAGTATTGTACACATGGTGATCCTGGAAGATCCACCTTTTTAGAAGAATTAATGGTTATCCCTAGTGCATGTGGTACCCAATTTTTTTACATCTTGATGAGTTTTAAGATAAGAGAAATAAAGGCAGAGAGACACAGATTTTTTTCTGAGTAACAAAGAAACGCAGAAAAGCCAAATTCTTGGAGAAGTACAAGAACAAGTGGGGGGCTTCCCCGGTGGTGCAGTGGTTGAGAGTCCGCCTGCCGATGCGGGGCACACGGGTTCGTGCCCTGGTCCGGGAAGATCCCACATGCCACGGAGTGGCTGGGCCCGTGAGCCATGGCCGCTGAGCCTGCGCGTCCGGAGCCTGTGCTCCGCAACGGGAGAGGCCACAACGGTGAGAGGCCCGTGTACCGCAAAAACAACAACAACAACAACAAAAAAAAAAACAAGTGGGAAGGAATGTGGAATCTTACCACACATAATAGATTCAGGTAGCTCCAGGATAATTTTTTTTTTTTCTTTCCCTGTTTCCTTCTCTCTCTCTCTCACTCTCTCTCTCTCTCTCTGCCTTCCTCTCTCTCTCTTTCTCTCTTTCTCAGAGTCCTCTATTATTTTCTGACTTCTAGCTCTGATGGAGCCAGCTGTCCTGACGTGAGCTTCCCTGTAGAGAGGCCCATGTGGTGAGGAACTGAGGTTGGCTTCCAGCCAATAACCAGCAAGGAACCAGGACCTTCAATCCAACAGTTTGCAGAGTACTGAGTCCTACCAACAGCCATGTGAGTGAGCTTGGAAATCCACCCTCCTCCAGTTAAGCTTTGACATGACTCCAGCCCCTGACACTCTGATTATAGCCTGTGAGAAACCCTGGCTGAAGTCTAAGCTGTGTCTAGATTTCTGATCCCCAGAAACTATGAGATAATAAGTGGGACTGATGTAAGCTGCTATGTTTCAGAGTCATCTGTTACATGGCAATAGAACTAATGTAGTATTTATTCTTACCAAAAAGTAATAAGACTGCTTAGTGGGTAAGGGGTTGCCTTTACCCACTACCATAAAAATGTTTTGGAACTAGATGGTGGTAATGACTACACAACATCGTGAATATACTAAATGTCAATGTCACGGAAATGTAAACTTCAAGGTGGTTAAATTCATGTTCTGTGAATTTACCTCAATATTATTTTTTAAAAGGAAGCAACCCAAGATCTAAACAAAGAAACTAGGAGAAAAACAAGAAGATATTTTTAACTTACATGTGGAATCTAAAAAACAAAACAAACAAAGGTGCTATTTTCTTAATAAATAATTCTAGAATGATTTGGCCCCTTAAATTATGTAACTGTATACTTTGATTCAAAAGTAAACTTCAAACAGCCAAAAAACAAAGTAATGAAAAGATTTTAATTTTTAAACCCCAGTAAACTTTTTGTGCAGTTAAGGGTAACTACTTCCAAACTTGGTTTTCTTCTCATGTACCAAAAGCTATCAAGGTATATAGTCTGTAATCAGGAATCCAATTACGAACAGAAATTAGAACTTCATTTTACAATGAGCTAAGATGCTGCATCCACTGTGGGCAGGAACAATTATTTAAATTATTCTGCAATTAAGCAAATGTTCGTCATAATGTGTATTTAGACCATACTGTCTCTGAGACTTAGTATCTACTTTTGGGAAATGTATACTCATCTTGTACTTGGAGTCAACTCCTCTTCCCACTTCCATTCCCCCCGCGCCCCCGCCCCCCAGCCCTGCCATTCCTCATGTTTTTGTATTAGATCAGTGGTTCTTAACTCTGTGTCACAGAATCACCTGGAGAGCTTAAAAAAATCAGGATCCCACCCTCTGAAATTCTGATTTGTCTGTGCTAAAATGTGGCTTGGGCATTTGATAAAAATAGACTATTGTTTTTAAACACAACAGAGAAATAGAATAGAACAAATCTGTGTTCTAGATTGGAAGATATCAGTATTTGAGAAATAGACCGCTGAGGATTACTCTGTTCCAATATATCCTGGAAATGTGGATGGGACTGATGAAAAACAGTAGGGCCAAATCAGTGTCTGTAGATAACAAGGGACGTGGGAGGATGAAGTCTCAAACCGTGCAGGTTGATGAAAGGGGCACAGAGCCGAGAACAGGATAACAAAGCTATAGGCAGAATGGTGTGTCCAAGAAGGGACTTTCCAGTGAAAAAGGTAAGTTATGGTGCTTTCTCCTTAGAGTGTCCACACTGTCCGTGGACATAAACATTTAGTCCATATCAAGTCTCATTTATGTCTCCACACAAAATCCTCCATAATAGCCCTTAGTGACTGATTCAAAAATTGTTCATCTCACATTAAGAGCCAAACCACTAGCAAAGAGGGTGTTATGGGTTGAATTGCGTTTCCCCCCAAATTCATATGTTCTAACACCCAGGACATCAGAATGTAACCTTATTTGGAGATAGGTTTTAGAGAAATGTCGCAAAGAAGAGTCACCACCCTCCTCCCAAAGTTCTATTTTTAATATCAAAATATGTCACTGTGGATAATGGGAAATATTTACTTGGTCTTTTGTCTCCAGTTCCTGGCACAGAGCTCCTAAGACCCTTGGAATTTCCTAAGTGATGGGTGCCTTTCGGTATTCAAAACAAGCCTCTTTAAACCACAGCTGAGTTTATGGTAATAAGGTGACTCTTCAGGGTCCCTAGACAGCTTCCCAATGGGGACTGCTCCCCCAAAAGACCAAGGCAAATTAGAGGATTAGAACTTTCAGCCCTGTCCTCCAGAAAAGGAAGATGCGCTAGATAGAAATGACATTCAATCACCAATGGCCAATTATTTAATCAATCATGCCTTAAATAATGAAACCTCCATTAAAACCCCTAAACAATGGGATTCAGAGAGCTTCAAGGTTGGTGAACAAACACGTCAAGGTGCTGGGGGCGGGTAGCATGCCTAGAAAGGGATGGAAGCTCCATGCCCCTTCCTCCATACCCTGTCCTGTGCATCTCCTCCACTGGGCTCTTCCTGAGTTGCATCCTTTATAATAGATGGGTAATGGTATGTAAAATGATTACCTGACTTCTGTGAGTTGTCCTAGGGAATTGTTGAACCTGAGGAGGCTCTTGGGGGAAGCCCCTGAATTTGCAACCAAGTCAGACATAAGTGGGGGTAACCTGGGATCTGATACTTGCAACTGGCATCTGAAGTGGGAACAGTCTTTGGGACGGAGGCCTTAGATCTGTGAAGTCTGATGTTAACTCCAGGTAATTAGTCTCAGAATAGAATTGAATTGTCGGACACCCAGTTGGTGTTCAGAGAACCAAAGAATTGCGAAGTTGATAGGGACAGAGTAAAGAGACAAAGCAGGTGATTAAATAGTTAAACCAACTAAGGGATCGTAAATTAAAAAAAAAAGTATGGGAGACCACTGTAAGTTAATGATCACTCAAGAAAGCAGGCTTGCTTATCAACAAAACCATGCAACAGAAGCATGAGACATGCCCCAAAACAATAAAACAAGGTGAACTGGGACCCACATCCTGCCCGGTGAGCTCAGTAAGTTAATAATTCCTAGGACCTGCTTCTCTGCGCACACTAAAAACAAAAATATAAGGAAAAGGTGACATTATACTAAAACCTGAAATGATTTACCATCTTTTAGTACGTGTTACCGCCTTTGCTCATTTCCATTATGCCACGACAGTCCCAGCTTGACCATGTAGAGGCAAGAAACTACCCCGCCCAATGTGGAGGAGAAACTGATGACAGAAGCTTGATATCTACTCAAGAATGAGGAAGGAGGTGGTCTTCTCCCCCTCCCCACTTTTCCTTTGATTATAAAACTGTAGCTCACTAAGTTCTCAGGGCAGCACTCTCATGCCGGCCTGCCTATAAATCTCACAAGCATCCTTTTCTAATAAATCACTTATCTATCACTTTGCCTCTCATTGAATTCTTTCTGCACTGAGGCATAAAGAACTGGAGCTCCTCGGAGACCCCAAGACACATTTCTGCGGTTTCAAAGTCACAAACATTCACATCCTGCAGGGCAAATAAGAAGATTATGGTCATACTGTTACCCATCCATTCACTTACCATTTAAAGGACACCTACCACTTAGGAGGCTCTTGTGGCTGCCCCTATAACTCAATGGGATGGCAAGAGGAGACAACTGCTTCCCAGGAATCCCAGCCACAAATTCCCTAAGAGTCACCCTGGAGCTCATGCTCCATCTTAAGCCTCCAGTTTCCTACAAAGCCTTCTTGAAACCCAGCTCTTCTTAGTAGCCTCTGCCTGGGCAGCGATTTGAGTGCAGACAGGAAGAGTGGGAGAACATGGGTGAGGTCAGGAAGGAAACCAACCTTGGCTAAACCTCCCACCAGCCCTTCCTTTCTTCTCCCTTCTACTCCTGTTCTTCAAGGCCTTTTTACCCCTCCCTTTGGACAAGAATTAAAGGTAGGCTGAATTGCAAATTACTAGTTGGAGGTCACTCCAGTTTTTAAGTCACCCACAGTTCTCATTCCCAAGCCAATTAGATCTCCCTGGGCCAAGTCAATTTCCTCTCACCTCTTCTATATACTTATCCTGCATCAACACGCCACCTCCAATCCACATGCACCCCCAGAAACACCAATGTAAGCCTTCTGCACTCCCTGCCTCTCAATCTTCTGTTCTTTGACGTGGATGGATGGATTTGTGAGTTGCTTTGCTAGTTTTTTCTTGACTTCCCACTGCAGGTTGGTGTAAGTGGAGAACTATACAGGCTGAGCCTAGGTTTCAGGCAGGTATGCACTCAAATTCCTCTTGCTCTTTATTACCTATGTGTCTTTGTATAAGTTACTTAAAACCTCTGAACTGGTTTCCTTTTTGTAAAATGGAGATTTGAATCCAACAGCCTGACATGTAGTCAGATTTAATTTGATGATTAGCTAGGTTGGAGCTGTCACTTAATATAATTATATAAAATCATTAAGATCATATAACTTTTGGAGTAGTCTTAGAAACTGAACTATTCTAAAAATGCAATTTGACTACTTTTTTTTATCTTCCCAATAAATGTATGCAATATGGTTTAGAAACTTAACATCAAGCCTGAATGGAGTAAACTCCACAGCAAGAAAGAATACTTGAGAATTCTATATTCATCCCTCCTTACCCCCAGGGTTCTGATGGTTATGTGAGGGCAGAGTGGTTACATGCCCAGATAGCGGCAAAGAGATTTTCCTTTGTTCCCCCTTAAGATATTTCATTTGTAAACTTTAATGTGCAAAGTATTTTATGTTTGTATGCTGAAAATCAAGTATTAGGTATTGATATTTCGTGAGTGATATCAGAAATTTTTAGAATAATTCTGTTAATACCCAATTTTTACCTTATACAATGATTTAGAATACCATCTTTTAAATAAAAGTTTATCTAATATTTTAATATAGCATGGGAAGCTGAAATATAAACATATTTTCAGTATTTGATTTTTTCAAATATCCGGAGTAATACAATCTTATAACGTGTGAAAAGAACAGATGAGCACATATGCTGGCTGCCACCACTTTCAATTACACTCCCCTGCCCTCCCCTCCACACAAACACATGCAAAGTAACTAGCTTCATGTGTGTCCTTTCAAACCACTTTCTTCATCAAATTTATACATGCATATATATACATCCATAGGACTTCTACTGTTATTGTTTTTAACAAAATACAATTATAGTATATATATTACTAGGCAATGTGGGCTTTTTGTAAAATGCCTATTTTTAGTTTTTTAAGGAAACTCCATACTGTTTTCCATAGTGGTTGTATTAATTTACATTCCCACCAACAGTGTAGGAAGGTTCCCTTTTCACCACACCCTTTCCAGCATTTATTGTTTCTAGCTTTTTTGATAATGGCCATTCTGACCAGTGTGAAGTGATACCTCATTGTAGTTTTGATTTGCTTTCTCTAATGATTAGTGATGTTGAGCATCTTTTCATGTGCCTCTTGGCCATCTGTATGTCTTCCTTGGTGAAGTGTCTATTTAGGTTTTCCACCCATTTTTTAACTGGATTGTTTGTTTTTTTGATATTGAGCTCCATGAGCTGTTTGTATATTTTGGAGATTAATCCTTTGTCTATTGTTTCATTTGCAAATATTTTCTCCCATGCTGAGGGTTGTCTGTCATACAGAGTGAAGTAAGTCAGAAAGAGAAAAACAAATACTGTATGCTAACACGTATATATGGAATCCTAAAGAAAAAAAAAAAAGGTACTGAGGAACCTAGTTGCAGCGCAGGAATAAAGAGGTAGACAGAGAGTGGACTTGATGACATGGGGTGCGAGGGCAAAGCAGGGGTGAAGAACGAGTAGCATCAACATATACACACCACTGAATGTAAAATAGTTGGCTGGTGGGAAGCAGAAGCACAGCACAGGGAGATTGGCTCCGTGCTTTGCGATGACCTAGAGGGGTGAGATAGGGAGGGTGGGAGGGAGGCTCAAGAGGGAGGAGATATGGGGACATACGTATGCATATGGCTGATTCACTTGGTTGTAAAACAGAAACTAATACAGTATTGTGAAGCAATTATACTCCAATAAAGAGCTATTAAAAAAATGCCTAGTACCAGTAGATACAGATCTAACTTCATCTACTGTCTAAAGACTTTACACATATATTTATATTCATTGAAAATTTCAGACACAGAGGTTCATATCAAACATTTTGGGAAATTTTTTGTTCAGTACTTATCATTTCTCTGAATTTTATTTTTTATTTCTCTACATCGCCCATCTCCTTTCCTATCTTCAGATTCATTCATTAATTGTGTATTTAAGGATTTTATCATATGGTTTTCTGTTTCTAAGGATTTCCTATTTACAGCCTTTGTTCAAAATTCTATTGAGTTATGCTTTCATGTCAATTTGAATCCTATATATTCTTTGTGTTCTATAGATTTTAAACTGTTATCTGCATTTGTGTTGCAAATACATTTTACAAATCTATTATCTATCCATTGACTTCGGTGTCTCCTCCCTTATTTATATATGTTTAAATGTGTCTGTCTTTTATATTATCTGGACTTCTGGTCCTGGTTAAAAAAATTCTCTCTCACACATAGGCAGTATGGGTAACTTCCCAGATTTTCTTTTTTTAAAAAATTAATTAATTAATTTATTTTTGTCTGCATTGGGTCTTCGTTGCTGCGCGCGGGCTTTTTCTAGTTGCAGCGAGCAGGGGCTACTCTTCGTTGCGGTGCGCAGGCTTCTCATTGGGGTGGCTTCTCTTCTTGCGGAGCACGGGCTCTAGGCACGCAGGCTTCAGTAGTTGTGGCTCACGGGCTCTAGAGCACAGGCTCAGTAGTTGTGGCACAGGGGCTTAGTTGCTCCACAGCATGTGGGATCTTCCCAGACCAGGGCTCGAACCCATGTCCCCTGCACTGGCAGGCAGATTCTTAACCACTGTACCATCAGGGAAGTCCCTAGATTTTCTGCTAAAATTTTTATTTATTTCTTTAAAACAATTTTTTATGTTTAAGTCTTTAATCCAGCTAGAATTTTTTCTCATATATGATATGAGATGAGGCTCCCATTGCATTTTCTTCCAAATGAACTAAATGTCAACTGTGTTGAATAAATTATCTTTTCCCCCAATGAAATAGAGTGCCAACATTATTATATATTAAAAATTCATAAATATTAGAGTTTATGTTTTGATTCTCTATTTTGTTACAGTGATCTATTTACCTATTTAAATGCCAAAATTCTACAGCACCTTTTAATGTCTGGCAATGCAATATCCTTATCATGATATTTATTATTCATACTTTTCTTAACTGTGTTTGCTATTTATTCTTCCATAAGAACATCCTTTATGAAATTACCAAAAACTCTTCTTACAATTATAATTGGAATTCATATTATTTTGGAAGCATTGATATTTTTATTTATTTAATGTTACCATTAAAAAAAAAGGGTTCTGAAGAACCTAGGGTCTGGACAGGAATAAAGATGCAGGCGTAGAGGATGGACTTGAGGACATGGGGAGGGGGAAGGGTAAGCTGGGACGAAGTGAGAGAGTGGCATGGACATATATACACTACCAAATGTAAAACAGATAGCTAGTGGGAAGCAGCTGCATAGCACAGGGAGATCAGCTCTGTGCTTTGTGACCACCTAGAGGGGTGGGATAGGGAGGGTGGGAGGGAGACGCAAGAGGGAGGGGATATGGAGATATATGTATATGTATAACTGATTCACTTTGTTATACAGCAGCAGCTAACACAACAATGTAAAGCAGTTATGCCCCAATAAAGATGTTAACAAAAATAAATAAATAAAATTTAAAAATATATGATATGCCTTTCTAATTGCACGAATATGTCCTTTTATGTCTCTCAGTAAGTTTTTTCCTATAAGTTTTCTATGAAACTTTCCTATTAAGTTCTGATGCTTTTCTTCTTAAATTCATTCCTAAGTACTCTACCATTTTTGTTACCATTATAAATGGAATATTTTCCTACTTTTATCTATGGTTAACATTATTATAGAGAAAATCCACTGCCTATTATATATGTATCTTATATCCAGTCATTTTACATAATTTTCCTATTAGCTCTTATTATACTATAGATAATGCACTTGTTGATTTTCTAGCTATACAATTTTTCATCAGTAAAAAGAAACATTTTCATAACTTCTTTTCCAAAATTTTGCTTTTGTTTTAATTAAAATAATTTTAATATTTGACAATTTAGAAAGATATTTGTAATTTTGAGGGTGTTTGAGAGTAAATGATTATTTAACATTCATTAAGCTACTTTTACCATTTATAAATATCTGGGTTTTTAAAATTAATATTAATAATCTGCAACAATTAAAGGTGAATAAGAACTAAATGTTTACTTCTCCACATACATACCACATTATATGTTAAGATAAAAATAATCACACAACCATTCATTAGCAATGAGGAGCCAAAATAGTCGTTGCTTTAGTCCATTAAGTTTTGGGTTAATTATTTATGCAGCTGTAGATAATTAACACAATATATAGGGGACTTCCCTGGTGGTCCAGTGGTTAAGACTCTGCAGTTCCACTGCAGAGGGCATGGGTTCTATCCCTGGTCGGGGAACTAGGATCCTGCGTGCTATGTTGCATGGCCAAGAAAAAACAAAACGAAACACCACAATATATATAATATATTTTTTTATATCTTTCATCTTACTCTGTTGATTAATTTATTTTGACATCTTTTTTTCCTTTTTATATTTGCAGCCTATTTACAAGTAGAACTACCTATTAATTTGGGATCTCTACTATACTTTAGGTACTAATGGTTCCCTTCCCTTTCCTGGAAGTTACATTTAAGACCATTATTTCTCTATTAATATTCATTTCAGCTAAAAAACCATTGCCAAGCGCTCTATTCCTCTACGACTTCCCTCCATCTCCCGTGTACCTCTTAGGATGAGACTTTTAGATGCCCCATTCTTCCCACCTCCACTCACAGGTTCAATCTCTCCCCCGCCACCTCTCAAATACCTCATTCTAATCTGTGTTATGAGTTATTTGCTGTTAGCTGCGGTCCATTCTCCAGAATGTTCCTCCTATAGAATACCTGGAGGACGTACACGTTGTATCCTTTCACACCTAAAAATGTGTTTATTTCATTATGTTAGTGGAAGAGCATTTGGGCTGCTCACAGAATCCACGGCCGCACTTCTTTTTTCTAAGTAATCTGTAGATGTCATTCTGTGGTTGGCAACTCCTGGTTCTGCAGATGAGAAGTCCAATACCAACGTGAATTGTAAAATTAGTCTTCAAAATAACTTGTTCTTTCTGGAAGGCTTTCTGGAAGCCTATCCATTTTTTTCTTTATCCTTGGACTTTAGGAATTTAATAGGACTTGTCTCAATATACCTCACTGTCCATTCAGGTCTTCCTTTAGTTTAGGACATTTTTCTTCTATTATTTGTTTAATTATTGCCTTTCTGCATGATCTTCTTGTTTTCTCTTCTGGAACTCTTATTATTTACACGTTAAGTCTCCTGTGACTATAAGTCTCCTCTTTTTCTCTTTAATTCTATCTCTTTGCAGTTTGACTAGGTCGTCTCAAGAGTTTCTCCACTTGATCTTCCCAACCTCTAATTTAAATCTCATAAGGACTATTTTTCCTTCAATTTAGCCACAGATATTTTACTTCAAAAATAATGTCACTTAGTTGCCAGAATCACTCCTCTTCAGCAATGAATCTTCTTATCTGCTTTTAATTGTTATTATTCAAGTTGCATACACATCGTCTACCAGCTCTTGCGTGGGCAGGGGGTGCATCTCCTATTCTGCTTGTTCTTTCCACCTCTGGGCAGTGGGAACCTTCTAGTGTGTCTTTTTCCTTTGCTCATTTGGGACCCGCCACTGGACTCTCCTAAGTGGCATGGTGGACTCTGCTCCCGTGGGAGTAGATGTGGCAGCAGATTTTCTGACTCCCATCTAATTACATGAGGAAACTTAGCTGTTCCTTAGTCTCTTCAAGCCTTTTAATCTCAGGAGTGGGGTGGATTCAGTTCATCTGCTCAATTTTTCCTCAGATGATCATAAGTGATAGACCAACACTGACCCATCCTCCCAGGATCTGGACCTGGTTCAAATCTTCATCCCAGTGCTTTGTCTGTGTTGGACCTGGGCTTTCATGACGTCCAAAACATGGAAAGCCCTGCAAAAGCCTTCTCATTCACATCCTCCAGGCTCTAACTGCCTTCTAGCCCTAACAGCCATTGGGCTCAGAAGGAGGCAGGACTAAATTTGAATTTCGGAATGACAAGGATGTTTTAGCAATCATATTTTCAGAATTCCTTTCTGTCTTTAGAATTTATTCCTTAACTAGGATGTGATGCTAATCTGTGTCTAACATATGGTGTTAGACAACATCCCAACCCCCAAGCATCTATTTACATCCTCTTATTTGCATGCAAGCAGAGCGTTTTTGAATGTTGCCTATAAGTAGGATATTTCTGTTACAAGCCATATTGCAAGGACAGATGATAGCTGTTGCTGATGTATGGGAAGATCAATAAAAAACGTTTCACTTTTCCTGGCCTCAGTTTTGAATCAAATGGAAAGTATAACAAAAGAATAAGACAGATGGAGATGCCAGTAGCACCTTAATTACCAATTTAAGAACATGTCTTAAGCACTGTGGTAGCTAATTTCTAAAAAAGACACCCTTCCCTCCCACCTTTGAACCACCTCCTGGTATTAATGCATGTAGCCATCCCTTACCTATTAAATCTTGGCTGACTCTGTGACTCAATTGTAACCAACAGAATACATCAGAAGTGATGCTGTGTCACTTTCAAGACTAGATCAGAAGAAGCCTTGCAGTTTCCACTTTGGTCTCTTAGAATGCCCACTCTGGGAAAAGCCAGCCACAATGTCTCGGAGAAATTGACTACTCTGAGACAACCATAATGTAAGGCAGCCCAAGCTAACCTTGTAGAGTGTCCATGTGGAGGGGGAGAGATGCCCAGCCAGCCCTAGTTGTTTCAGCCATCCCAGCCCAGGCAAAGATATGTCAGTGAAAATCGTGAACATTCTAGCCCTGGTGGAGAAAAACTGAGTATTTAGATGATGGCTAGAATCAAAGTCCAAGACATATGGCTGAGTTTCTAGATGATGGCTAGAATCAAAGTTCAAAATATATGGCTAGAGTCAGACCAGCCGAGTCAAATCTAGCTATTTCAGCCAACCTTAGGCTCTAGTCATCACAAAGCAGATATAGGTTGCCCTCGCTATGTCCTGTCCAAATTTCTGACCCACAAACTTGTGAACTTAATAAAAACAATTGTTGTTTTATACCACTAAGTTTTAGGATAGTTTGCCACACAGCAATAACTGCGAAAGGTGTGCAATAACAATGATCTTGCTGCTACCCACTCCGTAACAGACAGCACTGCATAATCATAGCCTCTCCAAGCAGGAGTGCCCCAATATAATGGACTAGAACACATGCTTTCTGAAGGCAGACTGCCTTCCATGACAATGAGGAAGGAAGGAGCTGGGATACTCATACCTACTTCCCCTCCCAAACTCACCAGTCAGATAACTCACTCTCCTACTGGGGGAGAAATAAAGGGAATGAGGGAGCCTAAAAGAAGGAATTTTTAGCAGAACATTCCTTCTCATGGAAAGGAATGGGTAGAGAAGAAATATTTCCCCTTCAAGGGTCCCAGATACCACAAAAGGATTCTGGCCCAGCAAGATGTATCCAGCAAATATTAGGACTGGTGGTTGTGAGTAATCCTGTACTTTCCACAAGACCCATGCTTCATATGCACTTCAAGAAAAAAGAGCTCACTGTAAGTTGAAAAAGCTACCTATAGAAATTTGAAATTATATTAGTTTGGTAGGGCTGCCATAACAAAATACCACAGACAGGATGGCTAGCAACAGAAATTTATTTTCTTACAGTCCTAGAGCTTGGAGAAAGTCAGGTTTGGTTTCTCCTGAGACCTCTCTCCCTGGCTTGCAGATGGCTGCCTTCTGCCTGTGCCCTCACTTCCTGTGCTCAGGTCTCTTTGTTTGTCCTAATCTCTTCTTATAAGGACTCGAACCCTTGGGTTAGGCCTCATTTTAACTTAATTACCTCAGTAAAGACCCTATCTCTAAATATGGACCAGCAGATGGGGCTTATTTTACCATCAGGATCTTGTTTTTCCATCTTGGATTAAATCCCTCACGCAAAGTGATTGCTTTTCTGCCTTGTTCTTAAGTCTTGCTTTCATGATAACAAACACTTGGGAGCAAAGAGGTTGGCAGTGCTGGGGTAGGGGGTGGGCAGGGGAAGTAGGAGTGGGTAGGAGAGGTGGGAGGGGGTGAGGGAGTTGGGAGGTTGGGGGGCGGTTGGAGGGCGTTGGAGGGTAGAAGGCTTGGGCCTCCATTTACTTCCAATCACCAAAGACTACTGTTTACCAAGAACTGATAAATGTGAAATGCCAACTTGTGTGTCATAAACCATGGGCCCAGCTCAGGGGTTAATTCAGCTGTATCACCACTTGGCAAGGTATAGATGCAGCAGGAGTTTATTTACCAACCCTACCACCCTCACCTAATGGTGAACCCTCTTCATCGTGGGGGCTCCTGGGTGCCATGAAGCTTCAGGGACGGACCCGTCAGCTAACCTGGCCCATTCCTTGTCTACTTCCCTTCCATGCTTTGACATATTTTAATCAGGGGAAAAGCCCTTTCTCTTTTCAAGTTTCTCTAGAGGCAGTTTCTCTCTTCTCTTCCTGCCCAGTCTTCAGTTCTCCTCTGTTGCTATTGTTTTTTCCACGTTAAACCTTTATGGCTCATTAAATCCAAAGCCAGGATCATTAGCAACGGAAAAATCTGGGTTCCTCTTTTCCTTAAGGGTGGGAAGAGCTTAAAGTTTAAACTTTCCCTGAAGGTAAGGATAAATTTTTTTTTTCCATCCTTCTAATGCAGCAAAAGAGGAAAAAAAAAAGCAAAAGTCAAGTCTCCATATTGAGATATTCTCTCATTCAGGGGCAGCCACAGAGTTAATATGCAAAGCATATACCATAAACAGCTTCCAGTGATTTCCCAAGCCTGGGCCGTGTTCCCTTCTGAGCAGCTGTCATTGTCACATATCATACCTGTTGTGGCTATAAGGCAGGAGATAGATGGGCTCCAGGTTAGACATTTACAGCCAGCATCCTGTTTACACTTCCAGACAGAAATAACAACAGGAACAGGGTAAACAGCTGGACTTTTCCTCTGGTGTTATCTTTCCTTTAAAATAACAGTAATGGTGGGGCAGAGAGGAGATGAGTTCTGCCCAGATAAAAGATAAAGAGACCACATATTTTTCATTTTTGACATCAAGGAGACCTTCCCGACTACACATGCACAGAAAGGCTCCTTGGGGGTCAAAAAGGGAAGGGGTGCCACCCCATGGTAGGTGATGTCAACCTACCCATAGGCCTCTTTGCTAGAATCCATCTTGCCTCAGAGATGCACGCGCATACAGGGGAGGACCCTGAGATAAGCCAAATGCGGACTCAGAACCAGGCAAAGCAAGATGATTGGCCAAAGGAAACCTGGAAGAAATGCCCCATATAAGTGATTCAAACTGCCAGGAGGGCGTGACTCTCTCTGAGTCTGCCCATGTGTGCCTATTCACACGTACTCTTTTTCCTCCTAATAAACACTTTATTTGTTTCACTACTTTCCTTCTCTTCGTGGAAATTCTTTTATACAAAGCCGACGGGCCAGAGGCCTTGTCACTGGCCACTGGCCCTCGTGGTCTTGTGTCTAGGATTCAGCACTCTCAATGCCACGGCCTGATTTCAATTTCTGGCCAGGAACCAAAATCCTGCTTCAAGCCGCTGCAGGCCGAGGCCACCCAAGATCAGCTAGGCAACAGAAATGAATTCTTTTGGAGCACCTCTGTACCCCAAAGTGGGTGAAGCTATTAACCTGCTCCAGGTGAGGCAATCTGGCCCTTTGGCCTGGAAGAAAGTAAGTCATCTGGCCTCAGCAAATGAAGGTTGGGAGCTGATTCAGAAAGCAAGGAGGGACTTAATTGGGTGACCCATGACAGGGTTACTGATGTTAAAAAGAGAGAAGAACCCTGTTTAGAGATGTTAGAAGGATCAGTCTACAATCAGTTGGGCTCTGGGGAAGCTGAGTTTATCTAGTACATGGAACTAATCTGAGCTGGCTGGTAAATACGCTATCGGTAAAACAAGAAGGACAGACAGATGCCACTGAGCTGAGCTGGCAGACATGGCTGGTTTCCTTTAAGGTGCACCTTTAACACACACTGAGGTTAGATTAGTACTAGCAAACCTACCTATTTCTATTTCTTTTGTTTGTTTGGTTTTGGTTTTTGCAATGGACTAAATGTTATGTTTCCCCCCGCCCCCAAATCCATAGTTTGAATCCTAACTCTGAATGCGATGGTATTAGGAGGTGGAGCCTTGGGGAGGTGAGTAGGTCACAGGGGTAGTCATGCTCTTCCTGTTAGAGCAGCCTGAACTAAGACAGAAATTGGTAGTGAGAGTGAGGTGCTGCTATAACAAATACCTACAAATGTGGAAGCAGTTTTGGGACTGGGTAATGAGTAGAGGCTGGAAGAGTTTTGAGATTCATGCTTGAAAAAGCCTACATTGTCGTGAATAGACAATAGGGCAATTCTGGTAAGCGTCCCGAAAGAAAAGAGGAGAGCTGTAGAGGAAGCCTCAGTCTTCTCAGTAAGAACAGAACGTTGGTAGAAATATGGATGGTAAAGGCTATTCTGATGTGGTCTCAGATGGAAATGAGAAACATGTTATTGGGAACTGAAGGAGAAGCCGAACTCGTTATACAAAATCTTGACTGAATTGTGTTTGTGTCCCAGTGTTCTGTGCAACACAGAACTTCCACAATGCAGCAAGTGAGCAATAAAATTGGGTATTTGGCTGAGGAAATATCTGAGGAAAATGTGGAAGGAGCAGCCTGTTTGCTCTTGAATGCTTACAGTAAAATGGGGGAAGAGAGAGACGACTTAAAGATGGAATTGTTATCAGAATGGAAGAGACACTTAAAGGTACGGATAATTCTCAGCCTCGCCATACTGTAAAACTGAGAAGGTCTATTTGAGAGACAACTTTCAGGGTGTGGCCAAACGACCAACTGATAAGGCGACTTAGTCAGTCCTCTGAAGAGAAGCCAGGAGCTATGGTTCAGTGGAAGAATGACCCCCGCTTCTGCTCAAGGTGATCCGAAGCTCATGAAAACAATTTCAAAGGAAGGGCCACCAGCGCCTGCGGGACCTCCATGCTCTGTGGCCTGTGTGAAATAAAATTAATATTTTATGGCAAGACAATAAAAATGTAAACATAAAAATTTTCTCTGCCGTCTGGCCTCCTCTCTCCCCTCTACTGTGCACCGTGTATCTGCACTGTGCATTGACCAAACTTCCCCATCAGCAGAAATACCTGCTCAACCATAAACGTAACAACCATTCTCTTAGCACCAACAAGACAACCCCTTAAAGATAATATTCCTTCTTGATCTTGTAAGGGGCCATGAGGATGCTTAGATCTGTGAACTGTCAATAATACGTCATTTAATGTACAGCCCTCTGTCTCAAAAAACTTACATAACTGTCCTTTGACTTCTAACAGGCAGAACAGTTTTCGGAGCTTTCTGAGGGATCGTCCCGAAATCCTCAATTTGGCTCAAATAAAATTCTCCATTTCTTTCTTAGATGGGCTGGTTAATTTTTTCATCGACACCTGTTAAGGTGTCGCCTCACATCACAGGCTCCACTCCCTACACTCCAGCCAGGGGTTCCTCCTCGGCTCCCACGTCAGCACAGGGCATGGCAGTGACCCCTCTGGAGGGCGCAGGCAGCAGACCCTGGTGGCACTGCCTTCTCACGGGTGCACAGAGTGCAGTTACCTGGGGAGCAGGGGCCAGGGCTACCTCAATCTAGATTTGCAAGGATGGAGCTGCTCAGAGCCACAGGTGTGCCATCCAGGCAGAAAAACACTGTAGGGGTGGGGCTACCACAGAGAGCACCCCCACCCAGGGCGATGCCCAGTAGAGCCTGGAGGTAGGGTCATCTCCCAGACCCCAGAGCAGTAGCACCACCAGTGTGCGATTCCGGGCCCCGAAAGCCACAGGTACAGTAATACGTCCAACCCTTGAGAGTTGCGGTGTGGGAGGGTGTATCAGCAAAGCCAGGGGTACGGGGCCTCCCAAAGCTGGGAGGGCAGGGCAACTTGGAGCCTTGAGGGCCCAAGCCCTGCAGAGCAAAGCTGGGGGGTCCAGACCTCAGTTCAGAAGGCAGGACCTCTGCTCCAGTACAGCTGCTGAGCAGAACATAAAGCCAAAGAAGGTTATTCTCACAGCTTAAGATTGCTTGGGATCTGTCATTCCTCTCTTTTGTCCTATTCCGACCTTGTAGAATGGGTATGTCTGCCCTGTGCCTGTCCCACCACTGTACTCTGGAAGCACATAACTTGATTTCACAGGCTCACAGCTGGAGGGGAACTGTCTCAGGATGAATCCACCTGAAGTCTCATCCACATCTGATTTCGATGATATTTAGATGAGACTCTGAACTTTCGAGATGATGCTGGAAGGAGTTAAGACTTCTGGGCCTGTTGAATGTATTTTGCATGTGAGAAGGATATGAATTTGGGGGAGACAGGGATGGAATGCAATGAGCTGAATATCCCCCCAAATTTTGTATGTTGAAATCCTAATCGCCAAAGTGACGGTATTAGGAAGTGGGCCCTGTGATTAGGTCATGAGGGCAGAGCCCTCAAGAATGGCCCTTACGAAAGAGACTCCAGAGAGATCCCTCACCCCTGCCATGTGAGGTTACATGAAAAAAAAAGGCTGTCTAGGAAGCAGGCCGTCACCAGACACCAGATCTGCCAATGCCTTGATTTTAGACTTCCCAGCCTCCAGAATCGTGAGAAATAAATTCTGTTGTTTACAACCCACCCAGTTTATGGTATTTCTGTTATAGCAGCCCAAACTGACAACCACAGTTTTCAAGATTTTAAGACATGTATTTAATAGACTTTACTTTTTAGAGCAATTTTAGTTTCGCAGCAAAACTGAGCAGAAAGTACGAAGTTCCCATTTACCCACTCCCAATATGTTGTATCTTTCAATCTGTCTTTTTGTTTTCTTATTATTTAAAAAAAAATAATACTGAAATCTGCAAAAATTATCATTTGAATAGTTGGTATACATTCTGGGCTGGATTCTAGAAGATATGAGTGATGATATTGGCAAAAGATGGGACGAGTTAGTATTTGGTCTCAACTGTGGCCTCACTTTGGAGTTACCCAGCCCTGATACCTGGGTCCAATGCCAGAGATTAACTGGTCTGGACTGCAGAGTTAGAAGGGATCCAGTTGATTCTAAGTGTGTCAAGATTTAGGACCAAGTAGAAAGAGACATGTTCAGACGAAGTGGGGAAGATTAGATGCAGTTAAAGGTGCTTCTTTCATCCTGACTGAGGTTTTCTCTCAGCTTAGAGCCCAATGAGGTTAGTATGCATAAAAGTGGAAACTGAGGTACCAGCCCTTGGGGCTGTGGCTATCAGATCAAATCCTCTCTATTGCCCTGGCCTCAGTCACAGCATCATAACCGTAAGCCATCCTTTTAGCTCTGAGAAATAGCTAGTCCACTTTTACTTTCAATCCTCAAAGCTGGTTTCTTCAAATAGAGTTTTGATTTTCCATTTCATTCTAAAAACTTTTTACCTGAACGTATGGAGAGCTTAGGTTTCAGCAATTCTCTTTGGAGCCTTGCAATTGCGAATAAGCTAGTTATTGCCTGACTATCTCACTGACGTCTGCCTCTTTACAGTTTTCCATTTATAAATGGAGGCAGCTGTGGAAGAAAATGGAAAGAGGACAAACCAGATGCCCTCTCCTCGAAATCTCCATTTGTGTCTACAATCCTCTGGATTTCTGAAGCCTTTTATGACTAATCCCCAGAGGCACCATTTAAAATGGACTCTTGTTTTATCGTTCTGAGAATGTTCATACGTTTTCCCCTCCTTTTTCAAATCCAGATCTGCCTCGTTTGGCTATGCCCATGTCACTACTGGCAGCATAGGAGTCAGGAATCCGAGCCCCAACTCTTTTGGGTTCCTCTGTAATTGGCTGGGAAGAAAGTAGTAAAATTATGGTTAAGTAGGATGTGCACAGGACTTTTTCCTTGCTTCTCTGTCAGCAATAATAGTCCACTCCCCGTTGTAGAAGCTGCCTGGAAAGGCGTAAGAGATGAGGGGCTCTGGTCTTCCCATTTTCCAGCCCTACGTCACGTTTCAAGTACAAGTTCAGATGTGCTGTTTCTGACACGTGCCCAGTCAGGGACTAGCACTGGGGAAGGAAGACAAGATCAGAGGTGCTCTTCTTAACAGTTGTCTTAACAAACCCTCACTGCTGCCTTCAAGGACTCAGAGTCACCTCCGCAGCATCTGTAGGCGTCCCTCGTCTAGCACACTGCACAAAACGCAGCAAGGCTCACGGCCTTCAGTTCAAAACCTCCATAGCTATCTGGTCTTGAGGAGCTAACTCCATCTGCCCCTGGGCCCTTCCTTTTATTTTTTTTTTAAAATCGAAGTATAGTTGATGTACAATATTATATAAGTTACAGGTGTACAATATGGTGATTCACAAGTTTTAAAGGTTACACTCCATTTATAGTTATTGTAAACTATATTGGCTATATTCCCTGTGTTCTACAATATATCCTTGTAGCTTATTTTATACCTAATAGTTTGTACCTCTTAATCCCCTACCCTATATTGCCCCTCCCCCCTTCCCTCTCCCCATTGGTGACTACTGGTTTGTTCTCCGTATCTGTGAGTCTGCTTCTTTTTTGTTATATACACTAGTTTGCTGTATTTTTTAGATTCCATGTATAAGTGATATCATACAGTATTTGTCTTTCTCTGTCTGACTTATTTCACTTAGCATAATACCCTTCAAGTCCAGCCTCCCTCCTCTCTCCTTCAATGAGCCTGCACATCCCTAATAAAAGATGGAATATTACTCAGCCATAAAAAGAAACAAAATTGAGTTATTTGTAGTGAGGTGGATGGACCTAGAGTCTGTCATACAGAGTGAAGCAAGTCAGAAAGAGAAAAAAAAATACCGTATGCTAACACATATATATGGAATCCAAAAAAAAAAATGGTTATGAAGAACCTAGGGGCAGGACAGGAATAAAGACGCAGACCTACTAGAGAATGGACTTGAGGACACGGGAGGGGGAAGGGTAAGCTGGGACGAAGTGAGAGAGAGGCATGGACATATATACACTACCAAATGTAAAATAGATAGCTAGTGGGAAGCAGCCACATAGCACAGGGAGATCAGCTCGGTGCTCTGTGACCACCTAGAGGGGTGGGATAGGGAGGGTGGGAGGGAAGGAGATGCAAGAGGGAGGGGATATGGGGATATATGTATACATATAGCTGATTCACTTTGTTATAAAGCAGAAACTAACACACCATTGTAAAGCAATTATACTCCAATAAAGATGTTAAAAAAAAAAAAAGAATACAAGAGCGAAAAGGGGAGTTAATTGCTTCGGGAGGTCTGGAAAGCTCTGTTTCCTTGGACTGAGGCCAAAGCCTCTGTTAGAACAGGAAAGTGTGTCTGCATTCTTGGGCTAGGCAAGGGGAAAAGTGCCTCTCATTCGCTTCACGGGAACAAATAACATATCACATCATTCTGTCTTAAAAACTAACATTAACCTTTCCACCATATACCAGAGACCTGTCTTGCCCAGGCCAATCGAACCAGCCCATCTAGAAGGCAGTTACCTTTTGTACCCCCAATACCCTTATATTTGGGGTTATTCAATTAATTACTTTTATATTATCTAGTTACATGTATGTAAGTCTCATTTTCCTCATTGAAATATTAAGCCCCTTAAGTACCAAGAGCAGAGGGTTTGCTTCATTCTGCCCACTGTGTAGGAGGTCAGCAATGATGACTTCCCCTTATACGAGGCCCCGTGAAATAAAGACCTGGCCTTTAACCCATTTCTCAGCTAGCTGTACTTCTTTTAGATTACTATATCATCCAAAGATAGAAAATACCCTCTGCCCCTCTCTCACCTGTTCCTCCTCTCCTCCAAAATAATGAGATGGAATCTCTTTTTGCCCTGATGAATAAGAATTTGGGCCTAGAATTAATTTGATTAAAGAAAAATGAACATCTCTCATATCCAAATGTTATAGTGAATCACACCTGTAAAAATGCATGGAAATAAATATACTTTCTCATAACTTATCACATGAATTGGACGAGCTGCATAGTCTTTAGATGACCCACAATATTACATGTTCCAACTTGTCTGTAAATTTGCTAAACTAAACTGCTTCTCTTCAGGCAGGAATCCTCTCCTTGTTAGGATTCCACAAATAACACCTCTTCCTCTCTATTTCTCTACCTCATCTATGAATAGAATCAAATTTTGAGTGTGCTGTGGAGTGGGAGGTTGTAAAACTTCCTGTCTTTCTTCAAATATTGGATTGTGGGTAAAGTTATGGTCTTTAGGTGATGGGTCAATAAAGTTCTGTCTCAATCCCAGCTATAAGATCTGGGGTCCCTGTTATCCCCCCACAAAGCGTCTATTACAATAGAGCAATTGTTACACTGATTAAAATGTTGCAAAAAGAACACTTTCCAGCTAGCATTTGAATCATACAGACAATTCTTAAAGAAAATTCACGTCGCAAAACCAAAATTCAACTTGCATCTTCAATTACTCCTCCCCCCATCTCCTGTACTTCAACGTCCTGCATAAAATAACATGAAATTACTTCACTTTTACTAGATTTAGTATTGCCCCTGGTACCGATCAGATGTTTTAAAGTTAGGGAAGTAGACAAGACTTACTGTTTAGTAGTGAAACTATTTCTATACATGAAATAATTTGTTCTTGGGCATGTTCCACTCTACTGCACCCACTCACACATATCCTCATTACTGCAACTACAGCTACGTTGCTTTCAGCAAATTCAGTGCCATCAAATGATTTAGCAGCCAATTTAGAAACGTGACGAGACTCTAAGTCTGCTAACAGGGCAGTTCTTCATCCCCTTCCCTCTGATTGGCTAGAGCAGGACAAGATGAAAAAGGCAACTTAGGTGAGTGTCTCAGAAATACTGATGTTGACATAGATTCTTTGGATTTCATGTAGTTGACCCCTCTCCTCAATAGAGTAGACCCCCCTCTCGGCTGCCCACCCCACTGCTAGGCTGATCTAATCCCCACGGTCCCCAAACTCTGTTCTTTGTTGACACCCTGCAGTCAACCTAGTTATCAATTTCAGCTCCCTCATCTGGATTTCTTCTCTGGCATGTGAAGGCCACAGGAACAGAGGACAACCTCTTCCCTTTCCTGCCTGGAGGTGTCATGCCACCGTGTCACTGCTCCCGTGCTGCTCACCCCAGCCTCAGCAGACACAACCACGAGGACTGCGGCTCAGAAAACTCCAGCAAATAAAAAGGATGGTCTCCTCCTCCCCAAATCCCCATCTTGGAAAGACCTGTCAAGGAAATGCAGCAAGCCTCTTTTAATTCCCACTGGGGTGGGGGAAAAAAAAGAAAAAGAAAAAAGAAAGAAAAAGAAATCTCTGCCCCTCCGTGCTCGTCTACAGTCACATTAGGAGTGATATCCTTTTGACCTTATCTATTTAGGGTCTACATTTTTATACTTGACTGTGAGCACCCACTAAAGCATTGATTACCTTTAGGGAAAAGGGTAACAGGTAATACAGGGAAAGGTTTAACAGGTCATATGGGAAACGCATAGGGATGTTTTCCTTTAATATTTCTGATATTAGCAGCCTCCTAATTAACATTCATCATATCTTTTTCTCTGTTGACTTTATTTTTATACTGTAATATTTTGAGGCTCAAGATAACCTGTGGGCTACATAGAAAAACCAGAGATCATGGGTCAGGCGGACCAAATTGTCTTTAACTAGTTGTATAAATATTATAAGCAAGTTAGTCTGTTTCACAGATGGTTTGTTCATTGTTATACTGGATAGTAAAAAACGTATCTCTTGAAGTTATAAAAATTCAATGGAGTTATTTTAAGCACTAAACCTGTAAGCACTTAATAGTTTTGTGCAGTTTTATTTTTGTATTTGAAGCATTTATTTGAAATATTGATTAATAATTTCAATAGTCTATTCAATTGGCCATTTTAAAACTTCTGCTCTAAATTGTCAGTTCTAATCTATAGGCTTATCCAGCACTAAATTGTCACTGCCCAGGTGTTGGCAAAGCTGTGGGGGAACTGTCAGTCTCACTGGAAGGCATTTGCCAGGAGGAAATAAAATTCTTAAGTTATGTGCATTTTAACCTAACAGTTGCACTTCCAAAAATGTATCCCAGGAAAATAACTGGATGTGTGCAAACATGTACGTATAAATATTTTTTATCATAGTACTTATACAGCTAATTATCAGGACAAACAGGGAATTGGTTCAATAATTGTATACACATACGGAGAATATGTACAAAAGGATGATGTAGTTTCTTTTTTTTTTTTTTTTACGGTACGCGGCCCTCTCACTGTTGTGGCCTCTCCCGTTGCGGTCTGGACATGCAGGCTCAGCGGCCATGGCTCACGGGCCCAGCTGCTCCGCGGCACGTGGGATCTTCCCGGACCGGGGCACAAACCCGCGTCCCCTACATCGGCAGGCAGACTCTCAACCACTGCGCCTCCAGGGAAGCCCGATGTAGTTTTATTTATTGATTTAAAAAGACATCCACCACATAGGATATGTCTGTATATGAACACACAAAAACACATACTACATACATGTATGTAGGCATGTACACAAACATATACCACAATATGATTCCATTTTATATGAGTTTCAATAAATACAGAAGCATGATATCATATATACCATCATCAGTGCTAAATATTATAAGGCAGAATTATGGATTACTTAAAAATATTTTTCTGTATTGCTGAATTTTTGCAATGAACATATATCTTCTTTTGATACATGTCTTGTCACAGGGATTTTTATGCAAATACTTTGGAGAGAGAGCTCCTAGAAAGAACTCTGGAAGGAAGCAGAATAGGAAAGAGAAAGAAGCCAAGCCAGAATGTCCTCATTCTAATCCCATGGGGAGCTTTGGAGCATGAATAGCAACACAGAGTAAGCCTTCCCTTGATGTAAGGATCCCAGCCCTTTGTATACCCAGAGGGTCAGCCCTTGGCTGGAAGCCCCTTCTAGTAGTGTATATATATTCCTGCGCAAGGTAGCTCCCATGAACTGAGGGCATTTCTCTGAAGAGGGGAGCAGCTGTGAGCTATGAGGAGTTAACCCTCATGGCAACTGTGGCACGAATGTACTATCATGAAAAGGAGATCTGAGTGGGACACCAACAATATCTTCTGCAGTCTATACTTGGCACTGCTCAGAACCTTTTGCTTTCTCATACTAAATTCAGTCTACTGAGGCACAGCTTCCCCAGAATTCTGATTGGTCACAAGAGTGGGAACTACATGCCCCCCTGTGCAGTTGATTCCAAGACCATAACATACTCATCATCTCCTTGATCCACCATCCATATTAGATCTCCTCTTCCTCTGACAGTTCTTCTGGTGGTACAGGTGTCTTGCCTGGGGGTCTGACCTATTCCCAAAGAGCCTGATTCCATCCTTGGAATATCCTTATCAGGCCAAAGTTATTCTCCTTCCTCACAGCTAAAAGTACCATGAGAGTACTTGTTGATGTCCCAGTGGGTCATCTAACTGCCAAACATACTTCTTCCTGCCCCTTTCTATGAAGCAGCAGCCTTATTTCCCAAAAATGATCAGGGTCAATAGCCTGGCCTTTATGGTGACTCCTGGTGGCTTAAAAATTGTAATGTGACCAGTGGCAGCCATAGCTGTATGTTTAGTGGGACTCTTGCTGTGCCCCTGTGGAACTGTCTGTTCTCTGAGATCCACAGAGCCTAAAGTTGCTAGGACAGAAACACAGATTGCCCTGGTGGGACACTGAGAATGATAATGAATGAGATCACTCCTATTTCTACCTCCTAGCTCTGCGCCCATGTTTTATTACCTATCAAAACCTTGTAATATGCATTATTTTAATATATTTATTGGAAGGATGGTGTTATCGTCATGCTGGCAGCCCAGCTGCTGCTTCAATTGTCTAAACACCACTCAGTCAGGCTAGCAGCAGCTGGATCCTGAGTTATGTGGTAGGACCAGTGATCCCATGGTTATGTGTCCATAGTCACACCTACTTTCCCATACAGTTGGTCCCTTGGTCTGAGGCAATGTCAGTCATTGCATGGAAGACCCGCCAGAGTGTTTGGTGTGGGGATAACCAGGTGATCAGGGCATCAGTCATTAGCAGCCAGCACTCACAGCAGCTGGAGGATAGGTGCAATGATCCAATAAAAGACATCTGGGCAGAAAACCAAAACGTTTACTATAGTGTGTGTGACTTCTATAACCAGAAAAATAGCAATAAAGCTAAAAGAAAGATTTTATATTCAGCTATGTTTTTATTTTTTTTTAACATCTTTATTGGAGTATAATTGCTTTACAATGGTGTGTTAGTTTCTGCTGTATAACAAAGTGAATTAGCTATACATATACATTTATCCCCATTTCTCCTCCCTCTTGCATCTCCCTCCCACCCTCCCTATCCCACCCCTCTAGGTGGTCACAAAGCACCGAACTAATCTCCCTGTGCTATGCGGCTGCCACCCACTAGCTATCTATTTTACACTTGGTAGTGTATATATGTCCATGCCTCTCTCTCACTTCGTCCCAGGTTACCCTTCCCTCTCCCCATGTCCTCAAGTCCATTCTCTACATCTGCGTCTTTATTCCTGTCCTGCCCCTAGGTTCTTCAGAACCATGTTTTTTTAGACTCCATATATATGTGTTAGCATACGGTATTTGTTTTTCTCTTTCTGACTTACTTCACTCTGTATGACAGACTCTAAGTCCATCCACCTCACTGCAAATAGCTCAATTTCGTTTCTTTTTATGGCTGAGTAATATTCCATTGTATATATGTGCCACATCTTCTTTATTCATTCTTCTGTCGATGGACACTTAGGTTGCTTCCATGTCCTGGCTATTGTAAATAGAGCTGCAATGAACATTGTGGTACATGACTCTTTTTGAATTATGGTCTTCTCAGGGTATATGCCCAGGAGTGGGATTGCTGGGTCGTATGGTAGTTCTATTTTTAGTTTTTTAAGGAACCTCCATACTGTTCTCCATAGTAGCTGTATCAATTCACATTCCCACCAACAGTGCAAGAGGCTTCCCTTTTCTCCACACTGTCTCCAGCATTTATTGTTTGTAGAGTTTTTGATGATGGCCATTCTTTTTTTTTCTTTTTTTCAAATTTATTAACGTATAGTGACATACAAGGAACTGCACACAATCAAAGAGTAAACTTTGGTGATTTTTGACATATACATACACCCATGAATCCATCTCCACAATCAAGAAACAGAACAATTCTATGATCAGCAAATAATTTTTCATGCTCTTTTTCAATCCCACTCACCTTTCAACTCTGATGACGGCCATTCTGACTGGTGTGAGGAGATACCTCATTGTAGTTTTGATTTGCATTTCTCTAATGGTTAGTGATGTTGAGCATCCTTTCATGTGTTTGTTGGCACTCTGTATATCTTCTTTGGAGAAATGTCTATCTAGGTCTTCTGCCCAGTTTTGGATTGGGTTGTTTGTTTTCTTGATATTGAGCTGCATGAGCTGCTTGTATATTTTGGAGATTAATCCTTTGTCAGTTACTTCGTTTGCAAATATTTTCTCCCATTCTGAGGGCCGTCTTTTCATCTTGTTTATAGTTTCCTTTTCAGCTATGTTTTTAAAATGTTGTACTTAGCTACAATTTAAATCCAAATACTACATGAATTTACATTCTCATCTTTCACACTAGGGAATCAACAGATAGTACCTAAAGTTGATAAGTCAAGAAGTAGAATTATAAATGTATTATTTAAAAAAAATTGAAATTAGATCTTAAAAATAAACACTCAGATTAGTAGTGAAAAATAGAGATTTCATACAGTTAAGTGAATTAAGAAGACAGACGTGATAAAAATTGACAATATTTTTCCTTGTGGAAGTTTAACAAAATAGAGCTTTCAAAAAGAACATTCCAGATATAGAAAAACTTCAGTTTCAATGTTTAAAGACAAATACTTCAGTCAGCAAGATAAACATTTTTTGTATCTTATCTGCATCTGTTATTGAGATTGCCTCTAAAAAAATATCAAACACCTGTTTGAAAGAAGAATGAATAAACAGGTATGTCACCAGCTGCTCAACAATTGGTTAAGGGACCAAATGTATACGTCTTCATTTGCCAAAGTCCCCACTGACCAAATTAAAGTTAAATGATCTTGGCTTTCCTCATTTCCTCAAAGAAGACTTTAATCTGTTAGGAATGCAAGAGGAATACTATTCTGTGTTAGAAGGGAGAGAAATCCATACGTATTTCCTTCAGTCCTACCTTGTTTTTCCTGTTTTCCCTTTATCACATTACTGAAGAAAACTAAAAAATAAAAATAAATTTTAAAAAGCCTTGATTAGAGACTAAGGTGATGATTAAGTTGGAATTGTAAGTTTTAAAAGCTGCGATGAATCCTGAATTATAGAGCCACTTTTTCCTCCTTTATTTGGTTCACACATTCATTTGACCAATATTTTGATCATCTCTTATGTGCCCAGCGATGAAATGCATGATAGAGCAATATCACTGAACAAAACAGACATCGCTCCTGTATTACCAGAGCTAAGGGTCTGGTCCAGGAGTGCGGTTGGGTTGGTTTAAGGCTGCATCCCAATGGAAGCGCGATGGAATACTTTTAATTTATCGGTGTCCATTGCTCAGGTCTGCATAAATCAGTACCGAGGATACATCCCCAGATGATACTGACAGCATGAAAAGATTTCTGTTTCTAACTCTTGTGGTCTTAATAGGCTGGTTAAATTCCTGGGGGATTAAGCTGAAAGAAACTCAGGACTGAATGTGTTTATTGCTGTGTATTAGATAAAACAGCCATTTCTCCCAGTCTTGACGGACTGGTCTCATGTAGGAGATGAAACACTTCAATCAGCTCAGCTGAACTCCTGGCTGTCTCTCAAAACTTTGTGATTGTCCAAGCTGTCTTCACTGTTTTTAGTGATTCCCAGTAGTTGAGAGAGTGTGACAAGACCCTTCAGTATCCTAAAGGGGAGGATCCCATTCAGCCTTTGATGCAGGCTGATTGAAAGCCAGACTCTCAAGCAGCAGCTGTGAAAGCATGAAGTCATGCCCCTTCCAGGGAGAAACTGAGAGATACTGTGCTTCTCCGGAATACCACCATAGATGTGGGTTTTTAGGTTTGTTTTATTTTGCTTCCTTGAGTTAGCACATTCATGTTTATTGAGATATAATTCACATAACAAAAATTTACCGTTTAAAAATGTACACTTGAGGGACTTCCCTGGTGGTGCAGTGGTTAGGAATCCGCCTGCTGATGCAGGGGACATGGGTTCGAGCCCTGGTCCGGGAAGATCCCACATGCCGTGGAGCAACTAAGCCCGTGCACTGCCACTACTGAGCCTGTGCTCTAGAGCCCACGAGCCACAACTACTGAGCCCACAAGCCACAACTACTGAAGCCCATGCGCCTAGAGCCCACGCTCCGCAACAAAAGAAGCCACCGCAACAAGAAGCCCGCGCACTGCAACGAAAGGTAGCCCCCGCTCATCATAACTAGAGAAAACCCACGCGCAGCAACGAAGACCCAACGCGGCTAAAATAAATAAATAAAAATGTACACTTGAGTAGTTTTTATTGTGCAAGTGTCACCTCTTCTAATTCTAGAACATTTCCATCACTCTCCAAAGAAATCACATACCTAGTAACAGGATAATATCCCTCCTTTCTCCAGCCCCAGCAACCACTAATGTACATTGTGTCTATGAATTTGCCTACTCTGGACGTTTTATATAAATGGAAGCAAACACTAAGTGGTCTTCTGTGTCTGACTCACTTAGCATAATGTTTTCTAGGTTCATTCATATGTTAGCATGTATCAGTACTCGGTTCCTTTTAAGGCTGAATAATATTTTATTGTATGTATATACCACATTTTGTTTATCCATTCAGCCCCTGATGGGCATTTATGTTATTTTCACCTTTGAGCTAGCATGAATAATGCTGCCATGAACATTTTTGTGCAGGTTTTTGATTGAACATATGCTTTCAATTCTCTTGGGTATATACGTAGGAGTGGAATTTCTGGGTCACCTAATTATTCTTGTTTAATTTTTGAGGAACTAGCATGAAATTTTAAGTCAATTAAATAACCATCATTCAGCACTCTTTGCCCACTTTCATGCATGATTTATAACCTTCTTGCCAAAGAGAATTTGAGATGGTTCATAGTGAAAAGAAGTACAATACAATAGTTATTTTTAAAAATTAATTCAGTAAAAAAGCACAAGATATGTAGTATACACATAAGTGGTTCTTAATCTTTTGGGGCTATGGGCCCCTTTGAGAAGCATAGAATAAGATGGAGTCAATAATTGAGTGTTATATTTGGTTTGGAAGTTTCCAGGAGCCAAAACTACTCCTGCTATGGAAAGGGGATCCTAGTCTTTCTAACTCATTTCACAACTATAACAACAATTATTTTAGATTACCATGTTGTAGAGCAGAAAACAACTATAACAGCATAGCTTAAAGATGATTCCAGGAAATCTCTACTCTTAAAAGCCCATGGGCACAATCCAGTCTTAGAGACATAAGATAAACTGGCACAATTTCCTGCCAAGTGCCAGCCTGCCTCCAATTGCAAAGACGAGCTTACCCACACCTTCTGGAAGGCTCCATTCAGCTTCCCCATTTAGAGCCAAGCCTATCTACTCACCAGCCCCAGAGAGAAGTTAAGTTTTTTCTTTCCATGGTACCTGGTCTAATTTATTTTCTCTTACTGAATTAATAATAACTCTCTTCCCAGGAGAGCTGATAGTTCCTTCAGGGTATATTCTGGTACAATGATCCAGACAAGACAGTCTCAATTGTCGACAGTTTATTTTACCATCAAGCTTATTTAGTTTTAAATTCCATTACTCTGACATCCAGTGTTTTGCTGAACCTGGTTTGCACCAGTGAATAAGAGTCAATTACGCACATAAATTTCTAACTCTGCATTCAGTGACATCATGTTGTTAGTTTGAAATGGACCATGGTAGGAGTATTTACACCATGGGAATTGGCAAACATTACACATCATGGGTTTTTTCCCCCAAAGAGCTAATTGTTAAACCTTTACCAGCACAGGACTGCTGACACTCCAGTCTTGGTGGCATCACATCAAATCTTACCAATCTTACCAAATCTTACTTATTCCTTTTACACAGTGCTTTATTCCAGCACTGTGCCTGAGTAGTTCACACACACACACACACACACACACACACACACACACACTCTTCATGGTTGCCTCCATTTCAGAGATAAGAAAAGTGATATTTAGAAATATTAAATGTCCCAAGTTACACAGCTAGAAAGCAGCAGATTTGAAGCTCAAACTTAGGTCTTTTTGACTCCAAAGTCTACACATATATGTGTATGGTTTATACAATAACATTCTTAAAACCAGTCACTATTCTAGTATGAAAAATATTGCATATATCCATATAAACTTGTGCTTTCACGTCTTATATCCTGGCTTAAATACAACCAAAAATAAGTTAGAAAGAGAGTATTTTTTTCATGGTAATTGCTAAAACAAGGCAACTTTACTTACCTTGCAAATTAATTTGGGAAAAATTTTCATTGTAAAATCCCTTTTAGCTTGCTAATCCTCACCTCCTGAGGGAGTTGAAGAATAATCATACACTATCTCATTTCATATGAATTCCTTCTTATCCCCTCCTCCCATTTATACCTCCCATTCCTACCACTGCTCTACTCTGCCTTTTATTCAAGGATCATTTTTAATGTCAATTTGTATCTTTTTTACCAGACCATGAGCACCAGTATTCATTTCGCTCCCTTCTCTGTTCCTAGAATAGTACTGTGCATAGGATGGCTTCTCAATAGATAGTTGTTGCAATGAAATGAATCATCACAGATCTTGATCCCAAGAGAGCTCATACTTGCTTTAATTTATTTCATGAGCATTCTTTCACCTTGCTACAATGACAACCTACTGCTCCCATATACAATGTTCACCTGTTTCCTAAACTCATAATTCCCTGTAAATTTTAGCATCAAATCACATGTACGGCAGGAACTAGTCAGGACATAGGGCACCTTGTCCACTTGCTATAACACGACCCAGCTCACAAGTTCCTGTCTAGTATTGCTTTACTATTTCCCTGAAGAGAGTTACACAGTTTAGGCTTTCTCTGAACACTAGTACAGAATTGCCCAACACTCATGAGCGTTTGCATTATGGAAATACTCTACCCTGTCTAAGATTATATATTGCTAACATGTGCATCTATAAATCATAGATGGTCTGAAAGAGGCATTCTAATTCTTTTTTTTTTTTTTTTTTTTGCGGTACGTGGGCCTCTCACGGTTGTGGCCTCTCCCGTTGCGGAGCACAGCCTCCGGACGCGCAGGCTCAGCGGCCATGGCTCACGGGCCCAGCCGCTCTGCGGCATGCGGGATCTTCCCGGACCGGGGCACAAACCCGTGTCCCCTGCATCGGCAGGCGGACTCTCAACCACTGCGCCACCAGGAAAGCCCCATTCTAACTCTTAATGTATGTTATAGTATATTCTAAATCTGAGCACCACTGTCACAGAAACTGTATTTGCCATTAACCTTAGCAGTCAATGACCTTGTGTCACCAGGTCCCCAAAGCATTAATCATTATATCCCACCACTTCCACCCTCCTTACCTCCAAATATGTTGTATGTTGGCATATTTTGTTTTCAGGCCCTCCAGGATTGGATGGTATAAGGTTCTCTATAAAGTACTCAATATACCATTAATCTGAATGTCTTGATACTTGTCATAAGGGACAAAATTATTTTCTTTCCAATTTCAGCCTGTTAATCTTACCTAGAAGCCTTTATCCCAACCTACATCATTTTCCTCCGATAACAACCTTTATAGGGATTTTTGTTTTGTTAGAACTTTTATAGCCCTTACTCATAAATCATCTACTTAGGCCCCTAATCATTTAAGTCTCCTCTTCAGTTAACTCTCTCTAGGTAGTACAAATCAGATTATCACATTACGTATTTGCATAATTTCCCCAAAGTGAATCAAAGAATTTCTCACAAATATGATCCCACTAACCATTCTCATAGCTCCAGAGAGAAGACATGAGGGAAAATAGATGTGTTTATGTATGGAGGAAACTGAGTCATGGAGCATTTCAGTCAAAAGTGGGTTTGGACCTAAATATTATCCTACACAAACCAGACTGGCTAAATTTTACAATATCAGGCCACTAGACTTATTTCTGGGGAAAACAGGACATGCTTTCATCCATTCTTCCACTCTTGAAAATACAGAGTCCCCACGTTATTTCACAGAGCAGCCTCAGGTTTCCTCAGAAACAACTCGCCACAAGGTCTCTGGTGAGCATTACCATGACACCTGTTTTGCTGGTATTGATCTTGGCTTGTTCTGGCCCTTTGAACCCTGCCCCCCCGATTCTAGATCAATCTGCACGATGGTCTACATCTTGAGACACGCAATAGAGAAGTGGTTAAAAGCACTGGACTTACTCTTGAATTTGAAACTCAGTTCTACCACTTGAACAAGTTTCTTCGTGCTCCCATCTTGCTGTTTCTTCATCTGCACAATGACAGTCAGTAATAGTCCTCACAGGACTTTTGTGAGGTTGAAATCACAGAATGTACATAGAGCCCCTGGCACTGTGTCTAGAACTGTACTTGCTAAGGAATATTGACTATTTATCATTATCATTATTTTTGTCACGCACACTGCCCGGGCTAAACTGCTAATCCACTAACAGGTATAGCTTCAGGTAAACCCTCTTTGTGTCCTGATGAAGTACGTGTAACAAGTTTTGTGTCCCCGCCCCCCGCCCCTTCTCCCCAGCCACAACTTCCTTCCTCCCTGTTCAAGTCCAGAGGAAAGGACTTGAGCATCCAGATTTCCTCACAGGTCCCTTCAGTTGGCAATAATGCCTGAGGCCTCATAGTCTGTACCCCATTTAAGTACCAATTATAACAATCTCTTAGTACCTGTTTCTACTACCATTGATCCAGTGCCGTAATTTTCCAGCACAATGCCTCAGCATGGAACTGTTTAATCCAGGGATTTAAAGAAGATAGAGCCCTTTTAAAGAAGCAAAACACAGGTTTGGAGGAGATTCCAGCTACCATAGCCCATGAGCTTCCCTCGGGGCTGCTTTAAAAGAAACTATTTTTGCCCTGATGCTCACAGAGACACCTGGGATTATTCTAGCAATTAGCAATGATGACTTTTTATTTTTTTCTCTCTTTGCTCCTGCTAAAACTGCCTGCTTGTCCTTGGAGGCCATTGACAAGACGTAAGAAATACCTTCTGGGTCTTGACTATTTAATTTCCAAGTGTTTATTCAGTGTACTCCTGTAATTTTTGTGAACTGGATGGAACCATATAAAGCTTCTACAACATTTGCATTATTAATTAAATTACTCAAAATAAATTCACCATTGTAATCTAATGTAAGGTGTGAATTTATCGTTCAAAGAGACAAGAGACAAAAAAGCTAAAACAAACAAGTGAACAAACACTTACAGTTTAACTGTAAGTGGACTAGAGTTTAACCAGGGCAGTGATGGTGATAATGATAATGATAAAAGAGTCAATATTCATTAGCAAATACCATGCTAGATATAGTGTAAGATCCTCTACATGCATTGTCTCATTTCATGCCTGTCTGAAATGCTCCTGCAGGCACGATTCAGAAAACAGTATTATCCTTGGTCTCCATGGAGTAGCATGGAGGTACCTTTCAGAGGACAATAATCCCTCTGCACAGACTGTCCTCATTCTCAGAGTCCAAAAGTTAGCTTGTCCAAGGTCAAATTAAAAGGGGCAGGAGAATCTAAAAGTCATTGTCTAACCTCTTACGTTTCTAGCAAATAGAGCATCAAAAATGCCCTTAATGATTCAAGTTTTAACTCTATAATCCACCATGAAAAGAAAATACTGGATTCTCCTACATTTTCTAGCTCAAAGTCTGGCTTTACTAAAAGTCCAGTTGACCACAATTTAAGTGGGATTTACTCACCCTCATGTTTCTAGTTAAACATCTATGCAACATAAATAAAGATGAAAAAAAATATATATATGGAGCCATGGGTTAATTTAAAAGTGAAAAACCATGAGAGGAATAGCCATTTATTGAATAAAATGCTGGGCTATAACAGTGGTTCTCAACTGGGGGCAATTTTTCTCCCCGAGGGACATTTGGCAGTGTCTGGAGACAGTTTTGGTTGTCACAAATCAGGAGCAGGGGGCACTACTGGCATCTAGTGGGTAGAGAACAGCGATGCGGCTAAACACGCTTGCATAGGGTGCACAGGACAACCTCAAAGGATTACGCAGTCCATATTGTCAATACTGCTGATGTTGAGAAATCCTAGCCTGGGAAAATATAAAATTCCTTGCTACAATTATATTCCTAATTCTCTAAAACTCCTCCAGAGAGAGGGTTACACAGCTCTCCTCTGCAGATAAAGTGAAAAATGTGGGGAGAAAATCAGTCATGTTTCAACATCATTCCTTCTGAACCAGTGTGAACCAACCAGTTGGGATAGTTAAAGGTTGGGAATAGACAGATCTTGAAGAGATAGGGGGAAAACTCAGGACTGGCTCTCAAGAAAAAAATCACTAGGGAGGTCCCCTTGGGCTGATCCCAAGTTCCTTTAATCCTGCTGCTTCCTCTTCCTGGCATCTCACATTCTCATTATTCCCCACCAGATGCTCCCTGTACAGAGGCTGTCCAATACAGACCCTCTTGATGATCTTTCAGTCAAAGAAACTAATCCGTTATTGGACAGTACTTATCTAGAACGTGTCCTATGTTTAAAGAGGGCGAGAACAAAGATTGAGCATCTTCTTTGTACCAAGCCTGAAGCTAAGTGCTTTACATGCACTGTCACGACAGAACTGTAAAACAGGTATTCTCAGCCTCATCCTACAGATGAAGTATCTGAGGCCCAGTGTAATTAAATAACCAACCTAAGATCATACAGTTAACAACTGGTGAAGCTGAATTCAAACCCAGATCTTTCTGACCCTGAAGCCACAGCGTTTTCACTTTACCACACTGCTTCCTACGTCATGTTTTGTTTTCTTCTATTAACTGGTGCATGCACCCAGAAGTCCCTGAAGGGCTCACCTTACTGGTAGCAATTGCAGACATATATCCATTTTGTCTTGACACATCTTCCAATGAGCAGGTCCATCATTGCCCATTAACCAAATCAAGCAGGCATGATGTTCAACCAGCTATTCAAAGTGTCACCACCAGGAGAACTTCGAAATATAACTCAGGCAGACAAGTGTTCCTAAGACCAAGTGCCAGTCAATACCATTTATGAATAAGTATCATAATTATAAGCTGAAGCCTGTCTTGTGTTAATATATTCAGCAGCATAACTGAAACATCAGTTCCCCGCCCATCGTGTTTGGCCCTGAATCAGGTCATTTTTATCTCCTTGGACTTCATAAATGCAATAAGTCATATCTCTATAAATTATTTCCATACAGGGCATCAGGAACGAGAGTAGCTTTGTGTGCTCATAGAGAAATACCTATGAGGCATTAGGGGCCTCTAAAAATCCTCATCTTTATTCCATGGGTTCTTAATTCATGAATGGGTTTTAAGAGATCCATGTTTGTAAAATTTCATAGGAGTATTTTTCATATAATTTATATAAGCTTTCTTCAAATCTTCAAAGGTAACTATGGTTCCTAAATTTAGAAATAATACTCTCCTACCCTACAGAGCTTGCATTATAATTTTTCCTCCTACTCCATTATCCTGAATTACAGTATAAAGGACTTAACTAACTCCTTAACACTAGCTTAGGGTACTGGGTACATGAGAACAGGAAGCATCCTTCGATCTACAATCCCCTATCACTACATGTTCAAAGGTTCTGGGGATCCCATGGTCTTCACCAAGAAACCATCTCATCCACTGGTGCTGGTCACTTATAGGTGATCTTTAAAAATCAATAAAATCTTAGCCCAAAGAGTAACTTTTTAAGGGTGAAATTTTAGACACTGGGGACAATGAGGGAGATATTGAGACCTCAAATCATAGCACCTAAGACAATCATTCTGCTTTACTTTAAAGCCAGTCTTTTCCCAAAATATGGAAAACA
Organism: Aethalodelphis obliquidens; assembly: GCF_003676395.1. NCBI lineage: Eukaryota > Metazoa > Chordata > Mammalia > Artiodactyla > Delphinidae > Aethalodelphis > Aethalodelphis obliquidens. The sequence continues at coordinate 6,449,816 of NW_020838023.1, read as the reverse complement.
TTTTCTTCATATGGTACTTTAAGCAGAATATTAAAGAAGATTTTTTATAGTCTAAAGAGTTGTTGAAAAGTAGGATTTTAATCTTGTTAATACGTAGAAGAATTCCTTGAATTTTCTATCTCGAGCTTATTTCTCAACAGATTCATGGCTGGCATTTGAATTATTCACCACTATTCACACTCAGCAATTCTCCCCAGTGTGGTACGATCATCTCGGAAAGGCTATATTATGAGGCAAGGAGAAAAATCCGTAATACCAGGTAACTGAAATGATTTTGTAAGTAGTATGACATGGTTTTCTATAATGTCACATTAACTATGAGCGTAACAGAGGACTGGGAATAAATCGAGCTCACAGCCTGAAGCAGATCCCTTTTCAGCATATGTGATAGAAATCATGCAATACCTATCATGTTACATATACCAGGATGCCTATTGCTATCAGAAATGTGAGGCTGGGAATCTCTGAATTTCAAAAATCTCAGGAAAACAAGATAGGAAGTGTGGTAGATGGTATAGATTGGAGCAATGGCCCCTGTTCTAGACCTCTTCCTCCATCCATACCCTTTTTACCATGTGATTCTCTAATTCTTCCCATAAATGAAGTAGAATAAATCTCCTTGCCCTCTGACTTCATGCTTGGCCATGTGGCTTGCTTTGGTCAACAGAACAAAGCAGTGGTGACAGTAGTGTTCAGTTCTGATATGAGGCGATAAAAAATCTTGTACGGTTCTGCTTGCTCCCTTGACCTCAGCGTCTCTGTGAGAAGAGCATGCCCAGCCTGCTGGTCCCAGGAGGAAGATGAGAGACCCGTGGACCAGAGCCACAGCAGGTCGCTGCCCTTATCAAGCTCTTTCTAGCTGAGCCAAGCCCCCACCTCTGCAGACATGATGTGAGAAACAAATGTTTGCTGTTGAATGCTAGGGATGTTTTGTGCCATTATGCTGTGTTACTGTGGCCACAGTTGACTGATACAGGTGGGTATCTGTTTTGTGTTCCAAGATGACTTTAAATGCAAAGTTAACGAAGTTAACAAATAATGATGACTGGGTTTCACCTTGAAATGCACCAAAAATAGAAAAACTAGAAACGAGGAAACCAGGAAAAAAAAAAGAGTAAAAAAAAAAAAAATAAATGGCTCGTTCAATTTGCTTTCATTTCAAGGATGATAACAGAGAAGAATCCAGTTCTCTCAGTGAAACTCAGGGACTACGGCTTGACACTTTTAATTAAAAAGACATTAAAAAATTAACACAGAACCCTTCCCACTTTTCTCCAAGGCAGCTCAGGAAAGATTGTTGCTTTGCTATCAGAATGCATAATATCTATGTCCATCCAGGCCTATTTGCTTCGCCTTCTACAGGAAAGACTGTGAACGTCAGTGCCTCCAGTGAGAAACTGTCCCGGCGAGGCTTCATTTCCTCAGCACCGATAACGTAAAAGCAATCTGGCAGAATAAATTAGTGGATGAATCCAAAGCACAAATTTTTGATCTTCTGCCATATTCCTGATGGAACTCAAAACAGTCCAAATCTTTTTCACTACCAAGAATGGAAAGAGGCTTATCTGAAAGGGCACAATCTTGTTTTATCCTCTCAAGAAACACCTTGCGAGATGCTGTGTGTGTGTGTATGTGTGTTGCGCGCTTCTAGGGCAGTGCTTCTAAACACTAGTCTACGTACAAATCACCATGAGATGATGTTAAAAGTAGATTCTGACATACTAGGGAGGGAGTGGGTTCCAGAGTCTGAATTTCTAAAACGCTCCTGTGTGGGCTGATTCTGCTGGTCCAGATACCTCTAGAGGATTATTCTTTACCTCTGAGCCATCTCTGTATAAGGAAGTTATCCTGAACTTCAGGACTGATTTTCAGTTCTAGGAGAGAGTACAATGCAGTAGAAGGAATAGAGTTTAGAGTCAACCTAGTTGGTTAAGTAGAAGGATTTAAATCTTGCCTATCTAATCCTTGCAGTATGTTTTTAGGCACTCTATTACATATCAGCCTCCACTTCTTTGCCAATAAAATGGAAATAACCATCATGGGAAAGGAGTCGACGTATAGAAAATCTCGCTAAGCAGTCATCAGTCAATAATGGGAGGTCCCATCTTTTAATACAGTAAAATTTCAGATAATCATAATCTCACTTTCCTTAATGTACTGGTCTAGGCTGTATGTTTGGAGAAATGTTTACCCTTGTTCTGTTTCATGTTTGTTTGTTTATTTTGTGATAAAATGCTTTAATCATAAAGAGACATGGAAAGAAGACTTTTGGAGATGTCTGATACGTATAAGTCCTAGTCATTCAATAAAATTTAATTGAAGGGCACAGCACAAAAACTGTGATTAGCGCTTTGAAGTAGAGAAAGACAAGATTTCACACCCTCAAGGGAGCTAAATTCTAGAAAGAATCAGATTGCATTTTGTATGGCATTATCTCCTCTTGAATCTGTTGAAGACTTCCAGTATTCTGGGACTGAATATGTGTCTTTCATTATTAACCTTCTTGTGCTTTTAAGAGGTATTGGGCTTTGTAGAATCAAAAGAGTTTTTTTCCATAGAAGTGGATTTTAGAAGCTATCTTGACCAGCTACTCTGTTGTATAGAAAAAGTTAAGAAATCTTCACGCCTTTCAAACTGGATTCTTCCATATCAAGCATTCCTAAATATGCCTCTGGTAAAATGTCTCTTGAAACTATTAGGACAAAATAAAGGCAAATGATATCATTAAACAATTCTTGGTGTATATTTTTGAATGGAAGGAAATTGTTGAACGGATGGATTCTTGTAAATAACTTCTTAGTTCTTGAACCTTAGGCAAATCATTTACTGTCAGTAAATCTCACAACCCTCATCTGTAAAATGGAAACTATCTACTTTATATAAATAGGAGGAACATAATAATTTCTTAATAAATAATGGAAGTTACTTGTTATTCCCTGATCACTTTACCTTACTCTTTTCTGGTAAGATACCAGGTATGTTAAGCCAATAAAAGTTAGAAAAATTGGTTCAAAAGGTTTTTACCTTGTAGTCTCTTATGTAAAAGACAAACATGAACATGGAGCTTTACTGTACATGGAAATTTTTATTAAATTCAATCATGACTCTTCAGCTTGTGAGCACACTCTCTTTGTGGACCCCTACTTACTTTCTCACATAGATCTTATACCCCAGATAAGATACATATCTACCTTGTTGTTACGAAGAATCTTCTCCCCTGGAATCGGAAAGCCCTGCCCTACATACTGAGCCCAGCCCTCACCATGTACGGTCACTTGTGCCAGCAGCTGCCAGAACTGCCCAACAGAGTCCTTAAATAATAATAGCAAAGCCTACAGCTATGGAAAATCACATAGTTGGAAGGCTTCTCAGGAAATGAATTGCAGAGATATGAAATCTAGACTCAGGGGTGGGATATTTTTTTCAGCTATGAATGCCAACCCTAGGCTTCTCTAAGTTTGTAACTCAATTATAAACACTCCTATTATATATCTACAGAATTGTAACTGGATTAAACCAAAGGGTAGCCAAGCCATTCATTACCTTTTAATATTGGTGTGTAAAAGTCATTGAGAATGTGGGAATTCGAGAATTTTTATATTTTTGCAAAAGTTGCTTTCCTTAGTAAACAGGTTTTAGATTCCCAGTCTAACCAACTGCCTCCATTTATTGAGCACCTACTGTGTTCTAAATACATATTTGTCTTATTTGACCATCACAATAACTTTATGAAGTACATACAGTTTTATCATCCCAATTTACAGATGAGAAAACTGAGACCCAGAGCGGTTGAATATAATTTTGTCCAGTCAGAGAACTACGAAGTGGTAGAGCTGAGATTTATACAGTCTCTCTGACTTCGGGGCCAGTACTAGCTCCAACATAGAAAATGGTTTTTATAATATCACACCGATGTATTAAGAAAGGGCCCTTTTTTTCTGGAAAGTGAACTTTACTTTAGAATTGATGATATAGGGAAAATTAAATAAAAAGCAATCTGCAGGCCACCTCTAGCTTTTCCCTCCAAATTTTTATGAAAGTTGCTCATGAAATATTTGGCTGGTTTGTGTTTACCGTACTATCCATACACCCCCTATCCAATATTTAGGAGAGATCATGAGCTAATAAGCAGTAGAATATCAAGATGGTTGAAATCAAGGAAGGGGGTTGAGGAAAGGAAATCTCAGAGAAACCTCAGAAGGTAGGGGACAATTGAGGAGTAGAAGGCTCAGGTGGGTCTAGAAGTTCATGAAAAAAAATTCTATGGACGTCCCTCGTGGTCCAGTGGTTAATACTCCTTGCTTCCAATGCAAGGGGCACAGGTTCGATCCCTGGTCGGAGAACTAAGATCCCACATGCCGCATGGTGCAGCCAAAAAACAAACAAAAAACCCCAAAAAGATCTACATGAAGAAAAGTTTGTCTTATTAGCAATAAAATAAGAAATCCCAAACAAGGAAGCTCTACCTTAAAGAGATCTACTTTGCTGGGAAAAGAGGTCCTTAATATCTCTTCGGGGCAGGATTGGAAAGGGAATGCATAGAGGTGGTAGCCCGAGGAAGGAGAGATGCTGCCCAAGAGATAAGGAGGAAGATGAGAGAAAAACAAGAACCGAGGGTGGGAGTTGGAAGAGAGGAAGAACGCTGGATGGGGAATGTACAGGGTGAAATGCAGCATGCTTTCTGAGGGGATCACAGCCCATGACCTCAAGGATTTTCAACAGAGACTGATAAAGGTATTGGAACTAATGAAGAGGTGGAATCCTTGTCATGACTGATGATAACTGAACAAGAGAACCTACAACTTTGGGTCACATCTAGAAAATAAGTTAGCTATTCTTCAGCACCACAAGAGAAAACGACTCAGACTGCACCAAGGGGTGGGGCAAATTAGGCCTTTGATTCCTTTGAAATTGCCAGCATTTAAACCTTGCACATGGCCCATGCCTTATTTGTCTTGATAACATGGCCCTGTCCTCATCCTATAGCTCCTATTAGATGATTAAAAATAAGTACACCGGGGCTTCCCTGGTGGCGCAGTGGTTGAGAGTCCGCCTGCCGATGCAGGGGACACGGGTTCGTGCCCCGGTCCAGGAAGATCCCACATGCTGCGGAGCGGCTGGGCCCGTGAGCCATGGCCGCTGAGCCTGCGCGTCCGGAGCCTGTGCTCCGCAACGGGAGAGGCCACAATAGTGAGAGGCCCGCGTACCGCAAAAAACAAAAAAAAAAGTACACGGTGGCAAGATCCACTTTAGAATCATCTTTGTATACCCTTTGATGTCTAGCAGAGAAAGTGCTCAATACATATTTATGGTAATGAATAATTAATGAATGAATATTCACACATATTTGGAATCTAAGTATGTCCTTGGACAATTTATGTAAACTTTCTGAGTCTTAGTTTCTCCAAGTATGAAATTGAGATAGTAGTGCCCGCTTCACAGGGCTCATGTAAAGATTTAAAGGAATAATTTTTCCATTTTGCATGCATGCATGTATGAAACGCACTACAGCATTTGGCCCAGTATTTGGAATGTGGAAAGTGCACAGATCACAGGTGTTAGCTGGTATATTTAAGTTATAAATGCTTTTTAAAGACCTGTTGACTTTGATCTGAAGTCCAATTCCATAGACTAGAAATTCAGAGCTCTCACAGTATTCCGGCCAATCCCCAAGTTTGGCGCTTATCTCTCTCTGTTTCCTTCCTATACCCAAGCTTGATATTATTCAGAATTAATGTGAATGTAAAATAGGGTTCCTTCACAACTTCTCTAGTTACCTGTTCCCATCTTCACACACATACAGCAGCATTTATGCACTTTTGAGAAAATTCAGTATCTGAGGGTTATGGGCAGTGTCACCTTGCACATCATGCAGCACCCCTATCATCGTACGAGCCTTATCACCCTCTTCCCTCTTCCTCTACCCTCCCTCTGAGGAGTGGCAAGAAAATCTGTTCCCTTAAGTGGTACAGGGCAGGAAAGCTCATACTTATGCCCATGGAGTCCAGCCTCCCACTCTAAGTGCTTTTCCCCACAAATATAGTTGTTTTTCCCTATGGAATTCTGGTGAATAAAACATCCTACATTCTGATATGTTATTACTAATATAATAAGGAACTCCCCGATGGTGAGTTTCACTAAGCCTGTAATAAGTTTACCAGGGCAGCTACTGAGTCTTTTCCTTCCCTAGGGTTCTTCACAAGGAGATGTAGATTAATGTGTATGTGCAGAGGGAGCTTGAGGTGCTCTATTTTTCAACTGGCCTAATAATATAAGATCTTGCATTTACAATAGTGGTGTTGCATAAATGATCTCAGGTAGTTGGATTCACCAAAGCTCAGAAAGCTTCAGATACCTAATTAGCAGCAGAACAAAGAAGAAACTGAGTCTCCTGACCGCAGTCCTATGTTCTTTCCACTACAAACTACATTACAGCCAGTGCCCTAGCTCAAAGTAGTAAGCCTCTGTAGACCTCTGATTAGAGACCAGGAAGTGCCCTCCTTCCTGATCAAGGCTGACCTCAAAGTTCTAACTCATTTATTTCTATTTTAGTTCTTCCAAAAAAAAAGAAAAAGAGAGAGAGAGAGAGGGAGAGAAAGAGAGAGAGAGAGAGGGAGATGCTTTTCTTTTTAAATGATGCAGTGTTTGGAAACATCCCCAAGAAGGTTCTTTCCTTTTTTTAAAAATAAATCTCAGGGTTTGGTTTTGTTTGTTTGTTTGTTTGTTTTTGGTGAGGTTACTCTTCAAAAGGACCCAATGCACTTGGGTTGTGCAGCCATCTGCCACTACATGCTCAACTATTGTGGTTAAAAAAAATCTGGCCACCCTGCCTTTGATATAGAAGAACCACATAGGGTTGAGTCATACGCTGTGGAGAGAACACAGCTAATTATGGGATGTGCTGGGCCCAGAGAAGATGTTAACTGCTACATAATTACAACTGCAATCCAAGGGGACAGAGTCATGGAAATCCAGTTAATATAAAGAAGTCAACATAAAAATACTAAATTCTAAGCCACAAACTGCTGAAATATAATTCCATTCTTGAACATTTATTCCCAGGATCCTCCAAACTTAAGATCTGGTTTGTCACCAAGGATGTCCATAATCCTGCAGCACTTTTTCACCATTAAATGAAATATTGTTTAACAATGCTGTGTTTTGATGACTGGAATGAAGATGAAAGAATGGCACCAGTTGCAGAGGCACAAGACCTTGGTTCTAGCCACAACTTGCCGATTATAAGAGGCAAGAGACCCTGTTCAAGTCACTTCCTATGGGGAGGCGGAAAGGATGGAGGCAGGTTAGTTACGAGAGTATCTGAAGTTTTCCCTGATGACAAACAGAAATAGTCCATTTCAAAAGAGTTATTGATCATCAAGTTCACATCAGGCAAGTATTTGGAATTCAAAGATGAATAAAACGTAGTCTAATAGCCCATTTCGCGAGGTTATTACACTTTCTCTGAGTGTCCCATAATTTAGAAAGCTCATGACAGTAACAGAAACTTTACCCTTTGGGCATTTCAATTTTTTTTTCTTAAATTTCAACTCAAATTCCATGAAGCAAAATAACTTCTCATGAGCAGTGTATTAAGAAGTTGAATGGTGGAAAAGTAGAAATAAAGCTTTCACGGGCAGTATTTCATGGTCGCATTCGATGACGCCTAGACTATGTCTGCAACATTCTACTTGCAGGACATGAGGCTACAGGCTGAAACCAGACAAGAAAGCAAAGGCATTTAAAAGAACCCTAGCACAGTAGCTGGTGTGTTATATAGGCATATGTGTGTGCATGTGTATGTGCACATGTGTGGAGTTCCATCCCTCGGGGGTAGAACGGTGTGACATATATGAATCAGAATCATATAAAGAACCCAAGTCACACCATAAAGTTCTCATTCAGTAGCTCTGTGGTGATACTCTTGACTTTGTTTTTAAATAACAACTTTGTTGTGATATAATTTATATACCATATAATTCACTCTTTTAAAGTGTACAATTCAATGATTGTTAGTCGATTCAAAAAACTGTGCGACCATCACCACTATCTAGTTTCAGAACAATCTCATCACTCCAAAAAGTAATCTTGCTACCTCAGGACCATCAGTAGTCACACCCAATTCCTCCTTCCCCCATCCCCTGCCAACCATGTCCTTATGTCTCAAAGGATAACTGGAAAGAAGAAAATGAGTTTCTTGTCAGGCCTACTAATCACTTAATTCCTGATGCTCCAGAAAAATGGCAAACAACTAAAGACTATGAATTCCCACTTACATGCATTAGGAGATGTGCTGGGTTCAGGAAAATGCAAAATTAAGTAGGTAAACAGTAAAATTATGATACCATGTGGGATTCCAGTTTATTTTCTCAGACCAATTCCAGAGAGCTTTCAGCAAGTTCCCTACGAGAATTTTTCTTTGAAAGACTTATGTGCTGTCCAACTAATATAGGAGGTAACTCAACAGGTACATGCTCTCCAAGGATTCTTGGAAAAACACCTTGGGCTGACCTTTTAACATGGACTCAGCATCTGCCTGGAGCCTGCTGGAGACATGTGAGAGACACTAAAGCTTTGACAAGGAATTCAAAGATCCACTGCTTCCCAGAGCTGCTGCGGAGGGCCAAACTTCTGCAGGCTGTCACCACTGCTATCAGTTGGAAGTCATAGTAGCTGCCACTCTTACAGTGAGAGCCCGTTGATGGGAGCCCCTGCTGGAAATAGCAGAAGCATTTTCAAGCTGGTGGCACTATATTGTACAATGTGAGACGGTTGATGCATCAGTCAGAATTGAACTCAACGGCATGTATCAAAAATCCAGCTATAGGGTTTCCCTGGTGGCGCAGTGGTTGAGAGTCCGCCTGCCGATGCAGGGGACACGGGATCGTGCCCCGGTCCGGGAAGATCCCACATGCCGCGGAGCGGCTGGGCCCGTGAGCCATGGCTGCTGAGCCTGCGCGTCTGGAGCCTGTGCTCCGCAACAGGAGAGGCCACAACAGTGAGAGGCCCGTGTACCGCAAAAAAAAAAAAAAAAAAAAAATCCAGTTATAGCATATTAACCAGTAAGAGTTTATTTTTCTCATGTTAACAAGGTCCAGAGGAGGGAAGTTCAGGGCTGTCACAGCTGCTCATGAAAGTCCTCAAACACCAAAACTCATTCCAGCTTTCTTAGCTGCATGTAGCTGTTGCCCTTTATGTTTCCCTCATCTTTCTGACTACAGCTCAGATGAAGGTAGAACAAGCATCTTACAACCTAAGAATGATAGTGTCACAGTTTGAGACAAAAAAAAAAAAACAAAAAACCACCAAAAACCAAAAACAACTCCTCAAAAACAAAAACAAAAACGACAGCTCCTCCAAAAGCTCTATCCAATAGACCTCTGCTCACATTTCTTTAGCCAAAACCAGGTCACATGGCGAGCACAGGTTTGGCTACAAGGAATTCCTTCGAGGAAAATAGAGAGTGTTGCTTCTCTACTAAAAAGTGGGTTGCATTAACTGGAAGCAGAGAGAAGGAATATGCAGGAGAGTAGCAGTGTCTCAGTGCCTGCCACCATGAGTTTTTTGTTTTTTGTTTTTTTTTAACATCCTCATAGCTACATCTAAGCACAAAACCTGATCCAAAGATCATGGGTCTTTTATTTAGGTACAAGAAATTACTGACTAGTGCTAATTCCAGTTCAAAGCTTCTAGTTATTTTCTATGTTACTCTAGGAGATTGCAACTCAGAAAAAAAAAAATATATGTTTGACACTGTAAGTTTTTAAGATGAGGGTCCTGCCTCAGAAATGTATGAAGCCCCAGTAAGTATAATGCTTTGCATAAAGAGGTCTGCATTTCTTCTGAAGTATGAATGGGATGGTTTTGAAAAATGAAGTTAGTCTTACTCCCAAAGCCTGGCAAACTAATCTAAAATGTACAGCACCTCCCAAGTAACCATGCAAAGCTAGCATCAGGTTGCCTAAGCGAAGACTGCAGTATAAACAAGCAGCTCAAATCAAATGTCTTCTTCAAAGTGTCTAAACAGTGAAGGAAAATAGAGAATACTGAAGGACTTTTGCACAGAACTGTGATGCTCTCACCCACAGACAGTGGGCTGCAGAGGGACATCTAGCTTATGAATGTGAAGAGAGGATCCTGCAGCATGTTCCTCGGGTCCAGGGAGAAGGAAGTTACTCTCTGTCGTTGGCATAATTGTGTCCCCTGAAATTTATATGTTGAAGTCCTAACCCCCATATCTCGGAATGTGACTTTATTTTGAAATAGGGTCATTGCAGATGTAATTAGTTAAGATGAGGCAATACTGGAGCAGGGTGGGGCCCTAATCCAATATAACTGCTGTCCTTATAAAAAGGGGAAATTTGGACACAGACAGGCACACAGGGACAGAGGCATGTGACGATGAAGGTAGAGACTGGGGTGATGCTTACACAAGCCAAGGAACCCCAAAGAATGTCAGCAAAACACCACAAGCTAGGAGAGAGGCATGAAACTGAATGTCTGTCACAGTTCCCCGAAGGAAGCAACTTTGCTGAGTCCTTGATCTTGGCCTTCTATCCTTCAGAACTGTAAGACAATACATTTCTATTCTTTAAGACACCCAGTTTGTTGCACTTTGCTACCACAGTCCTAGCAAACTAACAGAAAGATGATGATGCTTGGCTTTAGACTTTTTCACCAAGAAAACAGATCTGAAGGCTACAGACCTAAGCAAATAGTTATTTTCCACAGTGTCAACTATGCACTTTACCCATTCTGATTGTTGGGCAAACTTACTAAGTTAATCTACAAAAGAAATACAGAAAGGTTGTGGCCTTGAATTCTGAAAAGTCTCTCTAGTTTGTGTTTATGCATTTCCATATGGAAATTGTTTTATGGGATATTGGGGGAAGCCACAGTTGGAATCAGAAGCTAAAGTCTGATTCTCTGCTATGCTGATTAATTCGTTGAAGGACTTTGGCAAATGACTTATACTTTCAAATTCAGGTTTGATTAACTTTAAAATGCGGACAATATCTAGCCCAAAGGAATGTTCTGAAGATTAAATGATGCGATGTAATACACACAGTTCTGTGGCTGGCACTTAGTAATCTTTCAAGAAGTTGTAATAATGCTAATACTTCTGAATTGGATCTACAGATAGTGTTGTAGCAGAAGAAAACATGATTTCTGAACCACAGTCAACTCTCAATAATCTATGATTATAATAAAAGGTTATTATAGGAAGTAAGATCGTTAATAGATATCTAAAAATTGTGGTTTCCAAAATGAAACTTTTTATTGTTTTTCATTATAGAACTTATATATGCTCATTGTAAAATTTTAAAATGATATAAATATGTATAAGGTAGAATTATAATTTTATACTTCCCAACTCCAAGATGAGTGCTTGTTTTTCATATTTCTTTAAATATGTCTGTGGTGTTTAATAGAAATTATTACAAATTATTTTAAATAAAAATGGATCATATCCTATATGCTTCCAACAGATTGATTCACCTCTGTTCAATAATATAGCTTCAACCTTTCATGCCATTACACACAACAAACCATCTCTCATTGTTTCAAAATGCTGTATAATAACTGTGTTACACGGAGATACAAAAATTTATTTACTCAAGCTGTTTCAACATTCAGATTTGCTTGCAATTTATAAAATTCACAACACTATAATAAGTAAAAACTACACTTTGGAGGTTGGATCTATTTTCTCCAATCTTTTAGAAAGAAAATAAGGCATTGTTGGAAGGAAGAAAAGGAAAAGTGAAAAGTTTATTAATTTATCTAATAATTTTGGTGTATATAATGTCAAATAATGTATTTGTAGGTTGTCTTGTTGAATCTTACTAATAATTTTCCTGAATGAGAATTAACTGAATTGGGTGGCACTCTCGGAGTCATGTGTGCACAGCCTTAGATAAAAGCTATACAATCCAATAAAACTGGTCCTCATTGAAAATGTGATGAATCTAATCTAAATAATCTAGTCCCAGGTTTTCATAATTTTTCCAACATTTTGACATCCTGCAGGAATCCCACTGTGAATCATCTTTAGAGCCAGATGGCAAAGCGTCTCAAATGATATGTCCAGAACTCACCCAGGCAGACATCCTAGGATCTTGGTTTCATTTTGCAGATGAAATGAGGCAGGGTTTAGACTTAACATTCATTAAGGGAGAGAAGAGAAATATTTTTCTTCAGTGTTAACTTTGGGAGTGTTGAGCAATGCAAACATTTTAGAGGCACCAGTTCTTGATAACATACTGGCAGACATCCTGTGCAAGGAGACACCCTTGCTTGGAAAAATGACTCTCTTTTCTCTAGCGGGTCTACATATACTATGTGGTTTCAACCAAAACTCCACTGAGATTTTTCAACAGGATATTTACTAGTTGTTCCCAAAGCTAACAAAAAGAGTACCTTCCAAGAATAGCCAAAAAATTCTGTATCAAAAGAAACGAAACTCAATGTACCAAGTCAAAATATAAAGTGACAATTATTAAAACATTGGGGTGACTGTCCGGAATAGACAAATAAATTGGAACAGAATATAAAAGTCTGGAAATGAACATATATAACAATGTATTATGTGATAAAGGGGATGCTTCAACTTAAATGGCAGTTGGAAAAAGTAGATATCTATTTGAAAAAAAATAAGCTATATATTTCATTAAATACACAAATGAAAGCCTTAAATGTATAAAAGAAGCTTCAAAAAGCATTAGAAGGAAACAGATGCTAATAAGACTGTTAATAAATTATGGCTTGAATTATGAACATAAAGCACTAGAAAAAACTATAGGCGATATATATATCTATATAGAGAGATATGAAAGTCTTTCTAAGTAGCACACAAAAGTCAAAGAATACATATAGAAACACTGGTAGATTTTACTAAATCTTTCAAATCAGATACTTTAAAGACATCATAAAGATCTTCAAAAAACAAGGAACAGCGGGAGAAAATATTTACGAGAAATATCAATACTCATAATATTAATAGCTCTTATAAGCCTAAGAATAACGCACTGAAACCACTAGGAAAACACACAAAGGATTTGAACAGACAGTTCAAAACAAGAAGAGAGCAAATCACCAATATATATTAAAAGATATTCAACCTCGTGGTTACCGAGGAACTAGAAATAATTAAAACAACACTAAGATGACATTTTTCACCCATTGGATGTACAAATATTGAAAAATAGTATCTGGTGATGACAAAAGTGCAGGAAAATGGACACTTTCATGCACTCGATGCAAGGGCGCAAACAGAGCCTTTTTGTAATGTAACTTCATAATGTTCATCACATTCAAATGCATTTATAATTTGGCCCAGTGGTCTCCCCTTTCAGTTTCCCTCCCACAGGCCTACTCACTAATGCTTAAAGATATTTGTGCAAGGGTGTTATTGCACTGTTATTTTCATAATTACCTGTGAAGCACATGCCAACTACATAAAACACATAAAATGATTGACAGGATGACTAGAGTGCTCAAAGGGACGAAAATACCCAGGAGAAACCTGGCTTGAGTAAACACTGTCCAACGCAATTCACTAAAAATGGCTGGAGGAGATACAGCATAGAAAGACATCACATTTTTTCAGACTCTCATTTCAAAGAAAGACCTAAACCTCGTATATAAAACACTAGAGTCAGGCTTCTGTTTTGTACCCTAAATTGTGCTTCTTTTCCATGTGAAATCAAGGCACTCCTTAAGAAAACTTAATAAGAGGTTTTACATCAGTGCTTTCTAGTTCTGATGTCAAAAGTTAAAATGAATAATGACTATCTTCAACTGAAAACACACTCTTTCAGGGCAGTAAACAAAGTCACATATTTACTAAAGCTAGAGGTAAAGCTATCATCAAGGAAACATTGTTCCTTTGGCCACGGTCAGAATTATATCCTCACCAATAAATGTCTATAATATTCTTTTCTCTGCTTTTTGTTAAAGGTTCATGCAGTTCTAACTTCTACAGCCATGTTTATCCACCTAATTACATGGTGCAACCTGCATTTGGAAGGCTAGTTCAATTTCATGATAGTTTCCCACAGACAAAACAAAAATATCTATTTAAACTCATCCATTGAATGAAAAATAACTACCGTTTTCCTATTCAATTGATACCAATATTGGATTTGAGCACTAAAATGATGAAAGATGCCTATCTGTCTGAGCAGAGAGCAAGAAATTTTAGGCTCAAAGAAAATCACCGCAGTCTTTCTTTAAAATGGGTTCATCAGTAGGCTGCAAAACTCAGTTTTTGGATCACCACACTATTCCAAGTCCTTTTAACCACACACTCCCAGCTCCCAACCACTACTGATGCTGAAGTCTGTATATCTGGCTTCTCCTATCCCCCAAAACCAAAGGACCATGTCTATCCCAGGACGGTACATGCTTCACTTTCTAACAGTTAGCACTCCCAGACGCCTCTGGATCCCTGGCATAGTATGCTTGTATGCTCTTAGAGTTACTTGCAAATAGAGGCTCCACTTACCTGTGTTATGAAGTACTGGATATCCAGGAACGTAATGATTAAGGCTTAGGACATAAAGTTGGACTGCTGAAGGAAATCCCAGCTCTGCCATGTACCTTGTATGTCCTTGAGCACATTATTGAATCTCCCTCATCATCAGTTTCTTTACCTGTAAAATGGGAATAATAAAAGCACTTATAGGGTTGCCAAGATCATTCAATAGACTAGTATTGTGTCTGGAACATAAAAGGTACAGAAAACTTAGCTCTAATTGCTAGATTCTCATTATCTACCTGCACACCGTGCCTTAGTCAGACTTAGCAAAACAGGTTACACAAATTCCCACGAGGCCAAGGGACCGCTTGCAGGTTTCCCCAGGCTGTGGGCAAGTACACAGCACTGAAGGCAATTCCACCAAGCAGGAAGTGAGCTGGAGGAGTTCCACCCAGACTCCCAGTCATGCCTGCCTCTCCATTTTCTATTTCACTTTATGGAGAACCAGATAAAAAGGACATTATTTCCACAGTTCTATGCCACTGTGTGCACATCTACTTTGTAAAACCAGGCTTTCTGCAGCCCTAGTTGTGCACACATGTGTCCATTGCTAGACTGTGAACCTGAACCAAGTTCTGTCTCAGACAGGTTAAAGACACCTATTCATTTGATCATTCCTTCTCCTTGGAATCCTAATGCTTTCTTTAAGTGGCTCTGAGAAAAGTTGTTGTACATGTAGGATCTGAATTAAGTCTGGCCAGCCTGCTGCTTCTATACTAATTCTATCTTTTCTCTATGGTTTTTCCATAGCCACACTTAAAAGAATCAAAGTTCATGCAGAGAGTATTCTGAGAATAGCTGCTGCAGTGTTTGCAGAGCTGTATCAGAGGAACTAGAGATAGCAGAAGTGTTATCTAGTTCAGAGGCCAGAAGCAGTATTGTTCTGAATACAATCAAATGTTTGATTTCTCTGAATGACCGAATGTAACTCCTATACATAGCCAATGAGTAAACATGACCAAAGGCTGATTTTCCTGCTCAGTTGAAACCTCCAGCTAAAAGAATCAAAGTAGTTCTATGAGAAAGTGAGGGGGAAACCCACCAATAACTAGTCAAGAAATTTTCTAGTCTAACTGAGGAAGTAACTGGGGGGAAAAAAGGCAGAATGTCTAGCAAATCCATTGTTTTTCTGATGGCATCTCCTATGTGCTCCAAATCACCTAAGAGTTCCTTGGATTGGAGAGCGTATTACATTGCACTGATTGCCTTTATTCAGTTAGAGTGGAAACTGCCTGGGGACAAAGTCTCGCCTGGCATTAGTAGTAGCAGTGGATTTGGTGAGTCAGGTGCCTGGGTTTGAATACAGTATCCGCCATTTTATCTCTATGAGCCTGGACTAGTTATTCCATCTCTTTGGGCTTCACTTTCATTTTTGTAAAATGAGGACAACATTACTATCTGCCTCATAAAATTATTGTTGGTATTGCTTGTATTAACTCATCCATCTAAAACCCTATGTCCAGGCCCAGGCATAATTACTGATGATCAACAATTATCAGTTGCTATTGCTGAACACTGCTATCCTCCAAGTACAGAGTCCAGTGCACAGAAAATTCTCAAGACAATCGTCTCAAGACGATTTAATAAATCAATCCCAAGTGTTGCCTCATGGAACTGCTACATTGGTGAATAAATTAAATAGTTTGGAAAAACTGTGTACCTCATCAAACATTTCTGTTCTTTATTCATTTAGGAGGATTGTATGATACTTTGTAGCAGTTCTATAGGGATGACAGGAATTTAAAATATGTCAAGGGAGTTGTTTCTTTATTCAACAAACACTTTTCAAACAGATACAGTCTTCCAAAAGTGAAAACACTAAGAAAATGACAAAAAGATAAAATTCCTATATCATTTTTATTGATAATAACAGCCTATATTTATCACCCACCACACAATGAGCATGGCGTTACGCTCATTATATATATTAGCTCATTTTATGCTGACAAAGTGGTTATTATGTCCATTTTAGAGAGAAGAAAACTAAGATTCGAACAAGCTCAATAACTTGCCTGACAGTTTTCAGCTAGAGTATTTCAGAGTTAAATCTCCTCAGTATTTCCAAAGTCTGTTTTTTCTACTCTCTTACTATCCCTCTTTCAACATCTTACTATGATATCAGGCAGAATGAAATAAGTACTCTATTGGAGATATGAATAGAATATCATGGAGCTCCTGAACTCTGGAACTCTTGGAAGGAGAACAGTCAATCCAGATGGTGGAGAATGAGGGGTGACTTTATTCAGGGCATTTTAAATGAACCATATAAAATAAGCGGGATTACAGAGGGGAAAGAGGGAGAGGAAGGGAACTCCAGGAAGTAAAAACATATCAGCCAAGTCCCAGCAGTGTTACCTCACAGGGGAGAGTAGCTGTGTGCCAGGACTTAGAAAACAGGCTGCAAGTAGGGGCGGATTATACCTAGGTAAGGGCAGAATGGCCAGAGTGTTGGAAAAGACTGTTCTTTAAAGTACGGACATGATCTCTCTGCATATTCACAAACGTTACTGCATGCCCGAAGCACAGATGAACTCGAACCCTACCTTAGTTTTGGAGAATCATCACAATTCCTATTTGAGCGGGTCTGACTTAATGGTGCTTGTATATAACACACACACATACAACTACGAGCGGACGATGTCTGAACAATCATACCTTGGTCATTCATTCTCTCCACTCATTTTCTGCCATAAGGGAAATTACCCAGAGATTATTCTCAATCCTACAAATAATTGATGAGCAAATATATAAGGTGAAATCAGTCTGTTGCAAGACCTGAGAGAGAGAGAGAGAGAGAGAGACTGAGAGAGAGAGAGAGAGAGCGAGCGCACGTGCTTTATCAGTGGCTCCAAAGCAGGTGTTTTCAGAGGAATATAGGGTTTAGAAAATGGCAGGCCTGGGCATCAATATACAGCATGTCGTGGAGGAAGTTCACAGAACTGTGGGCCTTCAAGATGGTCTATTTCCCCCAGTTTTACAGGTGAAAAGTTTCCAGAGCCCTGGACCTGCACCACAACCCAGCACTCCTGTTGTTGCCCTGGACTGTCCTACCACTTCATCATTTAGTTGTTCTGAAAGCAGCGGCAGCGCCTCTAGAATACATCCCGTTTGCCTCTAAAAGGAAGGCTTTTTTTGGCTACAGCAAAAGGAAAGTGGGAAGATAAAACAAACTTTAATTCATCTGTTCTTACTCATAGGCTTCCCATCAAGGATGGGTTTTATCCTTATTTAGAATCAATACTAAGTAAAGAAAGTATAAATATACCAATTGAAAAACTCTTTCTGTGGATGCCTTGGCAGCCACAGTTAAATTGCTTGAGGTTTAGAGACACCATGCATTTTCCCCAGCGCTTATTCTGAAACCTCAAGTGTTAAACTCAATCATTTCCTGGGACTCTTGATATAATAGAATCCAAGATATGTTAATAGGTTTTGTTTTGTTTTGTGTTTAGGAGGGAGGTTTGTAGTTCTGGGACAGTTAGGTAAATCCCTAACAGACCGATGGAGTTTTTGAACCTTAATTGGTTGTGTTGAATATTTTTCCCCGAGAGATAAGAGTAACTATATTTAATCACTATGTCTGAGAAGAGTAAGAGGATCTGGGTGAAACTGAGGAATTTCCCCTGGGCATTTCCCATAGGTTAGCCTTGTGTCAAGGGATTCAAACCTCAGAGAGCTCCTAGGGCCTCTGTGTGCCACTATAGGAAGTGGCACAGACTCTCAATCAGGTGACATTATCACACTAACTACTATTATAATCCAAGGGGAAGTCAAACTCCAAAGAAAGTTTAGATTCTTCACGTGTAAAACAGGAGACTTGAACTAACACATCCCTTTAGAACCCTTCTAACACTGATCTATTCCATTTGTGGGGCGTTGTTCTGGGCAAACACAAAATGAACCACAAGATAAGTGCTCAGAGCTGAGCATTTTGAGCAAATAAAAGAAAAATGCATGTTGGGAATGCACCTAAAGGGTTTACAGCTGGATTTATTCCCTAGCTTAAAATAAAAGAAAAATGCATGTTGGGAACGCACCTAAAGGGTTTACAGCTGGATTTGTTCCCTAGCTTAGAAAACCTGAAAACCTTTGGATGGTGCAGTCTCTGGGTCAATGAGTATCAAGTAGGTTCACTTTTTTAAGGACAGCAGGGGTGGATTTATCTTCCTAGTAGGTGAAACCAAAACAACCTTGAGTGAGGAGCCCAGATCTTGGGCTACTCTCTGGTCCCTTTTCCACTACATTATGCTACCTAGATTTTCTCCTTCTGACTTAAAAGAAAGAAGAACATGAAATGACAGGCAGATGACTTGGAAAATGTCAAACCATTATCTCCAGACTTTCTAAAAACTAGTTCCAGAAGATATCTCATATAAAAATGTTTTCAAGGTGCAAAACATGTGGGATACTAGAAAATTCATCTCTCTCTTGGAGTTTAGAAAGCAACATTTTAAAAAAGCTCAGAAAGATCCTATTTAGAGAAAATCTGCGTGCATTTGCTTAAACTAGCATGTCCTAACTTATTTGGCCAGTGAAGACATACTCTACACAAACCATCAGTTATCATTGTATCTGATTTGCAAAGACATAGAAGTGATCATTCGTGTAGGCATATGTAAAGATCACTTTACCTGTACTTTAAAGTGACTATGTCTCCCATCTTAGCATGTGCCCATCGGTAGCTCCTTTTCCTAACTACCTCATTCAGCACAGTTTGCTTTTCAGTACAGTATTTGACAGCCTGATCTCAGTTGTTTTCGTTCCAGCCTTTGACATCACACTTCTGTATCCCCAAAATTACCTGGCATAATACTTGCAGGTCATGGATACTCAAATACTTGTGATGATCCTTTACACATTTAAAAAAAATTTTTATACACATTTAAAAATTTTTTAGTCATTCAAATGTGAATGCTCAAGTTGATCACGTGTACTTGGGCCAATAGACTTCTATAGCCCATTGGTTTTGTGGGATGCTATCCAATGATGCACACCCAACCCTTCATGTGTCAGTTAGAAGAGTGCAGCAAATCTAATCTTTGCTTAAATATAAACCTGGAGTAAAAAGAAGCCACAAGAATCCTCCCTCAAAGCCAGTACACACAAATCAGGGTCAGCAGTTAAAGGCACATGGTCATCTGCCCAGTGACCTATCTTTACCCTTGGGAGCTGGTAAAGTTCCAGACAAGCCCTGGTGGGGAGGAGGGATGGTGAGGAAGAATGAGCCCAGAGCAGAGTGGCCAGAGGCTCCATGCGGCCTGGAGTGGCTCCATGAGACCTGCCATTGGTTAGAATCCCAAATGATAAGGTCACAGCCAGTAACAAGTAGCAGATACAAATGGGCACAGGGAACCACATGTAGCCATATGCACATATCGATCAGAAGGAACAAAAACAAATTATTTAAGATGAAATATGTTGGTGGAAACAAATGCATAGGCACAAAAGAAACTGGAATGTTTGTACACTGTTGTAGGGATGCAAAATGGTGCAGCCACTATGGAAAACAACCTAAATGTGGAAACAACATTTAGGAAACAACCTAAATGTCCATTGACAGATGAATGCATAAGGAAAAAGTGGTATTTATACACACGAACTATTATTCAGCCTTTAAAAAATGAAATTCTGTAATATGTGACAACAGGAATGAACCTTGAGGATATCACGGTAAATGACACAAGCCAGTCACAGAAAGATAAATACTGCATGATTCCATTTATATGCGGTATCTAAAACAGTCAAATTCAGGGACTTCCCTGGTAGCCCAGTGGTTAAGACTTCACGCTGCCAAGGCAGGGGGCGCAGGTTCGATCCGTGGTTGCGGAAATAAGATCCCACATGATGCATGGCGCAGCCAAGTAAATAAATAAATAATTTTTTTAAACTAAATAAAATAGGGCGTCCCTGGTGGCGCAGTGGTTGAGAGTCCGCCTGCCCATGCAGGGGACACGGGTTCATGCCCCGGTCCGGGAAGATCCCACATGCCACGGGGCGGCTGGGCCCGTAAGTCATGGCCGCTGAGCCTGCGCCTCCGGAGCCTGTGCTCCACAACGGGAGAGGCCACAACAGTGAGAGGCCCGTGTACCGCAAAAAAATAAAAATAAAAAATAAATAAATAAATAAAATAAAATAGTCAAATTCATAGAATCACAGAGCAGAATGGTGGTCACCAGTGGCCAGGGGAAGAGAGAAGTGGGGAGTGACAAATCAGCGGGCATAAAGTTTTGGTTAAGCAAGATGAACAGATTCTAGAGACCTGCTGTACAACACTGCACCTGTAGTCAACAATAACGTGTTCCACACTCAAAAATTTGTTAAGAGGGCAGATCTCAAGTTACGTTTCTTACTACAATAAGATTTTATAAAATAAAAGATGAAATAAAGGTCCTTGAGATGCTGTAGGTACTTAATACATTGCATCATTATTCTGACTCAGTGGGCTCTGAATAAGAGGGTTTGCTTTAGTGAATAAGAACATGTGTAGACTGGAGTCTAACATACTGTGTTCAAAATCCTCCTGATGCCTCAATTTTATAAGATTAAAATTAGGGACCTTCCTGGTGGTGCAGTGCTTAAGAATCCGCCTGCCAATGCAGGGGACACGGGTTCGAGCCCTGGTCCGGGAAGATCCCACATGCCGCGGAGCAACAAAGCCCGTGTGCCACAACTACCGAGCCTGCGCTCTAGAGCCCACGAGCCACAACTACTGAAGCCCGCGTGCCTAGAGTCCGTGCTCAGCAACAAGAGAAGCCACCGCAATGAGAAGCCCACGCACCACAACGAAGACCCAATGCAGCCAAAAATAAATAAATAAAATAAATAAATTTATATTAAAAAATTAAATGGAATTATATAGGGCATATAGCACGGAGGCAGTTCCTAACATATAGTAAGTATACTTTGAACATGTTTTTTAAAAATAGGATAGTGTGAAGACCTTACTGTTTTGTCATTATTAGTTGGTCTTTCTTTAAAGTTTATAACCTCCAGATTTGCTCAACACATCTCTCTTGGCTTACTTCACTTTTCTCTTTTGTTTCCCTCCTCTCCCTTCTCATTCCTGTGTCATTTTTTCTCTCTCTGATCTCTTATATACCAGGTCAACCACAGTCTTTTAAATGCCTACTTCCCTCCAGTGAGAGAGGGAGAGACAGAAGTTGGCCATGGAGTGAAGGAGGGTCACGGTAGCTCTCACACATCTCAGGATCTGAGGAACAATGGAGGACAAATAATTTTTCATCTCCCATGAAGCTGCCAAAATCTAGCCTCACTGCTCTGCTCCTGAGCTCATAAGAGCACCCTAAGCTCACTCGGTTCTTGCCTTAACTGCCTTTGATTGCGATAAGGGCACATACCAACCCATAATACTTAGGTAACCATCAGGCTACTGTCCAAGACATACTGGCTCCTTTCTTTAAGCAGAAATTATTTACTTAACAAATACTTCCCAGAAATCAAATGTCAGTCAGCTACTAATTTGAAAAACAAGCAAATTCAACAATTTAGCAGAATTGGCTCCAAACAACACACATGCATGCAAACATCTCTCTAATAGACACAAACAATTTTTAAGTAATCGTTTTAAAAGTGAGTACAAAATATAGACAGAAAAATACACAAATTACAAGGTTAAAGCCTGATAAATTTTCACAAAGGGAGCACACCCAATCAACCATCACCCTGACCAAGAAATAGAACATTTCAAACATCCCAGGGTACTTTATCACCCCTTCTTTCAGTCACCACCCCTCCAAGAGTTTTAATACCATAGACTAATTGCCTGATTTTGAACTTTTCTTAAATAGAATTAATCAGTCTCTGGTCTCTTGTGTCTGGCTTCTTCTGCTCAACATATGGTTATAAGATTCATCCAAATGAGGGGCTTCCCTGGTGGCACGGTGGATAAGAATCCACCTGCCAATGCAGACGACTCGAGTTCGATCCCTGGTTCAGGAAGACCCCACATGCCACAGAGCAACTAAGCCCGTGCACCACAACTACAGAGCTTTTGCTCTAGAGCCCACAAGCCACAACTACTGAGCCTACGTGCTGCAACTGCTGAAGCCCACGTGCCTAGAGCCCGTGCTCCACAACAAGAGAAGCCACTGCAAGAAGCCCATGCACCGCAATGAAGAGTAACCCCCTCTCACCACAACTAGAGAAAGCCTGCAAGCAGCAACAAAGACCCAACGCAGCCAAAAATAAATAAAATTATATCTTAAAAAAAAAATTCATCCAAGCAATTCAGGTATCATCAAATTTAGCTGATGAAAATGTAAATTAATTTTAATAATTCTCAAAAGTTTAGAGTATATCAAGTCTTAAAATGTTCACATCCCAGGGCTTCCCTGGTGGTGCAGTGGTTGGGAGTCCGCCTGCCGATGCAGGGGACACGGGTTCATGCCCCAGTCCGGGAAGATCCCACATGCCGTGGAGCAGCTGGGCCTGTGAGCCGTGGCCGCTGGGCCTGCGCGTCCGGAGCCTGTGCTCCGCAACGGGAGAGGCCACAACAGTGAGAGGTCCGTGCACCGCCAAAAAAAAAAAAAAAAAAAAAAAATGTTCATATCCCTTGATCCAATGATTCTACCTCAAATAATCCATTCCAAAATTTTTTTAAATAGGTGAGAATTTACATTCTAAAATGATTATTAAAGATATATTTAACTGTGATGAAAATAACAATATGGGAATAGTTTAAAAAAAGAAAGATTCATCCATGCTATTGCATGCAGCCATAGTCCCTTTGTTTCACTGATGTAGATTAATCCTCAGCAGCAGATTTCAATTAGCTTTATATACTAAACCCAGCACACTTCTGATCGCTTATAAGCAGGGGTTATATATGGACTAGAGGCAAGATCAACGATCTGCTTAACTCTTAAACAGTTCTTTTTATTTATTCTTTCTCATACAGACTTCTCCTTGGCAATAACCTGAGACCAGCCATTTGAAAAAAATAGCTTTCAAATTATGAATTTCCTGCCTCCTTTTTCCAGGCTCTGCCCCACCAGTGATTCTCCACTTCCCCCCACTACCTCTCCTACTTCACCCACCCTTCCCAAAGGTATGAACATCCGGGAGTCTGAGGTGTAATATTTTCCTTCCCTACCAATATGAAAAAAAAAACCCTACATGGGCAGAGGATGTTGGACAGTTTTCAATCCCTGTCTAATGGGGTCTTCACACTCTTCACTGTTTTGTTTGAAGTGTCATGGGTGTTCACACAAATATATATAAGAAGAAAAATTGTCCTCACATAAAAAAGTTATTTAGGATCTATCTGGGCCAATACTGTTTCCTACCACTTGCAGTAGGTGGAGAAAAATGAGAGTTGACTATAATGACCTAAAGTGAAGGTGAATGTTACATCCAAGCAAGTGGATGCCGAGAGACCATGCACGTGTTTGACTCAGCCATGGGAAAAGCCCTGGAGCATGGAAGAAAGATGGAGATGCCAAAAATGGAAGAAAGGAAGCATACCAGGCAATACAGTTGCTCCACAATGTCATTCCTGCCCATCCCAGAGGGGCATAAATAGAAATATTCTGGAATTTAGTACTACTGATATTTAAGCCTAATTTCCTGCAAGGTCAAGACTAATAGTGAGTTGTGTGTTTTACTAACTTAGGTTGCAAGCGCCTTTGGGCGGATCTGGTACCTTCTTCTATATCTCACTCGCCGCCAAGAACACTGTTAGCCATCAACAAAACCATAACAGACCTCAAGTCTTCTCCAAAGGCCAACAAAAACACACACACTGAGCTAATGGGGACATTTACAGGCAAGAATTGTGCACCAAGCCTGTTTTCTATTTGTTTTGATTTTGTTCTTCTAGCTGTAAATGAAAAAAAAACTGTTTTTAGAATTTCAAAAGGCTCTCTCTGAGATCTGTCCTCTGAGTTCACAGTAATTTCAGGAAAATGGGAATGTAGTACTTAACACTGCAAAGAATAAATGTATACTTTGAGAACTGTTTGGTTATTCCTCCCCCACCCCTATATTCTCTTCCCTTTGGAGAAACCTAGAAAAATAATTTTGTCCAAGGCCACCCTGAAATTCAGTGACAATTCCAGGAATAAAATTTAGATGTTTCTTTCAACATTGTCTCTGATCCAGCCTAGGAATAGTCATTTTCCCAATATTTCCAATGTAAGTGTCCTTGTGATGGGCCAACTCAACTTGTTTGTGTTTCTGAAAATAACGCAACTTGATGGAGATAGGGATTGTGAACAATAGACACTGAAACAACACAGACTCAGAGACTAGTAGGTTGCTCTATGAATAAAAATGGCTTT
The DNA here is from genome assembly GCF_003676395.1 of Aethalodelphis obliquidens. Taxonomy (NCBI): domain Eukaryota; kingdom Metazoa; phylum Chordata; class Mammalia; order Artiodactyla; family Delphinidae; genus Aethalodelphis; species Aethalodelphis obliquidens. Next base: position 6,424,979 of record NW_020838023.1, on the reverse strand, counting down.
GACTTCAACCATGGTTCTTTGAACCCAGAGAAAGACTGCATATAATGAGTGTCAATCACTGGAAAACTCAATGGTATTAATGGAGCTTTTATTGTAAGTACTCAGAACATGAAAGTTTCTGTGTCCCTCATATTCTCTTCCTCCAAAATACTAGTAGAAAATGATACAACTGAAAGTCATGGACTTTATCCATCAAAAAAATAAATAGATGAAAATTTTTGGAAGAGCCAAAACATATCAGCACAGGAGCCAAAACATACCAGCCAAAACATACCAGAAAATTGTAATGCAACATGGTAGAGCAGAGAGAGAATGGACCATAGAGGCAGATACACCTGACTAGCAATTCCAGTTTTACTTGTTACTAGTTCTGCAGCTTTCTAAATCTCTCTCAGCTTAAATTCTTCATTTATAAAATCGGGACTGAAATATTTTTTCAGAGCTCTTTCAACTGCAATTATCAAAACAACCCAATTTTTGTATAATCAAAAGCATAAATAAATAAGAAATAAAAGAAATTTATTGACTATGTAACTAAAAAACCTAGGAGTCTCTAGCTTCTGGTACACTTGGATTCAGGTACTCAATACTGCCAGGAAGTGATCTCTCCCATATGCCTTCTTTCTTCTGAAATGGCTTAATTTTCAAGTATGCTTTCCCATCATGATGGTCCCCAGAACTCAAGGGTAATATCCTCATAGCCCCAAGTCTAACGCGTTGAAGGCTTCTCTTGGCCAACAGGTGTAACAAGAGTTTACGAACTGAACGTCATTTATTCTGATCAGTTATAAGTTCAGAGCTGGAGGCATCACTGGAAGGTATTGTACATCAGAGTGCTATTACCTGGATAAAGGTAAAAGACTTCTGGAAAGGCCAAAGCAACCAATGTCTTCTACAGTGAATCTCAGCATTATTGTAGAAGCAAACAAATACAACTTATTCTAGTACCCTATAATTTCCATTAAGACAACAATAAATTAACGTCATTCTTATAGGTGGAGGAATCTTTGACATCCAGGAAATATTTGCTGGTATTGACCCCAGTTAAGCACACAACACACTTAGTAGTGAAATCTCCATGATCCCCACAGTATTCTGCCCAAATTAGGTAAGGGTGCAAGATGAGATTTTAGCTGGATTGAAAGGGACACAGGAAAGAAGAACAGAGAAGAACAAGCAAAGAAGAACAGAGAAGTCATTCTAAGGGGAAGTAATAAAACCAGACAATGATGATATCTTTTTCATATAAGAAAGAGTTTTGTGGGTAAGATGAGCATTCTAACCAACAGAAAATGGCATATCACGAAGTAACTTTGTAAATATTCTGGTAGGAAGAGTTTGCATACCTCCAACAAAAATATAATTTACAGAATTAAGTTGTTTAAAATGTCATTAGCATGGAAAAATATTTTTGGAAGTACTCATTCAACAAAGTTCTTTGGAAAGATACTCCTCTTCCTTAAGCTGGTCTGCATTCAATGAGGCAGGCTGTGTGCAAACATAAATTTGACAGATGAGATTCAGCCCTCTTCATTAAGGACACAATTAGCTCACTCCAGTACAGATGAGGATTTATTGGTTTAAGCATGTTAATAAAAGCCTGGCTGCAGCAGAGAAACAAAAAATAGTTCAAAATGAGAAAAATTGCATTAATATACATGATGTGTGTTCTAACTGGGGCCAAAATGAAAACTACTTCCTGGATTTCAGATAGAGATCTGTCCAACAACAACCTTATTTTGAGCATTTTGAAGGCAGACTTCGAATAAATAATGAAAAGCAAGACAGAAACATTTAACCAAATGTGAAAAGTTTTTTTTAAACACATTGAGAGTGCCAACCATAAATAATTTTTGCAAGCAATACTAAGCCAGACTTACCATCCTTCCGGTAATGCACCTACATCAGACACCAAGAATCTTTATTTCTGGCTGTGATGAATTCAGATGAGTTATCCCGTTCTCAAAAAGATGTCTACAGAAGGCTCTACTGACTGCCAAAAGCACTATTCTCTCAAAATAGAAACCCTTTCTCAGTTTGACTTAAGTCTGTTATGATAATCTCAGGGAATTTACCAGTCTGGGAAGATTTATTTCATGGAAATGAAGTGTTCCCAAGGTTTAAATAAATTCACTCCATATTTCGGGAAATGAGAATGTGATATATTTTGCATGCTGTTTTAATAGAAGAAGCAATAGCTCTTTCTACAGGGTGCTGTGAGCTAGTGAATAAAAGCTGTTGTATGGTCACAATCAAGGAGTAAAAACAAGACCTTGAAAACAGTGAATATAATAAACTGAAATCTTGAGAAAATAAGGGCATTTTAAGGCCGTAATGGCAAAGCACTAGGTTCCAAAACAAAAAATTCAATTCTAATTATTTTTCATTATTATAAGCTCGTTTCTAAATATGAACACTTTGAGGAATGTCTATGTCAAGTATTCACTGGATGGTATGACGCCTGCCAAGCGCCTCTATTGCTTTGGGTCCTATAGTTTGGTGTTCGTGGTGTAAAGAGATCTTTCCTCATCTCTTCCCCCAACCAAGAGCTCTGAAGCCAAAACAGAATTAATGCTGTGGCTAAACAAACAGAGTTTTGATTACAACAAGAGTGTGCACAGGGACTTCCTGGCGCTCCAGTTCTTAAGAATCCACCTTCCAATGCAGGGGCTGCGGGTTCGATCCCTGGTCAGGGAACTAAGATCCACATGCCACGGGGCAACTAAGGCTGCACACCGCAACTACTGAGCCCACATGCCACAGCTAGAGAGAAGCCCGTGTGCCACAACTAGAGAGAAGCCCGCGTGCCGCAAAGAAAGATCCCGCATGCCGCAACGAAGATCCCACGTGCCGCAACTTAAGACCTGACACAGCCAAATAAATAAATTTTTTTTTTCAAAAAAGAAAAAGAGTGTGCACAGCTTTCTAGATGTCTGATTAGCTGTGGAAGATCCAGTCAGCCTTGGGGTTTTGCTCATAGGAGAGACACCTAACCTCATCTCCAAAAAACAAGAAGGCTTCTATGAATAGGGGAAATATAAGCCATGAATTGAAGGAGGAGGGGAAGGAGTTATTCAGGTAAATAAGGTCTTGAGGGGGACTGGCATGTGCAAATGACCAGCAGCCAGTGGGAGCATGGCTCTTTGGAGGACCTGGTACAGGTTCTGTAGAGTGAACGAGCAGTGTATAATGGGGTAGCCAGTGGAGAGAGGAGGTTAGAAACGTAAGCAGAGACAAGACCACGCTATATCTGGTAGGCCATGATCGGGACCTGTACTTTATTCTAAGAGCAACGGGGAGCCATGTAAATCATCAGAAAATTCTATCATCCCTACATAAGAAATATATCCAGAATCTGACCACACTTTTAAAACATCTTCATCTCCATCATGGTCCAAGCCACTATCAACTCCTGCCCAGAGTACTGCAATTGCCTTCTACCTGGCCTTCCTACCTGCCCTTGCTCCCTTCATGTTCTTCTCCTCTGGGTACTCCCTACACCACGACCCTGCTCTACTTTTCTGCACAGCACTTATCAGACATATTCTATATTGCCACCAGAAGGGCAGGAGTAAACCATTGTTGCTCACTACCCTATTACTTGCTTTTAGAAAAATGTATGGCCCCAAGTTGATGCTCAGTAAGGTTTTGATCATTGAGGACTAGCTTGTGCTTCCTATATTCAAAATCCTCCAGCGGCTTACCATTTCACGATGATGAAAAGTCAGAATCCTTACTCTGACTTCCAGGGCCCTGCAGGACCTGGTCTTCCAGACTCTTGCCTCCTCTCTGCTTTCTTCTCCTACCACTTTCCCACTTGCTCCCTTTGCTAGAAACACACTGGTCTTTCCATTTCCTGACTATTGTAAGCATGTATCACCCCCAGGACCTTTGCACTTCCTACTCTCTATTGCTCCACATAGCTGTATAATTTGACCCTACACTTCCTTCAAATCTGCTCAAATGTCACCTGCCCAGAGAGGCCTTTTCTCTACCACCCCACACAACAGCAGTCCCTTCCTGCCACCCTGGTTATTCTCTTTCCTCTTACTTGGTTTTATTCAGTTTCATAATAGTGAAAAAGTGGAAAGTACTTATCATAATACCTATTTATGTGTGTTGCCTGTCTAACCCTAAAAGAAGATCAGTTCTATGAAGGCAGTAGATTTATTTGGGTCACGACCATTCCCTGGCACTTAGAACTATGTTTGATCCATGCTAGGTACCTGCATTAGAGGAATCAACTGGGAATCAGAAATTACATCAGTTATTTGATGAGAGGGAATTTAATATCAAGAGGTGCTAAATACTATTAAGTTGTTAAGTAGGTACCTGAAAGGCACAAAGAGAACTCTCAAGTGTCCTAGAAGTAACCACAGCAGGAAACAAATACCAGCTCTCTGGCACAGGGAATGAGGAAGATGTTGGAAATGTTAAATGTAGAAACCTAGGAGAGAGTCCTTGCAGAGATGAAACTCAGGGCTGTGAGAAGGGGGCTCTCATGGTTGGTGAGCCAAATGCATTAACTCTGAGGAGTGACCTGCTGGGCTTGGGACCCAGATCTTTGAAGAAGGACTGCTGGAGGCTGGGACTGGCAAGATGGCAAGTGTGATGAAACGGGCTCTTTTCACACTGAGAGAACTAACGGCACATTGGATCCAGCTGTTGCTTTGGGAAGGAACAACTGCTATGGGGTGAATTGCTTGGGTGATACTACTGGGAACAGAGAGCAGAAAGGAAGCCCTTTGGAAGCTGGGAGGAATGAGGATATCCCTTCTTCCTCTTCGAGACTTGCAGTCTCCTTCTGACACCGCCATTGGTGGAGTCTAACATGGAGCCAGCTAACCCAACCAAAATGTGGTTTGCACAGTCCCAGCCCCAGCCGGCAGTACAAAACTGAGTATTAAAGGGTGGGTTTGAAGCTGAGAGACAGCTCAATAACTTGCACAGCACTCAATACATTTCTGTTGAAAGAAGATATTGAATACATTGTAATGTCTTCAAAAATCATTTAAATTGACTAAACATTAAGCATGCTGCTGGTAATAAATAGCAATTAAAAAATTATCCCAAGGACACAGAGGCAATTGAGGCAATTGAGGCTGGTCAGGCTACAGCCAAGTTAAGTAATCAATTTCTATCACAGGCAGTGAATGATATTCTGTTTCCTGGCAGCTGAGGTAAAAATGGAAATACGCCATGCATTAAAATTTAATTATAATAGTGCAGAGAGAACAGCACTTTATCTAAAGATAAAGTTATTTTTTTTCCCCAAAGCAGAGGTTTGATATTTTCAAGCATGCATATTTGTTTGAAACCCCACAATTCAACACCAGGCAACATGAAATAAAAAGGCTCAGTCTTGCTTACATTTTAGCTCACAGTAATGTGCGTGTGTGTGTGTGTGTGTGTGTGTGTGTGTGTGGTATGTGTGTGTGACCAGCCGCTGGCCTCATCTATAAAAGAACATCAATACATAAACTAGCAAACATCTCATTTTAAGAACTAGATTCTCAGGAGCCATCAGGATGAATTAGGAGCAAAATGCATGCCTGAATAAGGGAATAAATCCACTTGTGGGCCAAGAGTGACTGAATCCCTAACAAAAGACATAATAGATTGACTTCTTGCCTGAGGATACTTAAAATAGAATGTCTACCAATTACAATTAATTTTTTGTTTTGCATAATTTTATGCTGAGTTGTTCCTTATAGAAGTAAGATGCCAATAGACCTACACTGCTTCTTATGTTCACTCTTAGAGAATACGACAAGGTTATCCGCAAAAAGAAGGATGCTTGTATTTCTCTTTATTGCACAGGAGGAGATAAAGTCAATTCACTTCATACTTGTCCTATGTTGATAAAGATTTAAAAAAAAAGGTGCTATAACTTAGTCCTGCTTGGTATCAGTTAAGGCTGTACTGTTCTTCATGATGAAGATATTTCTGGCTACTCTAATTTTGGCAATTATGTTAAGTGAGAGAGACAGTAATAGTCGAGGTGACTGTCTGGATTGCATGAGTTGGCCCATAGAATCAGAGGTGGATGGGGAGCAGTGATGAAGATTACATACAGCCTTGAGATGTTCTTAAACCCAAGGCACACCAATGCAAGTGCATTGAGATACATAGTTATATTTTCAATTTTGAAACATGGATTAAAAAGATAACCTCAAGAAAATGAGACGACAAGCCAAAGACTAGGAGAAAATATTTGCAAAAGACACATCTGATAAAGGACTGTTATCCAAAACATACAAAGAACTCTTAAGACTCAATAATAAGAAAACAAGCAACCTGATTTAAAAAGTGGGCCAAAGACCTGAAAAGATATTTCATAAAAGAAGATATACGATGGCAAACAAGTGTATGGAAAGATGCTCCACGCCATATGTCATCAGGGAAATGTAAATTAAAAACAACAATGAGGGCTTCCCTGGTGGTGCAGTGGTTGAGAGTCCGCCTGCCGATGCAGGTGATGCGGGTTCGTGTCCCGGTCCGGGAAGATCCCACGTGCCACGGAGCAGCTGGGCCTGTGAGCCATGGCCATTAAGCCTGAGTGTCCGGAGCCTGTGCTCCGCAACGGGAGAGGCCACAATAGTGAGAGGCCTGCGTACCGCAAAACAAACAAACAAAAAACAAACAAAAAAACAACGAGATACCACTGCATACCTGTTAGAATGGCCAAAATTCAGAAAATTGATGACAACTACAACAGCAAATGCTAGGGAGCAGATACGGAGCAACAGAAACGCTCCTTCACTGCTGATGGGGGTGAAAACTGATATAATCCCTTGGGAAATAGTTTGACAGTTTCTTATAAAACCAAACATACTCTTTCTTACCATACAATCCAGCAATCATGTTTCTGGATATTAACCCAAATGAATCTAAAATTTATGTCCACACAAACCCACACATGGATGTTCATAGTAGCTGTATTAATCATTGCTAATGGGAAGCAACCAAGATGCCCTTCAGTCAGAAAATGGATAAATGGTGCTATATGCATCCATACAATGGAATGCTAAAAAGAAATGAGCTATCAGGCCATGAAAAGACATGCAGGAAACTTAAATGCATGTTACCAAGTGAAGGAAGATTGTAACCAACAAACCAATCTGATGTCAGATGTAGATAATGGGGGAGGTTCTATGTAATATGAGAACTCTCTGTACTTTCTGTTCAATTTTGCTGTGAAACTACAACTGCTCCAAAAAATAAAGTATTAAATTTTTAAAAAGCATGGATTGATTGCCTATGTTACATTGAAACTAATATTTTATCACAACTTGACTTCTTCTTCTCTTACCTAGTGAGAAGTGAGGAGGAAGTGGTTCCCTATTTATATTCCTCACCTCTATAACAGCTGGCTCACAACTCTTACTCCATTTTCTATCATTTCCCTCATTTTCTGTCTCCTATTAGTTCTGTTAATGGCAACTGTTAAATAAGGAAAAAACTGCTTTCAGGGTAACAATCAAAAGTTTTTCTTAAAAAGTGATCAAGATTATTTAAATTGGTACCCTGGAGACAGTGTAGTTAGAACTCTTGAGAAATTCTGACCACATCCGTCTCACTAATCTAATCTCTCTTCTCATTACTAACTGATTCCAAATTCCATTAATTCCCTAGCCTGACTATGGTGTAAACTTTCCAGAAGTCTCTGTAAGAAACACTTTCTGCTTCATGGAACTTCTTGCATACCATTCAGTCTGCTTTCCCTTTGAAGGCCTGTTCATAAGACAGAATGGGAGAGTGAAGGTGAGTCAGAGAGATTCTATCACTGACAGCTGTACATTGTTAATAATACTAATAGCTACCTAACATGAACCACCAACCATGTGCCAGACACCATGTTTGGTGTTCAAAGTAAGTATTGTGCCCTTTATAGTTGAGGAAACCAAGGCTCAGAAAAGGCACATAACTTACCAAAGGCCACAAGGCTGATGGTTTTCTGGATCCTCTGTTTGCAAGTGTCAGAAATAAGACTCCTTATTAGTTACCTATCTTATATGTAGTAGTGTGTATATGTCAATCCCAACTGTACAGCACAGGGAACTCTACTCAATACTCTGTAATGACCTATATGGGGAAAGAATCTAAAAAAGAGTGGATATATGTATATGTATAACTGATTTACTTTGCTGTACACCTGAAACTAACACAACATTGTAAATCAACTATACTCCAATTAAAAAAAAAAAAAGACATAAGACTCCAACTCATTTAGGCAAAAAAGGATAAGGTTTGCCTAAAAATTTACAAAGAAGTTTAAATAAACAGACCAAATGAAGGTCACAGATGCAGCCTGGCTTTAGGGATAATTAGAACCAGCGACTCAAAGTCCCTCGTCTTTTTCCGTATCTCTTCTCTGCATGTGTCACTTATTCCCTCTTATTGCAGACAAGTTTTCTCCCTTTGGCAGGGAGAAAACAGCTCCAAAGATTTTTATCTTAAAATGTCTGTCCCTGGAGAGATACTTTCTTTGCACTTATCAATTCAAAAAATCCTGGCAAAAATAGTTCTGTTCATCTTGCCCACCCCTCTGCGTTAATTAACTCTCTCTCTTCCTAAAGAAACCATGTGGATGACAAGAAATGGGAGTGGGATTGGAAAGAAGATCCAGGAGAACTGGAGACGATTCTCATAAGGCAAACTCAGAGATGTTCACTACAAAAACCATGACGTGGGGCCTACAAATATTGGTCTCATTATACAGGTAAGGAAAATAAAAGTTAACTAATTCAAAGAAATTAAAGTGTAAGTTGCTCAACATAACCCAAGAAATAAGTGTATGGGACTGCGCTAAGCTCTAAGGTCACTGTGTTTTTGTCTGTATCTGTTTCCAGCCCTAAGCAAAGAAGGTGGCTCAGAGGAAGGTAGTGCTAGAGCGAAGGCTGATCCACAGCATCTCACAGGACAAAGCTGATGCCAAAGGAACTTGAAGTCCACAGACCAGATCAAAGCCCAATCCCTCTGGCATCCACACTCTTCAGATAATTAGAGACAAACAAATTAACAAAGAATGAGAGGAATGATATTGATTGCTATCTTTATGCAGTGAAATTTGCTTATTTATTACATAAAATAAAACGTTGAAAAATAGGAAAGATTATCACCATTTCACATAAGAGGAAACTGAGACTGAGGTGAAAATATCTGCCTAACGCCATGGTTGATATTCAAACCTATATCTAACCAGCTTCAAAGTTTGTGTGATTTCTAAATATCTTCTACTTCCAAAAAGAAGGTGGAAAAGGATGTATAAAGATTCTTCCAGATAAAAATGGTAAATAACAGTAGCACCTGTATTTGCCTTGATCTCAGCTGGATGAGTGATCTCTGAAAGCAAAGGGAACAACAGACACTTACGCGCTCAGCAGAGCTGGAGTCCTGGCAACTAAGAGCAAGGGCTTGAATCTGATATCAAGACTCCAAATATTAATTGACACCCAGGGATACAGTTAAACAAGAGAGTCTTCCACCTGAGGAGCTTACATCTTCATTGGGAAAACAGACTAAAATTTTATGTAAAACAAACGAACAGGTAACTTATGTTTTACTATATACCACTAAGAAGTTAAAATAGGAAAATAGTAGCGGTGAGTGAATGTGGATGCTGGGTTATTTAGTGTCGTCAGAGAAGCTCTCTCTTAGGAGGAGATGTGTACTTAGTCCTGAATTACAAGTCCCAGGCAGCCACGCAGAGATCTGGGTGGGGTGGGAAGTGAGAGGTGGGGAGAAGGACGGGGAAGGTTGTTCCAAAGAGAAAGAAGATCACGTGCAAAGACTCTGAGAAGGGAACAAGGCTGATCTGTTCATAGGGCAAAAAGAAAGCAAGGGTAGCTGGATCTCCGTAGTTGAGTTGAGAAATATGAGAAGAGGTTTGAGAGGTGAGGACCATCTGGATCCTGTAGGGCTTAGTAGGCAAAGCCAGGAGTTTGACTTTTTTAAAAAATTTATTTATTTATTTATCTTTTTATTTTTGGCTGCATTGGATCTTCATTGCTGCACATGGGCTTTCTCTAGTTGTGGCAAGCGGGGGCTACTCTTTGTTGCAGTGGCTTCTCTTGTTGCAGAACACAGGCTCTAGGTGCACAGGCTTCATTAGTTGTGGCATGCGGTCTCAGTAGTTGTGGCTCGTGGGCTCTAGAGCTCAGGCTCAGTAGTTGTGGCAAACGGGCTTAGTTGCTCCGCAGCATGTGGGATCTTACTGGACCAGTCATTGGATAGTTTTATCTGGGAAGTGATGAAATCTTATTTGTATTTTAGAATGATGACTCTGAAGGAAGAATTATGGGAGGGGAGGGCCCACTTGAAGGCATGGAGATTAGTGAGGCTGGAGGCCATTGTAGAAGAACAGACCAGAGACAACGGAGACTTAACTCAAGTTCCAGCAGTGAGATTTGTGAACAGTGGTCGGACTCAGGACACACTTTGATGGAAAAACATACAAGGTTGTATGTAGAGTGTGAAGAAAACAACCAAAACCCCAAAATCTTAGATTTTTGGCCTGTATGACAGGGTATATGGTAATGACATTTACTGAGATAGCAAAACCTTATGAGAGAACAGATATAGTAGGTGGGTAGGGGGAGGGATACTTCGGTTTTGTCCATGTTATGATTAGTATGCCTATTACACATCCAAATGGAAAGTCATGTAGGCAGCGAAGTAAATGAATTTGCAAGTCAGGAAGGGGATTGGGACTGGAGATATAAAAGTAAGAGTCTTCAGTTTACAGATACCATTTCATTGAATTCATACCCTAGGGAAACACTGTAGATAAGCAAACCAAGAAAGATAAAGATAGAGCCCTGTGTCACACCAAAATTTAAAGTGTTGGTGAAGAAAAAGCAGACTGTAAGTTGTTCAAGGTATAGTATGTTAGGTGGCAGGAAAAGAGAGGGATTGTGAGTCACAGAAGCCTAAAGAAAAATGTGTTTCAGGAAGGAGAAATAGGTCAATAATGATAAATGCTACCAAATTCAAGAGATCAAATAAATAAGGATAGAGAAGTCTGGATCATTATTCTTTCTACTGCAATTCACAGAGACCCACTTGAGATTATTTTAAACAATTTGGAAGTAGTTATCTCAGATATCAATAGGCCTAGACCCTGGGCTGTTCCAGGGGTCCTTAATTCAGAGGGGCAACAACACTGACAAGAACCAGATACCTTCTAATGATGGTGAAGGTTCTGAATATATTGAGTGTTCACTCTGTGACAGGCACTGTTCTAAGTATTTGTCATTTTTCTCAATCTCATTTACTCCTCACAATGTCCTTACAAGGTAGGTACTATTTTTTATACCCATAGTTTGAGAGATGGAGAACAGCTAGTAAGTGATAGGGCCAGGCTTTGAACCAAGTCAATCTGATTCTAGATTCTCTGCCCTTCACCACAGTCCTATGTGGTGATTTAAGGAGAAATACTTGAGGCCAGGAGGTGAGGACACAGTGAAGGAGGAGAAGACATTTGGAGGTAGAGACATGAGAGCTACAGGGAAGGGTGACAGATAATGAAGTCAAAGACACCCACTTCAAAGAAACTGGGGTTTTGAGAGAGAAGGAGGAGAGACAGCCTGGAAGTAACAGGAGAGAAGGAGGAGAGACAGCCTGGAAGTAACAGTGGGGAGCAAGGCTTAACAAGGTACAGAAGGATTTCAAGCATTTCCGACCAAAAGGACAACATGAAAAAATAACTCCAAATTTGGGCACCCAGAGGACTTGGCAGTTCCTGAGGGTTCTGTCCTTGTCACTGTATTTTTATCCCAGGAGAGGAAGTTCTTGTGAAGTCCTTGTCCTCTAGCCCATCTTAGCCAAGAATCATACTCAGTTTAGGAGTGAAGCTATCAGGTTAACCAAGAGGATATCAAAATGAATTATTTTTGGTATGGTTCTCAGTCCAGTACTCACATGAAAGTATTTAAAAGAAAGAAAGAAAGAAAGAAAAAACTGTCACATGTAGGGACTTTCCTGCTCTGTGAGAGTTTGCAAATAATGTAATTAGATGAAAATTTTCAAACGCAACTTTCTATGACAGGTTTTTTTTTTTTTTAACATCTTTATTGGGGTATAATTGCTTTACAATGGTGTGTCAGTTTCTGCTTTATAACAAAGTGAATCAGTTATACATATACATATGTTCCCATATCTCTTCCCTCTTGTCTATGACAGGTTTTTAAATAAATAAACAAACCACTTTTCAAAACCAGTAGGTATATATCAGAGGTCAGCAAAGTGCAGCCCACGGGCCCCTTGTGTTTCTGTGGCCTGAGAGCTAAGAATGCCCTTTATACTTTCAAATGGTAGGAAAAAAGTGATCAAAGACAAATAATATTTAGTGACATGCAAAAATTATACAAAATTCAAACTCGGAATGAAATAATTAAAATCTCATGACACATCAACATTAACAGATGAACATCTGCAAAATATTTTGATGATAGAGGACATCAGTTAAATGAAATCTTCCCCCTCAAGAAAATTCCATTTTTCTCATTCCATTACAAAAAAGAATACTCAATTATTATTATATTTTTAATTTCATCAGTAAAATATAATGGAAATTTGTTTTCCCTTGTGTTACAGAAGCACCTACATAATATTCTCAAGTTTACCTCTCAGCCTGAAAAAGTTAAAAGTTTGGCTATCTGGCCCTTTATAGAAAAATGTGGCTGCCTTTTTGTTATAGATAATGGGCGGAAGAAATTTATATTGTTGTAGGTGTCATAATGTAAATATTATGAATGTGCTATGTGTATGTCTGTCTATAAATGTAAGCATTTGATCACATATTCATTCGGTCAACGTTTATTGAACACCTACTATACACCAGAAAATGTCTTGGTTGCTGAGGATACAATAAATGACCATTGCTCTCAAGAAAACCACAGTCTTATTATTTTAGTGTCATGGTAATTCTGGTAGAATTTAAGAAAAATGAAAGATTTCTCCAAAATTCTCCTTCAAATGAATATGCCCTCCTCTTTCTCCCGCTCAATGTTCAGCTATTATTGATTATTGAATATCATATTTCTATATAACAGTCTAGCAATTCACTGTCTTTCTATTTAGGATGGAAAATGGGAGTCAGCAAATGTGACATCTCTCCCCTACCTTTAACTCCATTGGAATGTCTTGAGACCTCTCCCTCCCAGGCTTACCCCTGATTATGTCACTGAGTTTGCAGGGGTCCCGGCGTGCCACCTGGATAAACACATCCAAGGGAGATGCCTCCGCCGAGCGGAACTGAGCATATGGTGCATTATCTCAGCAACTGCACTGCTCATCCAGAGAATCAAGTCCCAAATCCATTTCCTTATTTTTCAGTAGCTAACTCTTAACCTTTTCTTTCTAAATTGCCTCTGACATCAGTTGTTCTACAGGATTTCAGTGTGGGTTTAGGAGACTGAACAGCCAATGAATACGGGGCATTCTTATAGCATGCAATCACAACTTGTGTTTAGCTTTCATAACAAAATCTTATCCAAAACCATCTCAAAGAAGCCAAAACCAATCCAAAACCACTTCCCAGGTCCACATTGCATAACAAGTGGATGTGTTCTTTCCCACAACAAGATAGATGAAGGGCGCTAGGTAGGCTGATGCCTGATCACAAGAATGGTGGAAGTATTTGTCTATTACATCTAAGCTACAAAAATTGCAAGATTTCTGGTTCCATATTGTTTATGAAACATTTTTCTATTCGCATCCATTGCTATTCCTTCTCTGACTGCTGGGAAGAATCTGTTGCTCTTTCTCCTTCCTCACATCCTAACGAAATATAATTATTGTGGGAGTAGGAGAATGGGGAATTTAAGGCTTTCACTTGATACCCATAGATCAAGAAATAGGGGAGAGAAAGAATGAATATTTTTAAGAGCTGCACTGATAGAAACAAAGGAACCGGGGGGCATGGAGCTTTTAATCATTAAAATATTTTTCTTATTTCCCAAGTATCTCGCTTCCTTAAGCTTTATTAACACCACTAAGCTTGTGTGTCACGGAAATAGCAAGGATTTGGGAATGTTTACTTGGTTCAGTTATCACCTCTCTCCCAAAATGTCTTCTGGGCAGCAGTGAGATTATCTGAATCCTGAGTCCATGGGAAAGAAATCTTCATTCTTTCCCTTTTAGATTAACAGATACACATAACTGGGAGGTCTCTTGTGCTGTAGCTAGTGCACTTTGTACAGAGGGCAGGCTTTTGGCAATACTGGCCCAGGAAGGGATAAAAGAATGAATTAAAGGATAGAGGGGATAGAAATTAGAGATTTTTTTCTAAGTCAGAGAAAAATTAACTGTGCAGGGAGTACAGGATCACATGGAAACACAGTGAGCAGAGGCCCAGATTATACAAAATGATTCCAGGCAGCTCCATTGCCCGCTCCACCACACCCTCCAGCCGAAAGAAGGACATTTCTTCAATCGTTTTACCATGGTCTCTAAAACTGCCAGCATTAACAAAATTCTCTAAGGATGTAATAAAAAAAAGATATTTGTTTTAACTTAATAAAACCAATCTGATGCCACTTTGGTAAGAAAATAACACATGAACTGACTAATTCATTTTTGAGCTTGGGTTAAGCCTCATCTACACCCACTACCATCAAAAGAAGAGTCTTCAATCAACAACACTTTGTGCATTCCACATCTTTGGGAAGGCATCCCAACCTTTGTCAGAATCCTTAGAGCCATTCTAGATGCCTCACCTCCCTCTCCCCAAACAATGGCATAAGCAATCCCTAAAATGTACAGTTTCTCTTTCCTAAATATCTCTCAAATCTGTCTCCTCTTCTCTACCCACACTTCCACTACTTCAGTCTAGCTACCCCATCTCTCATCTGGATTTCTGACTTAAACTAGGTAGCCCTATTCCCTGACTCTACCTAAAAAAGAGACACTTCTACATTGCATATCTGATCTTGACACCTTCTTGCATAACTTTCCCTTGGGTTTCCCACAGCTCTCAGAAAAAAGCTCACACTCATCCTTGTGTGTAGAGTTCACTTGTCTAGTGGCCTGTCCAGAACAAATCCCAGAATGCATTTAGGGGCCTCCATGCTCTGCCGCAGTGACATTCCTTCCAATGTTTTATGCTGTCTCATGCCTTTGCATCTTTGCGGTGAGACTGGATATTCTTGCCTATCTCATGAAACTGTGTACTCCATAAGCGTAAGTACCATGTCTTGTTTATTGTTGTAGCCATAGCACCTGACATGGTGTCTGGCACATGGCAGAATGAGACAAAGGACTGGTAACTTCTAAAGCAAGTTGACACTTCCAAAAGGAAGGAGTGTTCACAGACCAAGTGCAGGTACCACAGTGATGAGGGTGCAGTTATATCTGACAGTAATAGGAAACTCAGAGGGTCCCAGAAATTGGGGCTGAAGGAAGAAGGGTAGGGTGAGTGATGGCACCAGGAGAGAAAAAGAAATGCTAAAAAACAGTCTAGTGCATAATTTTGCAGAGGGCTGGCCCTGATGTGAAGGGTGGCTCAAAGGGAAATTACTGCCCGACATAGGAGTAAAGAATACCAATTATTTTCCTCTTAAGTAGGGCCAGACCAACTCAACAGAAAACCAGAGAGGACGGGCACTGCCTTCCTGGAAGGAAGCTGATGGTGCTGCTGCCATCGGCTGGATTGACTAAGGAGACATGATCCAGGAGCCACCCAGCTGAAGGCTGGTACACCACAGACAGACATGCTTCTAAGACCTGCGGCAATTAGGAATTCAAGGTTAGCCCCAACTTTTCAGATGAAGCCTTCTAATTTTCCTTTTCCCTCCCCTGAGCTTCTTCCAGGAAACCTGCCTTGTCCTCAGCTGTGGTTGGAAAAGATCAAATATGCCCTTTACCGAAAAGGCAGGGTTTTCCTCTCCTTCCTGCTCCTTCGTGTGTACCCACATGTGATGGCTCATACAGGGACACTCCTGGGGCCTCTGACATGGAGCTGCCTCCACTCTTGGCCTATGATCCTTTGTGTAGATTGAGGACACCAGGTCAAGGTGGAAGGCCAGACCTGCTAGTCCAAGACCATTAATGATGATAGAATAATGTCACCATTAAAACCAGCATTTTGATTAGAATTTTTCTGAGATATATTTTGAGCTCAGACGATTTCTGGATGCTTTTGTGCCATGGCTTCATAATTTCACTCATGTTAATTTTTACTAAAAACATTATCAGGGTAAGTAGGCAAAATCAGAAAAAAAAAATAGCCTATTCTTTTAATTGCAAAAAAAAAAAAAAAAAAGCCGTTGAAATGGGAGAAAAAATTCGATTCTAACTTGGTACCCAATCTTTTCTCTCAGTATTCCAATAAGATTTCCAAACTTGCCTAGACATTCTCCACCTGCTTCCCGTGGGTACACAGTAGGACTTTCCAGTAGGTTTCTTCTGTATATCCACTTCCCCCGTTCTGCCCAGTTGTATCAGTACTTATAACTCATGTATTATAGAATCATTCCCCTTCCACTTCTGTCCCTCTCGTCAGTTTGTGGACTTCTGGAGGATAGGAATTTATATCAATGATCTCAACTTGTCACTGTTAGGTCACTCTTTCCTTCCAAACACCACTTCCTGTGTGCCACTGCTGGAATGTAAGCACATAATGGGCAGGGAACATGGCTTATTTCAGTATATCAGACAATGAGAAGACAATGGGTAAGTACTGGTTGCTTGTCTGATTTGGCCAAAACATTGGTTGGTCACATATTTCCATGCCCAAAAGTTTGTATTCATGTACAATGCTGCCGTATCTGAAACGTTCATTTTCTCACAATGAGTTAAATACTGCAGACGGAAGGATTTACTCTCTTGGCGTCAGCCCATGATAGGGTTATGATGAGGAAGGTGTTGTTAGCACTTAACAGGATTTTGAACCTGAGGCATCATGCGATGGTGGTGGTGAGGGTCATTTCTCTCACTCAACACCCTCACAGAAAAACTTGCACAGGGCTCAATCAGTAGCCCTAATGAGGCTAGAAAAGCAGGGAAGTCCTGGAAATGGAGAGACCACAGGGTCACTACAGAACATTCCTGAAGGGGGATGTGCTGGGTTTTATAAATCACAGGGTTCCTGACCCAAGGAACAACTCACTTTCCTTGACAATCCCGCAGTATTTTTAGCCATTGAGTTGGTTAGTTCCCTGTCTGGATAATATTCCTCTTTTGTTAGCTCAACTCTTGATTCTTCCTTCCTTCCTTCCTGTTGTGAAGTGATATGTTTACTATGTATTGCTAAATCACTGTGTTTTTATGGCCAAGATGCTCAAAACACTTTTTTTTTTTTCCATCTGGAGGGAAAAACCATTACTTAAAAAAAAAAAAAAAAGAAAAGCATGTCTCTTACATGAACTGAAATGTTTCACTTTCTTTTCTACCACATTCTGAACACTTCCAGGTCATCGGGTATCATGAAGCACATAACATGTATTATTTCAATTGACACTCACCACGTTGATAGCTAGAGACCTGTCCTTATCCTCGGTTTTATTTATGGGGGAATAAGCTCAGAGAAACTTCCCCAAGGTCACCTGCTAATAAATGGTAGAGCCATAATTTGAACCCGGGTCAGTGAGACTCCAAACTTTAACCTTAGCTACTAATTCTCCATAACTTTGAAGCATGTATCTTCATTTCCCATTGCTCCCTCCAATCCTGTCCATCAGTTTCAAAATAAAAAAAAAAAAATCCCTTGCCTAACGGAATTGTGTATCACACAAAACCACAGAAATCATAGATTTCCTCACCTTCCATCTTACAGATGTAGATAACAAAGACCTGAATTATTTAAATGGCTTACGTAAGATGTCAAAGCTACTTCATGACATCTCAAGTCAAAACTAGGTATTCTCGTCCTCCTGCAGGTCTCTTATCCTTGTTACAACACTGACTTCTTGAGTCCCTTATATTTTTACTATGACTTTATGATGAGCAGGATTTCTTTTCCTTCCTTCAAGAAGCTCTGTTTTGCCAGAGGAGAATGAAGCATCTTAGAAGGAGAAATCCAAATATATCATTTGAAGCTATTATACACACAGAGATACATTAAACTTTCTGGATGCTTAAGACATCTTGGTTATGAAAAATAATTATGTAAATGAAGATGTTAATTCATACTTTCTCACTTTATAAATTACCCCTAGGAATTGACTTGGCTGGTGAATAAAACTAAATACCAGCAAGGCCAACGTTAGGCAAACCTGAAATGAGGCATATTTGTTTTGGATGACCTCCCATGTGCTTCTGGCCCTTCCACACCTCCTGGCATTTATCTTCTTCTCTGCTCATCTCTCACCTGCCCAAAGGATCTCACTGATTTAGCTACCCAAGCCTACCCTGTACCAACTTCTCTCTCACCTCTGTTACTCTCTCTTCTTTCCTCCCCCCAGCTCTCATTCCCTAAGCTGGATGATTTCCCTCAAGGGTTAGAGGGCCTCTATCATGCTTTTCCATGCTTTTCCTGTCCCTTTCCCTATGTTCTGAGAGCACCTATGACTTTCTAATACCTCCTCCAACCCACTCCCTACAGAAGAATTCCACCAGAATGGGGCATTGCTGTAATTTTGGGATCCTTCCAATACCTTCTTTCCATGATTACCACCTGGTCGACACTTAGCTGTTTGAATCTCATTTCCGCATGTCCTGTTCTCTTAGGTGGCTAATGAATTTATTAATTTCACTATTAATATTGTTAATAATTAATAACATCAATAAATTATTGACACCCATACTTATTAATATTATTTAAATGTTACTTAAATCTCATTAAAATATTTATTATTATGAATTTCATTAAATAAATGTTGGTTAAATAAAATCAATAAACTAACCCCTGTCAAGGCGTGAACTCCCTAATGTGTCACCCCACATAGTAATCGAGTTCAAAAGCACAAGTGAGGGTGCAGAAGACCCTCTAGGAGTGACTACATTTGAAGGCGGGTATCAATCCCAGTTTTTCAAATCTCGTCATGGAGACCAATCACTGCCGGCATCCTCTGACTCCAAAGTTAAGATTATTTATCCGAGTCCTGCTAATTACCATTTCATTCTTCATTATGTCTATTACAGCTTGCTCCCAAGCAGATGGTTTATAATTTCATGAGATAGTAGTGCGAGCTTTATTTTTTCTTTCATTTACAGGGTTTATTTTTCAATTGAAAAAGTAATGCAAGTTTGTTCTAATAATCAAATCTAAGAATACTTAGAACAATCAAATCTAAGATTAACAATCTCACTCTACCTCATTTCTACTCCATTCAGCCCTGAAGTAATAAATGTTAATGGTTTGGTGTGAATCCTTCCACCCCTTTCTCTATGATCCAAAAAATTATATTCAAAATAAATACACATGTTCACACAAAGATATAAACATATAGAAATAAAATATTTTAATTATGTTCCAAACATCAGATCACCTTATGCATATGGATTCCTTGCGTGCTTTTCTTCTTAATAATATGTCATGGACATCCCTCTGGTCATTATATTCTGTATTATGGAGTACTATAATTTAGTCAATTTTACTTCTATTGATAGATATTCAGTCTGTTATTTCTATTGCCACTACAAATAACAATACAGGAAATATCATTAACTGTAGCTTTGCATTTTAGAGGCTATTTTTATCTGTGGGATATATTTCCCCAAATGGGATTGCCTAGGTCAAAGAATACATACATTATTTTGTGGAAAAGACTAGTTAGTGCAATTCACACTCTCCTTAACAACATCTGAGAGTGTCCGTATCCTTAGCAGACTTATGATAGAAAAAAATTGATAAAAATATTATGAGTTACAAGTATACAATAGGTCTATGTGGGCTTGTATGTAATACAGTGAGACATCTAAAATGTAGGGTCTGTGGTAGAAGGAAAAGGGCCATCTTTCAATACATATCCTAGCATTTTTACACAGGTTAAAGCTTGTTGGAAATAGCACCAGTGACCTTTCTTGCAGTGTAAAGATGGAGGTGGGTATTTTACAAAAGATGAATATAGCTTTAAGGAGAGGGGTGGAAGGAGGAAGGATGGTGTTATTGCCAGGCAACCCTCAAGAAAACTGCTCTGATTTGACATGTCAATGAATAATTTAGCCAGAGACATTAAGCAACTTGACCCAAGTTTTACAGATAGAAAAAGGCAGTAATGGGATTTAAATGGAAGGCTATGTGGCTTAAGACCTCATACAAATTCAACTACACTAGGTGACTTCTCACCCAGCTATAGTACTGTAGTACTTATAATAGCTGTGATGATTAATTCTAGGTGTCAACTTGACTGGGCCATGGAGTGCCCAGATATTTGTTTAAACACTATTCTAAGTGTATGTGTGGGGGTGTTTCTGGATGAGATGAACATCTGAAGAGGGAGACTGAGTAAAGTAGATTGCCCTCCCCAACGCAGGTGGGCCATCTCCAACCTACTGGAGACCTGAATAGAACAAAAGATGGCAAAGGGAGAATTTGCTCTCTCTGTTTTCAAGCTAGAACACTGGTCTCTCCTGCACTTGGACTGGAACTTACACAACCAGTTCTCCTTGTTTTCAAGTCTTCAGACTCAGACTAGAACTATACCACCAGTTTTCCTGGGTCTCCAGAGGATCATGGGTCTTCTCAGTCTCCATATTGTGTGAGTCAATTCCTTATAATAAATAGAATAATATCTGTCCTATTGGTTATGTTCCTCTGGAGAATCCTGACTAATAAAATAGCCAACATGTATTGAATTACTGTGCTTGAAGCGCTGGATGCTAATAACTTTTTTCAAACTATCTCATTTACTCCATTACAAAAACTCTAAGAGGTAGGTACTATTATCCCATTTTACAAATAAGGAAACTAAGATTCAGAGAATTTTAAAAACTTGGACTGCACGAATTATACAACTAGTACCATAGAAAGTAGAAGTATCAGGATACCAGGGCTCAAAACCAAACTCTTACCTTCTGTGATTTTCTTCTCCTGCAAGCAGTTTAATCTGCCTCTCCCTCTTCGTCACCATTGCTACTATCCTGGTCCAGACCCTCTTTATTTCACCCTGTTCTATTTATCTTCTCCCTTTCTATTCCCATTATAAAGGTAGATATTTCATCTTAAACATCAAGACCTTTTAGATAAATGCACAGACAGTTGTATATCCTCCCCCATCACTAGGATAGATTATTCATGAATAAATCCTTACAGTTTCATCCCCAGCTATCCATGAACAGAGAGATGGATTGATAAAAAATGAAAAAGCATATCAGTACAGTGAAATCATTATAGGCAGCTTAAGAACTCTCCTATTCTTTGAGTTCCTCTACTAAGTTCTTGTCAAGAGATTTTACCATTAATACAAAAGGGTAGTCAGTGGAACATAGGTTTGTTTGTGTTGATTTTAAACATAATACAGAGTTGCAATTGATTATGGACAAGGAAAGTATCTATTTCTTGACCCCGTAATCACACCCAAACACATATCTTAGCATTAAATCTAAAGGAGCTATTTCCTGTCATTAAAATTTGATACGATATATCATATAGTATGTATACATAGGATGGTGTTGTGTGGCTTCAAAAGCTATTTATTTATTTTTTGAGGGGGGCACAGCTTTTTAAAGATCTCAGTTTTCTACAAATTAACATAATGATGAGAATTTCAAGGAAGTTTCAGATTTCAGAAGGAATTGGCCAATGTCTAACCACAAAAGTTGATTCCTTTGTAAAGGACATTTTTCCCCTTCCCACACACATGTCAGCTGAGCAACCCTGCACATGGTAGTCTCAAGAACCAATGGGAAAAAAAGGAAATAAACCATAGGCTTCTTTCCAATGTTCCAGGAAAGAGACAGTGGCGAGAACTTTAGACACTGGAATTTGGTAGGACAACGGCCCATTTATACTTCTCAGTTCTCTCTTGGAGACTCACTAGGTTCTACTTCCCTTGCTATCTCAAAATCTTATGGTTTCTAAAGATGGCTATTCAAAAAAGATACATCTACAAGTAATCTATGGCAAAGGAGGCAAGAATATACAATGGAGGAAAGACAGTCTCTTCAATAAGTGGTGCGGGGAAAACTGGACAGCTACATGTAAAAGAGTGAAATTAGAACACTCTTTAACATCGTTCACAAAAATAAACTCAAAATGGATTAAAGACCTAAATGTAAGACCAGATACTATAAAACTCTTAGAGGAAAACATAAACAGAACACTCTCTGACATAAATCAGAGCAATATCTTTCTGTATTCACCTCCTAGGGTAATGAAAATAAAAACAAAAATAAACAAATGGGACCTAATTAAACTTAAAAGCTTTTTCACAGCAAAGGAAACCATAAACGAAATGAAAAGACAACCCACAAAATGGGAGAAAATATTTGCAAACGATGCAACCGACAAGGGATTAATCTCCAAAATACACAAACAGCTCATGCAGCTCAATATCAAAAAAACAAACAACCCAACTGTAAAAAGTGGGCAGATCTAAATAGACGTTTCTCCAAAAAAGACATACAAATGGCCAAAAAGCACATGAAAAGATGCTCAACATTGCTAATTATTAGAGAAATGCAAATCAAAACTACAATGAGGTATCATCTCATACAGCTTAGAATGGCCATCATCAAAAAATAAATGCTGGAGAGGGTATGGAGAAAAGGGAACACTCCTACACTGTTGGTGAGAATACAAATTGGTGCAGCCACTATGGAGAACAGTATGGAGGTTCCTTAAAAAAACTAAAAATAGAGCTACCATATGATCCAGCAATCCCACTCCCAGGCATATATACAGAGAAAACCATAATTCAAAAAAATACATTCACCCCAATGTTCATTGCAGCACTATTTACAATAGCCAGGACATGGAAGCAACCTTAATGTCCACTGACAGAGGAATGGATAAAGAACATGTGGTACATATATACAATGGAATATTACTCAGCCATAAAAAAGAATGAAATAATGCCATTTACAGCAATATGGATGGACCTAGAGATTGTCATACTAAGTGAAGTAAGTCAGACAAATATCATATGATATCACTTATATGTGGAATCTAAAAAATGATAAAAATGAACTTATTTACAAAACAGAAACAGACTGACAAAATTAGAAAACAAACTTATGGTTACCAAAGGGGAGGGATAAATTAGGAATTTGGGATTAACAAATACACACTACTACATATAAAACAGATAATCAAGAATGACCCAGAGAACTCTACTCAATACTCTGTAATAACCTATATGGGAAAAGAGTCTGAAAAAGAAAAGATATATGTATACGTATAACTGAATCACTTTGCTGTACACCTGAAACTAACACAACATTGTAAATCAACTATACTGAAAAATAAAATAAAAATTAACCAAAAAACTATAGTCACTATTCACTTTGTGTGAAAAAAATAATTTAGTCTACTCCAGATAAAAATGGGGTGCCTTATCCACAAACAAGCCTCTAAAGTTTTATTCCTAGCCAATTTTTTTCTCTTTCAGTGAAAAAAATAAATACAGAATCTGACTTGCTTTGCATTCAGTGCAACTATTCTCTTTCAAATTAGGTAAAGCACTTTATCTTTTATCATCTACAGCTATAGTGAAAACTGATATTTACTTATAAGCTAACTTTCACCTAGTTGCTAAAGACATTTTGCACAGCATTTACCTAATTAAATCAGATAAACAAAGACAAAACGATAGGCCAGGGGGTGGAGTGGCTTCAAGTTCATGACTTCCCCCGATGCGCCAACCTAGGAAGACTTCAGGATGGCCAATATTGAAGCTCTATCCTGGAGAGTCCAGGTCAACAGAATTTTTGGCCTGAGGGTTGTAAGTGGAGCATAGCTATGTCTGGGAAGCCAAAGTGCTGGTGTGCTGTGTAACCCTGTGTAAAATGGTGGGTAAATGTGTTCTTTGTATTAGAGGTCCATTATATATTCTAATATGGCATGCATATATATATAGGCAGAATCTAGAGGGAAATCTTAAGTAGAAATATGACTAAAATGGGGAACTTGGGGAAATTCCTTCTGCCTAGTTTCTGTGGCCTCAACTCTGTAACCCAGGATGAACCAGAGGCTTCTTCTCAGCTGTCCCTTCTCTCTAATAATGGTGATTCTGTGTCCTTTGACTGCCCCATTCCTTAAGATAACCCCTCAATACACTATCTTCAGCCATATGTCCTTCCACTTCCAGTCCTCTGCTTCCCTGAATGACCTCTTTCAAAACACAGCAAATGGCACACATGAAAAAAGCAAATATATTAGGACTTCCCTGGTGGTGCAGTGGTTAAGAATCCGTCTGCTAATGCAGGGGACATGGGTTCAAGTCCTGCTCTGGAAAGATCTCACATGCCTCAGAGCAACTAAGCCCGTGCGCCACAACTACTGAGCCTGCACTCTAGAGCCTGCGAGCCACAACTACTGATCCTGTGTGCCACAACTACTGAAGCCCACACACCTAGAGCCCATGGTCCGCAACAACAGAAGCCACTGCAATGAGAAGGCTGTGCACCGCAAAGAACAGCAGCCCCCACTCGCCACAACTAGACAAAGCCCACATGCAGCACCAAAGGCACAACGCAGCCAAAAATAAATAAATAAATGTAATAAAAAAAAGAAAAAGCAAATATAAAGTTGTCATTCCTGTGCATAAAACTAGTGTCTCCTTATCTGCTGCAAAATAAAATCCAAGTCCCTCAGGTTGACTCTCTGTGAATTGATTTAAAATCATACACACAGGAGATTGGTTCAGAAGGACATGCGTTCACTCCCTCTTGTGAGAACACTGCAATCACAACAAACTGATGAACAATCCTCAACAGGAAGACACTGGAACGCACCGTAAAAGATATCCCACATCCAAAGGCAAAGGAGAAGCCACAATCAGATGGTAGGAGGGGCGCAATCACAATTAAACCAGATCCCATAACTGCTGGGTGGGTGACTCATAAACTGGAGAACACATACCACAGAAGTCCACACACTGGAGTGAAGGTCCTGAGTCTCACGTCAGGCTTCCCAACCTGGGTGTCTGGCAACGGGAGGAGGAATTCCTAGAGAATCAGACTTTGAAGGCTAGCAGGATTTGATTGCAGGACTTTGACAGGATTGGGGGAAACAGAGACTCCACTCTTGGAGGGCACACACAAAGTAGTGTGCACATCAGGACGCAGGGGAAGGAGCAGTGACCCCATAGAAGAGTGAACAGACCTATGTGCTAGTGTTGGAGGGTCTCCTGCAGAGGCGGTGGGTGGCTGTGGCTCACCTCGGGGACAAGGACACAGGCAGCAGAAGTTCTGGGAAGTACTTCTTGGCATGAGCCCTCCCACAGTCCACTATTAGCCCCACCAAAGAGCCAGGTAGGCTCCAGTGTTGGGTTACCTCAGGCCAAACAACCAACAGGGAGGGAACCCAGCCCCACCCATCAGCAGACAAGTGGATTAAAGTTTTAATGAGCTCTTCCCACCAGAACAACACCCAGCTCTACCCAACACCAGTCCTTCCCATCAGGAAACTTGCTCAAGCCTCTTAGATAGCCTCATCCACCAGAGGGCAGACAGCAGAAGCAAGAAGAACTACAATCCTACAGCCTGTGGAACAAAAAACACATGCAAAGAAAAATAGACGAGATGAAAAGGCAGAGGGCTATGTACCAGATGAAGGAACAAGATAAAACCCCAGAAAAACAACTAAATGAAGTGGAGATAGGCAACCTTCCAGAAAAACAATTCAGAATAATGAAGTGAAGATGATCCAGGACCTTGGAAAAAGAATGGAGGCAAAGATCGAGAAGTGGCAAGTAATGTTTAACAAAGACCTGGAAGAACTAAAGAACAAACAAACAGAGATGAACAATACAATAACTGAAATGAAAAATACACTAGAAGGAATCAATAGCAGAATAACTGAGGCAGAAGACTGGATAAGTGACCTGGAAGACAGAACGGAGGAATTCACTGCCATGGAACAGAATAAAGATAAAAGAATGAAAAGAAATGAAGACAGCCTAAGAGGTCTCTGGGACAACATTAAACGCAACAACATTTGCATTATAGTTACCCCAAAAGGAGAAGACAGAGAGAAAGGAACTGAGAAAATATTTGAAGAGATTATAGTTGAAAACTTCCCTAACATGGGAAAGGAAATAGCCACCCAAGTCCAGGAAGTGCAGAGTCCCAGACAGGATAAACCCAAGGAGAAACATGCCGAGACACATAGTAATCAAGTTGACAAAAATTAAGGTCAAAGAAAAATTATTGAAAGCAACAAGGGAAAAATGACAAATAAGATACAAGGGAACTCCCATAAGGCTAAAAGCTGATTTCTCAGCAGAAATTCTACAAGCCAAAAGGGAGTGGCATGATATATTTAAAGTGATGAGAGGGAAGAAATTACAACCAAGATTATTCTACCTGGCACGGATCACATTCAGATTTGATGGAGAAATCAAAAGCTTTCCAGACGAGCGAAAGCTAAGAGAATTCAGCACCACCAAACCAGCTCTACAACATATGCTAAAGGAACTTCTCTAAGTGGGAAACACAAGAGAAGAAAAGGACCTACAAAAACAAACCCATAACAATTAAGAAAATGGTAATAGGAACATACATATCGATAATTACCTAAAACATGAAGAGATTAAATGCTCCAACCAAAAGACACAGGCTTGCTGAATGGATACAAAAACAAGACCCATATATATGCTGTCTAGAGACCCACTTGAGACTTAGGGACACATACACACTGAAAGTGAGGGGATGGAAAAAGATATTCCATGCAAATGTAAATCAAAAGAAAGCTGGAGTAGCAAGTCTCATATCAGACAAAATACACTTTAAAATAAAGACTATTACAAGAGACAAAGAAGGACACTACATAATGATCAAGGGATCAATCCAAGAAAAAGATATAACAATTATAAATATATATTCACCCAAACATAGGAGCACCTCAATACTTAAGGCAAATGCTAACAGCTCTAAAAGAGGAAATCGAAAGTAACACAATAATAGTGGGGGATTTTAACACCTCACACCAATGCACAGATCACCCAAACAGAAAATTAATAGGAAAAACAAGCTTTAACTGACACAACAGACCAGATAGACTTAATCGATATTTATAGGACATTTCATCGAAAAACAGCACATTACACTTTCTTCTCAAGCACACGTGGAACATTCTCCAGGATAGATCACATCTTGGGCGACAAATCAAGCCTCAGCAAATTTAAGAAAACTGAAATTATATCAAGCATCTTATCTGACCACAACACTATGAGATTAGAAATCAATAACAGGGAGAAAAACATAAAAAACACAAACACATGGAGGCTAAACAATACGTTACTAAATAACCAAGAGATCCGTAAAGAAATCAAAGAGGAAATCAGAAATACATAGAGACAAATGACAATGAAAACACGATGATCCAAAACCTATGGGATGCAGCAAAAGCAGTTCTAAGAGGGAAGTTTATACCAATACAAGCCTACCTCAAGAAACAAGAAAATCTCAAATAAACAATCTAACCTTACACCTAAAGGAACTAGAGAAAGAAGAACAAACAAAACCCAAAGTTAGCAGAAGGAAACAAATCATAAAGATCAGAGCAGAAATAAATGAAATAGAAACAAAGAAAAAATAGCAAAGATCATTAAAAGTAAAATGTAGTTCTTTGAGAAGATAAACAAAATTGATAAACCATTAGCCAGACTCATCAAGAAAAAGAGGGAGAGGACTCAAATCAATAAAATTAGAAATGAAAGAGAAGTTACAACAGATACCGCAGAAATACAAAGCATCCTAAGAGACTACTACAGGTAACTCCATGCCAATAAAATGGACAACCTGGAAGAAATGGACAAATTCTTAGAAAGGTATAGCCCTCCAAGACTGAACCAGGAATAGAAAATATGAACAGACCAATCACAAGTAATGTAATTGAAACTGTTATTAAAAGTCTTCCAACAAACAAAAGTCCAGGACAGATGGCTTCACAGGCGAATTCATCAAACAATTAGAGAAGAGCTAATATCTATCCTTCTTAAACTCTTACAGAATATAGGAGAGGGAGGAACACTCCCAACCTCATTCTATGAGGCCACCATCACCCTGATACCAAAACCAGACAAGATACTACAAAAAAAGAAAATTACAGACCAATATCACTGATGAATATAGATGTAAAATCCTCAACAAAATACTAGCAAACAGAATCCAACAGCACATTAAAAGGATCATATACCATGACCAAGTGGGATTTATCACAGGGATGCAAGGATTTTTCAATATATGTAAATCAATCAATTTGATACAGCATATTAACAACTTGAAGAATAAAAACCATATGATCATCTCGATAGATGCAGAAAAGCTTTTGACAAGATTCAACACCTATTTATGATAAAAACTCTCCAGAAAGTGGGCATGGCGGGAACCTACCTCAACATAATAAAGGCCATATATGACAAACCAACAGCAAATGTCATTCTCCATGGTGAAAAACTGAAAGCATTTCCTCTAAGATCAGGAATAAGGGAAGGATGCCCACTCTCATCACTATTATTCAACATAGTTTGGGAAGTTTTAGCCACAGCAATCAGAGAAGAAAAAGAAATAAAAGGAATCCAAATCGGAAAAGAAGTAAAGCAGTCACTGTTTGCAGATGACATGATACTACACACAGAGAATCCTAAAGATGCCACCAGAAAACTACTAGAGCTAATCAATGAATTTGGTAAAGTTGCAGGATACAAAATTAATGCACAGAAATCTCTGGCATTCGTATACACTAATGATGAAACATCTGAAAGAGAAATTAAGGAAACATTCCCATTTACCACTACAACAAAAATAATAAAATACCTGGGAATAAACCTACCTAAGGAGACAAAAGACCTGTATGCAGAAAACTATAAGACACTGATGAAATAAATTAAAGATGATACAAACAGAGGGAGAGATATACCATGCTCTTGGATTGGAAGAATCAACATTGTAAAAATGACTATACTACCCAAAGCAATCTACAGATTCAATGCAATCGCTATCAAACTACCAATGGCATATTTCACAGAACTAGAACAAAAAATTTCACAATTTGTATGGAAACACAAAAGACCCTGAATAGCCAAAGCAATCTTGAGAACGAAAAAAGGAGCTGGAGGCATCAGGCTCCCTGACTTCAGACTATACTACAAAGCTACAGTAATCAAGACAGTATGGTACTGGCACAAAAACAGAAAGATAGATCAATGGAACAGGATAGAAAGCCCAGAGATAAACCCACGCACATATGGACACCTTATCTTTGATAAAGGTGGCAGGAATGTACAGTGGAGAAAGGACAGCCTCTTCAATAAGTGGTGCTGGGAAAACTGGACAGGTACATGTAAAAGTAGGAGATTAGATCACTCCCTAACACCATACACAAAAATAAGCTCAAAATGGATTAAAGACCTAAATGTAAGGCCAGAAACTATGAAACTCTTAGAGCAAAACATAGGCAGAACACTCTATGACATAAATCACAGCAAGATCCTTTCTGACCCACCTCCTGGAGTAACGGAAATAAAAACAAAAGTAAACAAATGGGACCTAATGAAACTTCAAAGCTTTTGCACAGCAAAGGAAACCATAAACAAGACCAAAAGACAACCCTCAGAATGGGAGAAAATATTTGCAAATGAAGCAACTGACAAAGGATTAATCTCCAGAATTTACAAGCAGCTCATGCAGCTCAATATCAAAAAAACAACAACCCAGTCCAAAAATGGGCAGAAGACCTAAACAGACATTTCTCCAAAGAAGATATACAGACTGCCAACAAACACATGAAAGAATGCTCAACATCATTAATCATTAGAGAAATGCAAATCAAAACTACAATGAGATATCATCTCACACCAGTCAGAATGGCCATCATTAAGAAATCTAGAAACAATTAATGCTGGAGAGGGTGTGGAGAAAAGGGAACCCTCTTGCACTGCTGGTGGGAATGTGAATTGGTTCAGCCACTATGGAGAACAGTATGGAGGTTCCTTAAAAAACTACAAATAGAACTACCATATGCCCCAGCAATCCCACTACTGGGCATATACCCTGAGAAAACCAAAATTCAAAAAGAGTCATGTACCAAAATGTTCATTGCAACTCTATTTACAATAGCCCGGAGATGGAAACAACCTAAGTGCCCATCATCGGATGAATGGATAAAGAAGTTGTGGCACATATATACAATGGAATATTACTCAGCCATAAAAAGAAACGAAATTGAGCTATTTGTAATGAGGTGGATAGACCTAGAGTCTGTCACACAGAGTGAAGTAAGTCAGAAAGAAAAAGACAAATACCGTATGCTAACACATATATATGGAATTTAAGAAAAAAAAAATGTCATGGAGAACCTAGGGGTAAGACAGGAATAAAGACACAGACCTACTGGAGAACAGACTTGAGGATATGGGGAGGGGGAAGGGTGAGCTGTGACAGGGCGAGAGAGAGTCATGGACATATACACACTAACAGACGTAGTAAGGTAGATAGCTAGTGGGAAGCAGCTGCATGGCACAGGGTTATTGGCTCGGTGCTTTGTGACCACCTGGAGGGGTGGGATAGGGAGGGTGGGAGGGAGGGAGATGCAAGAGGGAAGACATATGGGAACATATGTATATGTATAACTGATTCACTTTGTTATAAAGCAGAAACTAACACACCATTGTAAAGCAATTATACCCCAATAAAGATGTTAAAAAAAAAAAGGGCAATTAAATAATGTTTCTGACTGCCCACTCCTACTCCAACAAGAACAGTTATGTATTTAACTATTTTTAATATACTGGTTTGCATAGAATACTTTATTTAAAAAAGAGCAGTTCACTTGCTTGTTTTGAAAACCATTGACTGTTAGTAATCTACATGGTTGGGAACAGGGAGAGATCACAGAGGCACCATTTAACAAGCTACTGCAATGGTAGAAAGATGCAGAAATAGCAGCTTGAACACAGATGGAGTGACAGAACTGACTCTCCACCTATCCTGTTCCCTCTTCTGTGTCACACAGGAAGACAATATTTCCTAGGCTTCTTTGAAGTTAGGTTGGTACCAGATGGCAGGATTTGGGCAAATGAATGCAGATGAGAGTGATGTGTGCTGTTCCCAGAACTGTCCATAGAATATCTTGCCTAATCTTCAACATTCTCTCACCCCTATTTCTCCTTCCCCATCTTCCCCACCAGCTAGCTGGACAGGACCAGGGCAACTTGGGCCTAGGGTAAAGGCTCAAGATGGTGCATCCCTGAGTCTCTCCTGGCAGAGAACCACCAAGAAGTGCTATCCAATCAGGAACTTTCATATTTGACTTTGTGCTAGAAGGCCACAAATTTTAATTGGCTTAAACCATTGAGATTCCAGAGTTTCTTTGCTACTATAGCCCAGCCAATAAATAACCAATAAATATGGCGAAAGGCCAGCATGTTCTACCTAGCATATTTGCCATCCAGAGGATCATTTTTGAACACCCTCTTCCTTGACATGAGAAAATTATTTTGAGTAACATGGCACAAAATGAAAAAACAATAATGGTCAGAAAATAGAAGCAGAATGAAATTTTTATTTTACAGAACTTTTTACATTGTTTTGTGATGCCCTCAGCCTATCAATAAACAATATTGTGGTTGGACCAATTCTTGTGGTTCTTTTTAAGACGGTAAGATGCCCTCAGCAATAATGACCAGGAAACTGGAAAAAAGGTTTATTACTCACAGGTCCTGGAAAGCACATGGCATACCTGGGGCTACACAGTGAGGCTGTGGCAGGGGGTGGGGGATTGAGAGAGAGAGTGGGGGAGGAAGGGAGGGAAGCGGAGGGGAGGGGGAAAGGGAGGGAGAGAGGGAGAGAGAGAAGAGCAAACAGGGCCTAGGGGTTAGCTTTTATTGGGGGGACACGGTGGGGGCCTAGGGTTTTGTGGTCTCAACTCTTTACTGGTGAATTTAAAATATAAGAGCTGGAATTTAAAGCACAGGAAGAGAAAAAACAAGTGGTCCAATGGTCCATTATTGAGATCAACCAAAGTCTCTAAAACAGAGGTGCTTCAGTGTGGGGAGGTGGCCTGGCTCTTTATCCATCTGCATGGCTGGAAATGTGTTTATTCTCGAGAGCAAACTTTGAAGTGGATGCCTCAGCAATCAAAGCTTAAGTTAGGCACTTGCATTACCAGAAGAAAAGCCAACCATCAGGGCTTACACTACATATATAATGTCTTAAATTTTTAAAATAAAAACCAAAATAAATATGAAACATAAGGAAACAACATAAGGAAAAAAGGTAATGAATTAATCATTTTAATTGCATTGCTGTATTTTTAAAGGGAAAAAATGTATACTTACATATTGAACATTGTATTAATGAATTATAGGACCAATAAATTGGAGTTCCTGTTTTTCTGGTTTTAATGTTCTACAAATTAGACAATGATTTTGTCAAAATTACTTTTTTCACATATTTATGTTCAAGACAATATAGACTTTTTTGGTCAATCTGTGTTCACTGACAGTTGATGGAAAACAACTTTTTAAAATTAATTTTAATATCATAAAGTTTCTTTCACACGAAACAAGAGACATTAAAAACAACTTAGTCTAAAACTGGGCAAAGTTTCATAAAAATCCCATTTCAAAATAGATTTCAGAAAATGCATACTGGAAACTCTGAGGGTGGGGAAGTGGCTGACGTGTGGTGGCTTCAGAACTGGAAGACGAGGGCAAAAAGGAGCCTGCCATGCAGCTGACAGGGTCTTGGTGCTCCGGCTGGGTGTCAGGACTGTGCCTCTGAGGTGGGAGTGCTGAGTTCAGGACATTGGTCCACCAGAGACCTCCCAGCTCCACATAATATCAAACAGCAAAAGCTCTCCCAGAGATCTCCATGTCAACGCTAAGACCCAGCTTCACTCAACAACCAGCAAGTTACAGTGCTGGACACCCCATGCCAAACAACTAGCAAGACAGGAACACAACTCCACCCATTACCACAGAGGCTGCCGAAAATCATAATAAGGCCACAGACACCCCAAAACACACCACCGGACATGGTCCTGCCCACCAGAAAGACATGATCCAGCCTCATCCACCAGAACACAGGCACTAGTCCCATCCACCAGGAAGCCTACACAATCCACTGAACCAACCTCAGCCAGTGGGGGCAGACACCAAAAACAAGAAGAACTACGAACCTGCAGCCTGCAAAAAGGAGACCCCGAACACAGTAAGTTAAGCATAATGAGAAGACAGAGGAACACTCAGCAGATGAAGGAGCAAGGTACAAACTCACCAGACCAAATAAATGAAGAGGAAATAAGCAGTCTACGTGAAAAAGAATTCAGAGTAATGATAGTAAAGATCCAAAATCTTGGAAATAGAATGGAGAAAATACAAGAAACATTTAACAAGGACCTAGAAAAACTAAAGAGCAAACAAACAAGGATGAACAACACAATAATTGAAATTAAAAATTCTCTAGAAGGAATCAATAGCAGAATAACTGAGGCAGAAGAATGGATAAATGATCTGGAAGGTAAAATAGTGGAAATAAGTACCGCAGAGCAGAATAAAGAAAAAAGAATGAAAAGATTTGAGGACAGTCTCAGAGACCTCTGGGACAACGTTAAATGCACCAACATTCGAATTATAGGGGTCTCAGAAAAAGAGAGAAAAAGAAAGGGACTTAGAAAATATTTGAAGAAATTATAGTTGAAAACTTCCCTAATATGGTAAAGGAAATAGTCAATCAAATCCAGGAAGTGCAGAGTCCCACACAGGATAAATCCAAGGAGAAACACGCCAAGACACATATTAATCAAACTATCAAAAATTAAATACAAAGAAAAAATATTAAAAGCAGCAAGGGAAAAGCAGCAAATAACATACAAGGGAATCCCCATAAGGTTAACAGCTGATCTTTCAGCAGAAACTCTGCAACTCAGAAGGGAGTGGCAGGAGATATTTAAAGTGATGAAAGGGAAAAACCTACAACTAATATGACTCTACCCAGCAAGGATTTAATTCAGATTCGACGGAGAAATTAAAACCTTTACAGACAAGCAAAAGCTAAGAGAATTCAGCATGACCAAACCAGCTTTACAACAAATGTTAAAGGAACTTCTCTAGGCAGGAAACACAAGAGAAGGAAAAGACCTGCAATAACAAACCCCAAACAATTAATAAAATGGTAATAGGAACATACATATTGATAATTACCTTTAAAGCAAATGGATTCAATGCTCCAACCAAAAGACATAGACTGGCTGAATGGATACAAAAACAAAACCCATATATATGCTGTCTATAAGAGACCTACTTCAGACCTAGGGACACATACAGACTGAAAGCGAGGGAATGGAAAAAGATATTCCATGCAAATGGAAATCAAAAGAAAGCTGGAGTAGCAATACTCATATCAGACAAAATAGACTTTAAAATAAAGACTATTACAAGAGAGAAAGAAGGACACTACATAATGATCAAGGGATCGATCCAAGAAGAAGATATAACAATTGTAAATATTTATGCACCCAACATAGGAACATCTCAATACATAAGGAAAATGCTAACAGTCATAAAAGGGGAAATCGAGAGTAACACAATCATAGTAGGGGACTTTAACACCCCACTTTCACCAATGGACAGATCATCCAAAATGAAAATAAATAAGGAAACACAAGCTTTAAATGATACCTTAACAAGATGGACTTAATTATATTTATAGGCATTCCATCCAAAAACAACAGAATACACTTTCTTCTCAAGTGCTCATGGAACCTTGTCCTGGATAGATATTATATCTTGGGTCACAAATCAAGCCTTGGTAAATTTAAGAAAATTGAAATCACATCAAGTATCTTTTCCAACCACAGCACTATGAGACTAGATATCAATAACAGGAAAAACAATACATTATTTAGTAACCAAGAGACCACTGAAGAAATCAAAGAGGAAATCAAAAAATACCTAGAAACAAATGACAATGAAAACATGATGACCCAAAACCTATGGGATGCAGCA
This sequence comes from Aethalodelphis obliquidens, assembly GCF_003676395.1. Lineage (NCBI taxonomy): Eukaryota > Metazoa > Chordata > Mammalia > Artiodactyla > Delphinidae > Aethalodelphis > Aethalodelphis obliquidens. Next base: position 6,389,925 of record NW_020838023.1, on the reverse strand, counting down.
AAAGCAGTTCTAAGAGGGAAGTTTATAGCAATACAATCCTACCTCAAAAAACAAGAAACATCGCAAATAAACAAACTAATCTTATACCTAAAGCAATTCGAGAAAGAAGAACAAAAAAACCCCAAAGTGAGCAGAAGGAAAGAAATCATAAAGATCAGATCAGAAATCAATGAAAAACAAATGAAGGAAACGATAGCATAGATCAATAAAACTAAAAGCTGGTTCTTTGAGAAGATAAATTAAGTTGATAAACCATTAGCCAGACTCATCAAGAAAAAAAGGAGAAGACTCAAATCAATAGAATTAGAAATGAAAAAGGAGAAGTAACAACTGACACTGCAGAGATACAAAGGATCATAAGAGATTACTACAAGCAATTATATGCCAATAAAATAGACAACCTGGAAGAAATGGACAAACTCTTAGAAAAGTACAACGTTCCAAGAATGAACCAGGAAGAAATAGAAAATATAAACAGAGTAATCACAAGCACTGAAATTGAGACTGTGATTAAAAATCTTCCAACAAACAAAAGCCCAGGACCAGATGGCTTCACGGGAATTCTATCAAATATTTAGAGAAGAGCTAACACCTATCCTTCTCAAACTCTTCCAAAACATAGCAGAGGGAGGAACATTCCGAAACTCATTCAAGAAGGCCACTATCACCGATACCAAAACCAGACAAAGATGTCACAAAGAAAGAAAACTACAGGCCAGTATCACTGATGAACATAGATGCAAAAATCCTCAACAAAGATTAGCGAACAGAATCCAACAGCACATTAAAAGGATCATACGGGCTTCCCTGGTGGCGCAGTGGTTGAGAGTCCGCCTGCCGATGCAGGGGACATGGGTTCGTGCCCCGGTCTGGGAAGATCCCACATGCTGCGGAGCGGCTGGGCCCATGAGCCATGGCCGCTGAGCCTGCGCGTCCGGAGCCTGTGCTCTGCAACGGGAAAGGCCACAGCAGTGAGAGGCCACGTACCGCAAAAAACAAACAAACAAACAAACAACAAAAAAAACGGATCATACACCATGATTAAGTGGGGTTTATCCCAGGAATGTAAGGATTCTTCAATATTTGTAAATCAATCAATGTGATAAACCATATTAACAAATTGAAGGAGAAAAACCATATGATCATTTCAATAGATGCAGAAAAAGCTTTTGACAAAATTCAATACCCATATATGAAAAAAACCTTCCAGAAAGTAGGCATAGAGGGAACTTACCTCAACATAATAAAGGCCATATATGACAAACCCACAGCCAACATCGTTCTCAATGGTGAAAAACTGAAAGAATTTCCTCTAAGATCAGGAACAAGACAAAAATGTCCACTCTCACCGCTATTATTCAACATAGTTTTGCAAGTCCTAGACACAGCAATCAGAGACGAAAAAGAAATAAAAGCAATACAAATTGGAAAAGAAGAAGTAAACAGTCACTGTTTGCAGATGACATGACAGTATACATAGAGAATCCTAAAGATGCTACCAGAAAACTACAAGAGCTAATCAATGAATTTGGGAAAGTAGCAAGCAACAAAATTAATGCACAGAAATCTCTAGCATTCCTATACACTAATGATGAAAAATCTGAAAGAGAAATTAAGGAAACACTCCCATTTACCATTGCAACAAAAAGAATAAAATATCTAGGAATAAACCTACCTAAGGAGACAAAAGACCTGTATGCAGAAAACTATAAGACACTGATGAAAGAAATTAAAGATGATACAAACAGATGGAGAGATGTGCCATGTTCTTGGATTGGAAGAATCAACATTGTGAAAATGACTATAGTACTCAAAGCAATCTACAGATTCAATGCAGTCCCTATCAAACTACGAATGGCACTTTTCACAGAACTAGAACAAAACATTTCACAATATGTATGGAAACACAAAAGATTGTGAATAGCCAGAGCAACCTTGAGAAAGAAAAACGGAGCTGGAGGACTTCAGACTATATTACAAAGACTTCAGACTATATTACAAAGCTACAGTAATCAAGACAGATGGTACTGGCACAAAAACAGAAACAAAGATCAATGGAACAAGATAGAAAGCCCAGAGATAAACCCACGCACATATGGTCACCTTATTTTTGATAAAGGAGGCAAGCATATACAATGGAGAAAGGACAGCCTCTTCAATAAGTGGTGCTGGGAAAACTGGACAGCTACATGTAAAAGAATGAAATTAGAATACTACCTAAGACCATACACAAAAAAAAACTCCAAATGGATTAAAGACCTAAATGTAAGACCGGACACTATACAACTCTTAGAGGAAAAACACTCTTTGACATAATCCACAGCAAGATCTTTTCTGACCCACCTCCTAGAGTAATGAAAATAAAAACAATAATAAACAAATGGGACCTAATGAAACTTAAAAGCTTTTGCACAGCAAAGGAAAACATAAGACGAAAAGACAACCCTCAGAATGGGAGAAAATATTTGCAAAGGAAGCAACTGGCAAAGGATTAATCTCCAAAATTTACAAGCAGCTCATACAGCTCAATATCGAAAAAACAAAAAAAAAAATCCAAAAATGGGCAGATGACCTAAATAGACATTTCTCCAAAGAAGATATACAGATTGCCACCACATGAAAGGATGCTCAACATCACTAATCATTAGAGAAATGCAAATGAAAACTACAAAGAGGTATCACCTCACACCAGTCAAAATGGCCATCATCAAACAATCTACAAACAATAAATGCTGAAGAGCATGTGGAGAAAAAGGAACCCTCTTGCACTGTTGGTGGGAATGTAAATTGATACAGCCACTATGGAGAACAGTATGGAGGTTTCTTAAAAAACTAAAAATAGAACTACCATATGACCCAGCAATCCCACTCCTGGGCATATGCCATGAGAAAACCATAATTCAAAAAGAGTCATGTACCAAAATGTTCATTCCAGCTCTATTTATAATAGCCAGGACATGGAAGCAAGCTAAGTGTCCATCAACAAGATGAATGGATAAAGAAGATGTGGCACATATATACAATGGAATATTACTCAGTCATAAAAAGAAACGAAATTGAGCTATTTGTAGTGAGGTGGATGGACCTAGAGTCTGTCATACAGAGTAAAGTAAGTCAGAAAGAAAAAAACAAATACTTTAGGCTAACACATATATATGGAATCTAAAAAAAAGAAAAGAAAAAGAAAAACTATGGTTCTGAAGAAACTAAGGGCAGGACAGGAATAAAGATGCAGACGTAGAGAATGTTTTTGAGGACTCGTGGAGGGGGAAGGGTAAGCTGGGATGAAGTGAGAGAGTGGCATGGACATATATCCACTACCAAATGTAAAACATACCTAGTGGGAAGCAGCTGCATAGCACAGGGAGATCAGCTCGGTGCTTTGTGACCACCTAGAGGGGTGGGATAGGAAGTGTGGGAGGGAGATGCAAGAGGGAGGAGATATATGTATATGTATAGCTGATTCACTTTGTTATAAAGCAGAAACTAACACACCATTTTAAAGCAATTATACTCCAATAAAGATGTTAAAAAAAAAGTAAGAAAATGCATACTGTCCATGTCTTTATTTCTTTGGTATCAATTTGAATTATTCCAAAGTTTTTCATAGTCAAAAAAGTTTTGACTAAAGTGTTGACTAAAATATTTTCATCAGAAATTCATCTTACATTTCTATTACATTTAGCAAAAACTTCTATTTTTCTTCTGCTTTAGAACTAATGTCTAGAACTTGGTGAAAATGATTAGGACATTTCAACATTGCCTTGTTATTTCTCCAGCAGTGTAAGATGAGCATCTTTCGTTATTTCTGTGGGTATTTTTGGTCGAATTTGATTCATTTTTCTGTGTAAATGTCCAAATTCCTTACATTTTGCATAGTGAGTAGCCTTTTCCACCATTTCTGTGCAGCAAGCTTCAGGGAACAATCTTGAAACTCCCTGTTGTCAGTACATCATTAAACTGATTCTGGCTGCTTGCAAATATTTTTATGTCTGGTTTCTTCACACCAGAAAATATATAATTCAGGAAAGACAAATCACATACTGCTATCTTTGTTTATTTCAAATGTACTGTTGAAATGCAGGAATATACAGCATGATGGGAGATGGAAATACAAACTGCACAGGGAGGAAGCTCCAAGGATTATAAACCATTATGAACTTCTTCTGGAAATGAACTTGGTAGCTGAGTCCACATGTGTCAGAGGCCAAGTGCAGAGATGGGAGTTCTCTGAATTAACTTTCATATACAACCCAATGTTTTATTAAAGAGGTGATTTGAATGTGCTAATTTGAAGCATAAATATATGTTATTGAAACTCGGCTGCGATCATGGCAAATGCTTGAAAAGTAGACCAGAAAAAGATTCTTTTTTCACTCTCAGTGCTTAGGAATTACTGGGCATGGTGGTAATTTAAAAAGCTGACTGACTTGAGCTAGTGTGGTTATGTTTTTAAATTCTTAACAGGTAATACACCCCCAACTGTCTGTAGCCCAAGTGGAGGGTGTATCCAAATCCCTGATCAGATACAGATGGATGATAATGTAACTCTCCACTTACTGAAATGGAAAATAAGCGAACCCTCAACCAACTTTGAAAGTAGAGCCAGAAGGCTGCTGTCTCTTATTGATACCTTTGGGCTTAAACCTGTACACTTTTAATCACAATTTGTGGAGAGTTCTGTTACTGGCTATTCTAGGATCTCCTTTAAAATCTGCATCAGAAACAATAGTCCTGGTTTCAGTAGCTCTCTGGGAAAAGAAACCTTTGCAGAAATTCCTGACCTATGTAGTCCATTGCCATGAGATTCAAGGGTTCTCCTTAACCATGGATGTGGCCATTTTCCTTAGAGCCCTGTTCCCACACCATCCTAGGTGAGACACACTCCAGAAAAAAAACATAAACAGAGATAAAATGTGCCTTTTCCGCAGACACAGAAACCACACTGCAGGTGGAGAAATAAGAATGTCCTCTTAATGCCATGTAGCCCCTACACCTGTCCCAAAGCTAGCACACCTTATACAAAAAACAAGGCAACCACTTAACCGGTGGGAAAGGAAGAGTGACCCAAACCAGCTGGGTTGTGGCGGCAGGAATTCAGGAAAGCTTGATGAAGTTGAAGCTGGTATGACAGCAAAAGATGCAACGTCTCCCTTCTAGCTGGAGAAAAAGCAGTATTCCTCCAATAAAGAATTCTTTTGGAAATACCCTCTCTATGCAACAAAGAAAAGTTCTAACATTTCTCATTTCACTTCCAAGTTTCTTTTGTTTTTCCCTACCCTGTCTAGCCACCCAGAGCTCAGTTAATCCTCCTGAAAATAAAATATTTTTGCAGTTGTTCCCAGCCTTATTCTCTGGCCATTATGTTTTCATGCTAGCTCCTCGACTATGATTATACGGATCCATGTCACAGTAAAACAAAGCCCAGAATAAGCCCAAGACCTTGGGATGTTCACCTCATCGTTCATTTTGACAGATTTAAGTTTGTTTTTACTCAGTTTTGTTTCCTTTTCCAACTAAGTATATCTTCAGCGTCAAGGCCAAATTTATAGATTTATGTAGTGGATTCCCTGGAATTAGTCTCCATACATGTTACCCCTCCCGCCAAGGCACAGAGTGCATCAGACCCTCCCACTGTGAACCGGACAAACTCCCCGGCTTCTAAAGTTTTGCCTAATGCCAAAGCTCAGTGTGGTGTGACTGCCATCTGCTGGCATGACGCTGACATTGCAAGATGGACCACCGTGCGCTAATCAGGGGACACTTGTTTGAAACCAAGTTTTCTCTGAACAAATGAAAAAAAAGTTTCGTTATAAACCTTGTCTAGCTTCAACATACACACACACACACACACACACACACACACACACACACACAAATCTTTACACTGGAAAAGCTGAAGAAATATACAAAATTTGTTTATGGCAGACTTCCAAGTGAGGAACATACAGTGAGAAAATGGGGTTCTAGGCTCCTAACCTTCTCACCCAGGGAGAATCCATCACCCAAAACCTAAAGGCCAAACCTCGTCAACTCAGACAGTGAGATCCTACCTTGTGAAGCCTGTTATGGGCTGATATTAAGACCAGTAAAAGGTTCGATCTTCCCTAAGATACTGACAGTTATGATAACTTCTTTCCCTTTAAAGGAAAAAAAAAATTGTTTCTTAGAACCCAAATGGCTGAAATGTAAACACTGACATTGAGGGTACAGGGTAATTTTTTTCTCATTATAAAAGTCATTCTCCAATGTTTAAGAGTAAGAATCATGCTTGAGAAATGTAGACACAGGCTCAGCCTTGAAGCGAGACGCCAGGCACTTCTCCTCAGTTTTGACTCTTTTTTTCCGACTCTTATCTTCAGGATTCGTGGAAGTGCACAATTCATGGCAATGAAAGCCAAATTCCTATGGGTGACTGCAGTGGGCGTTGCCACTTCTTTCCATGTCAAAGAATGGGACCTTGTGTAACTGGGAATAGAATTCACAACCGAGGGGAGGACTTTCCCATGGAGAACGCAAGGACCTTATTCACCATAGAAGCAACAGATTCACTGCCAAGGGCACTGTCTGCTATTAATTTCTTCATTAAAGGTCATGGGAACCAAAACAAATTTCAACTTTTATAAAACTAAAGGTGTTCAATAAATACTGTATTTTTATACTTATATGAATATGATTTATCCCATCCCCAAAGTCCCAGCTTCCCCCTCTTAGCAAATGGCCACACATCTGCTCACTTGCACGGAGCCATCCTACACTTTCTATGCCCTTATTTACCACATCCAATCCATCTCTATGTCTTGGCAGCCCGATCTCAAAAGCCAAATCTGTTTACATCTCTCCGTATCCACATGAACCATCTTAGTCTGGTCCACTGTTATCTTCCTTGTGAACGACAGCCATCATGTGCTAAATGGTCCTTGTTTCCACTCTTGCCCCTCCATCCTCAATCTCAGCAGTTCACCTGGAGTGATCTCTCTAAAATACAAACTTCCAGTAGTGGTCCAGAGAATAAAGACCAAATTCTGTACCATAGCTTACAAGCCTTCCATCATCCGGCTTCTAACTATTCTTTATTCTCATCATTTTTCTCCCTTTCCCTCACTCTTTATACTCCAGCCACTTTGGCCTTCTCTCTTTTCTTCCAACTCTCCAAAGCTTGCTCCCACTTGGGAGTGTGGGTCTGCTTACTCCTCTGCAGGGTGTCAGATTCTCACAGCATCAGCAACTTCTTTTCATTGAGCTCATGGAGAACATCGCTACCTCACCTCAATGCTCCTTCCCTGACCACCATGTTGAAATCAGTCCCTCCTTTTGTTCTATTGCTTCATATCGCTTATCATTATTGACAATTATCTTGTCTCTTTAAAAAAAAAAAACTTATTATCTCTATTCTGCTATTAGAAGGTAAATCCATGACACCAGGGACCTTGCTGCCGTGTTTGACGTGGTAACCCCTGGTACCTAGATCAACCCTGCACAGGGAGGAACTTCAAGATGGAGGAAGAGTAAGAAGCGGAGATCACCTTCCTCCCCACAAATACATCAGAAATACATCGACATGTGGAACAGCTCCTACAGAACACCTACTGAACGCTGGCAGAAGACCTCAGACTTCCCAAAAGGCAAGAAACTCCCCACGTACCTGGGTAGGGCAAAAGAAAAATGAATAAACAGAGACAAAAGAATAGGGACGGTACTTGCACCAGTGGGAGGGAGCCGTGAAGGAGGAAAGGTTTCCAAACACTAGGAAGCCCCTTCGCAGGCAGAGACTGCGGGTGGCGGAGGGGGGAAGCTTCGGAGCCGCGGAGGAGAGCACAGCAACAGGGGTGCACAGCACAAAGCGAAGAGATTCTCGCACAGAGGATCGGTGGCGACCAGCACTCACCAGCCCGAGAGGCTCGTCTGCTCCCCCGCCAGGGTGGGCGGGGCTGGGAGCTGAGGCTTGGGCTTCAGTCGGAGCGCCGGGAGAGGACTGGGGTTGGCAGCGTGAACACAGCCTGAAGGGGTTAATGCACCACGGCTAGCTGCGAGGGAGTCCAGGAAAAAGTCTGGACCTGCCGAAGAGGCAAGAGACACCTCCCCTCCCGGGAGCCTGTGCAGCCCGCCACTGCCAGGGTCCCGTGATCCAGGGACAATTTCCCCGGGAGAACGCACGGCGCGCCGCAGGCATGTGCAATGTCATGCCGGCGCAACGTCACGTCGGCCGGCGCCTCACGCTGGTGCAACGTCATGCCAGCCTCTGCCACCGTAGGCTCGCCCTGCACTCCGTACTCCTCCCTCCCCCCGGCCGGAGTGAGCCAGAGCCCCCGAATCAGCAGCTCCTTTAACCCCGTCCTGTCTGAGCGAAGAACAGACGCCCTCAGGCGACCTACACGCAGAGGCGGGGCCAAATCCAAAGCTGAGACCTGGGAGCTGTGCCAACAAAGAAGAGAAAGGGAAATCCCTTTCTCTCCCAACCAATCATCCCAAATTGAGGAGGTGGACTTTGGGAGCAAAGATATATATATATATTGTTTTCCCTTTTTCTCTTTTTGTGAGTGTGTATGTGTATGCTTCTGTGTGTGATTTTGTCTGCATAGCTTTGCTTTTACCATTTGCCCTAGAGTTTTGTCTGTCCGTTTCTTTTTCTTTTTTATTACTTAAAAAATTTATTTTCATAATAATTATTTTTTATCTTTTATTTTAATAACTTTATTTTATTTTACTTTATCTTCTTCCTTTCTTTCTTTCTTCTTTTTCCCCATTTTATTCTGAGCCGTATGGATGACAGGCTCTTGATGCTCCAGCCAGGTGTCAGGGCTGTGCCTCTGAGGTGCGAGAGCCAAGTCCAGGACACTGGTCCACAAGAGACCTCCCAGCTCCACGTAATATCAAACTGCGAAAATCTCACAGAGATCTCCATCTCAATGCCAAGACCCAGCTCCATTCAATGACCAGCAAGCTACAGTGCAGGACGCCCTATGCCAAAGAACTAGCAAGACAGGAACACAAGCTGATCCATTAGCACACGGGCAGCCTAAAATCAGAATAAGGCCACAGACACCCCAAAACACACCACCAGATGTGGACCTGCCAACCAGAAAGACAAGATCCAGCCTCATCCACCAGAACACAGGCACTACTAGTCCCCTCCACCAGGAAGCCTACACAACCCACTGAACCAACCTTAGCCACTGGGGACAGACACGAAAAACAACGGGAACTACGAACCTTCAGCCTGGGAAGAGGATACTCCAAACACGGTAAGTTAAACAAAATGAGAAGACAGAGAAACACACAGCAGATGAAGGAGCAAGGCAAAAACCCACCAGACCTAACAAATGAAGAGGAAATAGGCAGTCTACCTGAAAAAGAATTCAGAACAACGATAGTAAAGATGATCCACAAACTTAGAAATAGAATGGAGAAAATACAAGAAACGTTTAACAAGGACCTAGAGGAACTAAAGAGCAAACAAACAGTGATGAACAACACAATAAATGAAATTAAAAATTCTCTAGAAGGGATCAACAGCAGAAAACTGAGGCAGAAGAACGGATAAGTGACCTGGAAGATAAAATAGTGGAAATAACTACTGCAGAGCAGAATAAAGAAAAAAGAATGAAAAGAATTGAGGACAGTCTCAGAGACCTCTGGGACAACATTAAACACACCAACATTCGAATTATAGGGGTTCCAGAAGAAAAAGAGAGGGACTGAGAAAATATTTGAAGGGATAATAGTTGAAAACTTCCCTAATATGGGAAAGGAAATAGTTAATCAAGTCCAGGAAGCACAGAGAGTCCCATACATAAATCAAGGAGAAACACACCAAGAAACATATTAATCAAACTATCAAAAATTAAATACAAAGAAAAAATATTAAAAGCAGCAAGGGAAAAACAACAAATAACACACAAGGGAATCCCCATAAGGTTAACAGCTGATCTTTCAGCAGAAACTCTGCAAGCCAGAAGGGAGTGGCAGGACACATTTAAAGTGATGAAGGAGAAAAACCTACAAACAAGATTACTCTACCCAGCAAGGGTCTCATTCAGATTTGATGGAGAAATTAAAACCTTTACAGACAAGCAAAAGCTGAGAGAGTTCAGCACCATCAAACCAGCTCTACAACAACTGCTAAAGGAACTTCTCTAAGTGGGAAACACAAGTAGAAAAGGACCTACAAAAACAAGTGCAAAAGAATTAAGAAAATGGTCATAGGAACATACATATCGATAATTACCTTAAACATGAATGGATTCAATGCTCCAACCAAAAGCACAGGCTTGCTGAATGGATACAAAAACAAAACCCATCTATATGCTGCCTACAAGAGACCCACTTCAGACCTAGAGACACATACAGACTGAAAGTGAGGGGATGGAAAATGATATTCCATGCAAATGGAAATCAAAAGAAAGCTGGAGTAGCAATACTCATATCAGACAAAATAGACTTTAAAATAAAGACTATTACAGGAGACAAAGAAGAACACTACATAATGATCAAGGGATCGATCCAAGAATAAGATATAACAATTGTAAATATTTATGCACCCAACATAGGAGCACCTCAATACATAAGGAAAATACTAACAGCCATAAAAGGGGAAATCGACAGTAACACAATCATAGTAGGGGACTATAACACCCCACTTTCACCAGTGGACAGATCATCCAAAATGAAAATAAATAAGGAAACACAAGCTTTAAATGATACATTAAACAAGATGGACTTAATTGATATTTATAGGATATTCCATCCAAAAACAACAGAATACACATTCTTCTCAAGTGCTCATGGAATATTCTCCAGGATAGATCATATCTTGGGTCAAAAATCAAGCCTTGGTAAATTTAAGAAAATTGAAATCTTATCAAGTATCTTTTCTGACCACAATGCTTTGAGACTAGATATCAATTACAGGAAAAAATCTGTAAAAATACAAACACATGGAGGCTAAACAATACACTACTTAATAACCAAGAGATCACTGAAGAAATCAAAGAGGAAATCAAAAACTACCTAGAAACAAATGACAATGAAAAAACACAATGGGATGCAGCAAAAGCAGTTCTAAGAGGGAAGTTTATAGCAATACAATCCTACCTTAAGAAACAGAAAACACCTCAAATAAAGAACCTAACTTTACACCTAAAGCAATTAGAGAAAGAAGAACAAAAAAACCCCAAAGTTAGCAGAAGGAAAGAAATCATAAAGATCAGATCAGAAATCAATGAAAAACAAATGAAGGAAATGATAGCATAGATCAATAAAACTAAAAGCTGGTTCTTTGAGAAGATAAACTAAGTTGATAAACCATTAGCCAGACTGATCAAGAAAAAAAGGGAGAAGACTCAAACCACAGAATTAGGAATGAAAAAGAAGTAACAACTGACACTGCAGAAATACAAAGGATCATGAGAGATTAATACAAGCAACTCTATGCCAATAAAACGGACAACCTGGAAGAAACGGACAAATTCATAGAAATGCACAACTTTCCAAGACTGAACCAGGAAGAAATAGAAAATATGAACAGACCAATCACAAGCACTGAAATTGAAACTGTGATTAAAAATCTGCCAACAAACAAAACCCCAGCACCAGATGGCTTCACAGGCGAATGCTATCAAACATTTAGAGAAGAGCTAACAGCTCTCCTTCTCAAACTCTTCCAAAATATAGCAGAGGGAGGAACACTCCCAAACTCATTCTATGAGGCCACCATCACCCTGATACCAAAACCAGACAAAGATGTCACAAAGAAAGAAAACTACAGGCCAATATCACTGATGAACATAGATGCAAAAATCCTCAACAAAATACTAGCCAACAGAATCCAACAGCACATTAAAAGGATCATACACCATGAGCAAGTGGGGTTTATCCCAAGAATGCAAGGATTCTTCAATATATGCAAATCAATCAATGTGATACACCATATCAACAAATTGAAGAAGAATAACCATATGATCAGCTCAATAGATGCAGAGAAAGCTTTTGACAAAATTCAACACCATTTATGATAAAAACCGTCCAGAAAGTAAGTATAGAGGGAACTTTCATCAACATAATAAAGGCCATATATGACAAACCATCAGCCAACATCGTCCTCAATGGTGAAAAACTGAAAACATTTCCACGAAAATCAGGAACAAGACAAGGTTGCCCACTCTCACCACTCTTATTCAACATAGTTTTGGAAGTTTTAGCCACAGCAATCAGAGAAGAAAGAGAAATAAAAGGAATCCAAATCGTTAAAGAAGTAGTAAAGCTGTCACTGTTTGCAGATGACTTGATACTATAGAGAATCCTAAAGATGCTACCAGAAAAATTCAAGAGCTAATCAATGAAATTGGTAAAGTAGCAGGATACAAAATTAATGCATAGAAATCTCTTGCATTCCTATACACTAATGATGAAAAATCTGAAAGAGAAATTAAGAAAACACTCCCATTTACCACTGCATCAAAAAGAATAAAAAATCTAGGAAAAAACCTACCTAAGGAGACAAAAGACCTGAATGCAGAAAATTATAATACACTGATGAAAGAAATTAAAGATGATACAAATAGATGGAGAGATATTCCATGTTCTTGGATTGGAAGAATCAATATTGTGAAAATGACTCTACTACCCAAAGCAATCTACAGATTCAATGCAATCCCTATCGAAAGCAATCTACAGATTCAATGCAATCCCTATCAAACTACCACTGGCGTTTTTCACAGAACTAGAAAAAACAATTTCACAATTTGTATGGAAACATAAAAGACCCTGAATAGCCAAAGCAATCCTGAGAAAGAAAAATGGAGCTGGAGGAATCAGGCTCCCTGACTTCAGACTATACTACAAAGCTACAGTAATCAAGACAGTATGGTACAGGCACAAAAACAGAAATATAGATCAATGGAACAGGATACAAAGCCCAGAGATAAACCCACACACATATGGTCACCTTATCTTTGATAAAGGAGGCAAGAATATACAATGGAGAAATGACAGCCTCTTCAATAAGTGGTGCTGGGAAAACTGGACAGGTACATGTAAAAGTATGAAATTAGAACACTCCCTAACACCATACACAAAAATAAACTCAAAATGGATTAAACGGCTTCCCTGGTGGCGCAGTGGTTGGGAGTCCGCCTGCCGATGCAGGGGACGCGGGTTCGTGCCCCAGTCCGGGAAGATCCCACAAGCCGCGGAGCAGCTGGGCCCGTGAGCCATGGCCGCTGAGCCTGCGCATCTGGAGCCTGTGCTCTACAACGGAAGAGGCCACAACAGTGAGAGGCCCGCGTACCGCCAAAAAAAAAAAAAAAAGGATTAAAGACCTAAACGTAAAGCGAGACACTATCAAACTCTTAGAGGAAAACATAGGCAGAACACTCTATGACATAAATCACAGCAAGATCCTTTTTGACCCACCTCCTAGAGAAATGGAAATAAAAACTAAAATAAACAAATTGGACCTAGTGAAGCTTAAAAGCTTTTGCACAGCAAAGGAAACCATAAAGAAGACAAAAAGACAACCCTTATAATGGGAGAAAATATTTGCAAATGAATCAATTGACAAAGGATTAATCTCCAAAATTTACAAGCAGCTCATGCAGCTCAATATCAAAAACACAAACAGTCCAATCCAAAAATGGGCAGAAGACCTAAACAGACATTTCTCCAAAGAAGATATACAGATTGCCAACAAACACATGAAAGAATGCTCAACATCATTAATCATTAGAGAAATGCAAATCAAAACTACAATGAGATATCATCTCACACCAGTCAGAATGGCCATCATCAAATAATCTACAAACAATAAATGCTGGAGAGGGTGTGGAGAAAAGGGAACCCTCATACACTGTTGGTGGGAATGTAAATTGGTACAGCCACTATGGAGAACAGTACGGAGGTTGCTTCAAAAACTAAAAATAGAACTACCATACGACCCAGCAGTCCCATTACTGGGCATATACCCTAAGAAAACCATAATTCAAAGAGTCATGTACCAAAATGTTCATTCCAGCTCTATTTACAATAGCCAGGATATGGAAGCAATGTAAGTGTCCATCGACAGATGAATGGTAGAGAAGATGTGGCACATATACACAATGGGATACTACTCAGCCATAAATAGAAACAAAATTGAGTTATTTGTAGTGAGGTGGATGACCTAGAGTCTGTCATACAGAGTGAAATAAGTCAGAAAGAGAAAACCAAATACCATATGCTCACACATATATATGGAATCTAAAAAAGAAAAAAAAAAAAAAAAAGTGGTCCTGAAGAACCTAGGGGCAAGACGGGAATAAAGACAGAGACCTACTAGAGAATGGACCTGAGGACATGGGGATGGGGAAGGGTCAGCTGGGACAAAGTGAGAGAGTGGCATGGACATATATACACTACCAAATGTAAAATAGATTAGCTAGTGGGAAGCAGCCGCATAGCTCAGGGAGATCAGCTCAGTGCTTTGTGGCCACCTAGAGGGGCGGGATAGGGATGGTGGGAGGTAGGGAGACACAAGAGGGAAGAGATATGGGAACATGTGTATATGTATAACTGATTCCCTTTGTTATAAAGCAGAAACTAATACACCATTGTAAAGCAATTATACTCCAATAAAGATGTTAAAAATAAATAAACTACAAATGAAACAAAACAAAAAACTAAAAAACTGCACATATTAAGAACTTCATAAATATTTGGTGAATGAATGCATGTGTATACACTATGTATCTAATTATCCTTGCTCATAATCAGAATTTTCTCTTATAAAGAATAACTGGCACTTTTTAGACTGAATCTCAAGTTGGACAGAGAAAGGAAAAAGTTCTGATATTAACAATGCTTGGTCAGTATCAGACCCTGAGGAAAAACACACATGCCAGTGATCATTTAAGGATGGGTTCCCAAGCAAGACTTGTAAGGAATCAAAAGAAGCAGGACAGGGAAGGGATGGAAGCTGAGCATGGGTGTGAACTCGGGCCATAAAAGAGGACCTCTGGAGTGGAACTTAGGTCTCAGAATCATCCCCAACCCAAGGAAAGGGAGCTGGGGTTTCATAATCCATCCTGAGCAGGCATTGGCTAAGGACTACCGGAGGAGATGCAAACTTTAAGGCCCTGCTGGCTGTCCAGCTCGTGGGCAATGCAACTCTAGTAGCACCCAGCTTCACCACTCCATGGTAGCCTGACCTGGGGGATGTGGGGTACTATTTCTAAGCATGAGTTTAAATGAACTCCAATATGAATAACTTTCTCAATTGAAATTTGTTTGGAATTGATTGAGATAATGCATTTACCCCAATACCTGAAACACAGAGAGAACTTGGAGAACAGCTATTACTTAAGATTTGGTTTTTAAGGCAATTTGGAGATTGGAAGAGATGTCTAGGAAGTTAACTTCTTACTTAAGAATAAAAACTAAACAATACCTCTGGTATATCATCCAGCCCTATATATTAAAAATTAAAAGTAGAAGTGAGGAATACTGGATATTAGGTTTAAGAGAAAAAACAAGCATCAGAGCACTTATATGAAGACACGAAGTTTACTTTTCATTTAACACTATCCCTTCAAAATTTCTGTTGAGGTCCTTTAGGATCGTGGAATACTGGTAGCAGGAAAGCACAAATTCATGGACATATAGGAGGTGAACAGTCCCAACAATTTTCAGCTCCCTGAGAATAAGAGAAATGGGTACTACCACAGTGAAAAGAAATGGACTCAGTCATCTAAAACATTTATGTTTCCATTCAGAGAGACTACAAAGAGGTATTGGCAGCATTCTGGACTCATCAGCATGCACTGTCAAAAAATCTCATTGATCCTACAGAGAAAAGCAGCTGGAGCATCTTCAATCCCAGATGTGTTCAGAGCCTGTCTATGGGCAAATTTGAGGGGATTTTGCAAAGTGTCAGCTTCAGAGGAAAGTGAGTGAGGCTTATTTGCCATTTTTGCATTGGTGATGCTGAGATCTATTTAATAAGCTCAGGTAAATCTTTTAATAAGTGCTAGTGTTAGTTCAGGAGAAACTACCAAAGTTCAAAACTGCTGAAGTGGAGAGCACACGGACAGCCAGGTGCCTGTTTCTCGCAGCACACAGGCTCGTACCTTCTCTTTGCATGTGTGCATGCACCAGCCGCCACATCGTTCTTTCCTGAAGAGAGAAACTTGATAAGATGCAAATGTGGCCATATCACTGCCCTGCTTAAGAGGGTTGTTGTGAATATCAAATGTGTGTGAAACATTTAAAAGAGCGTCAGGCATACAGTCAAATTCCAATGTGTTATTAATTTTATTATTCCTATTTTACGACTGTTAAAAAATGAGGATTAGAGAAGCTTAAAAAAATTCACAAAGGTGAGAACGTTAACAAATTGCAAAGCTAGAATTCAAACCCTAGAACTTTTTTTTTAATATCTATATTGGAGTATAATTGCTTTACAATGGTGTGTTACTTTCTGCTGTATAACAAAGTGAATCAGCTATACCTATACATATATCCCCAGATCTCCTCCCTCTTGTGTCTCCCTTCCACCCTCCCTATCCCACCCCTCTAGGTGGTCACAAAGCACCGAGCTGGTCTCCCTGTGCTATGCGGATGCTTCCCACAAGCTATCTATTTTACATTTGGTAGTGTATATATGTCCATGCCACTCTCTCACTTCTCCTAGCTTACCCTTACCGCTCCCCGCATCCTCAAGTCCATTCTCCATGTCTGGATCCCTAGAACTTTTTGACTCAAAAATTCATGTTCTGGGGCTTCCCTGGTGGCGCAGTAGTTGAGAGTCCGCCTGCCGATGCAGGCGATATGGGCTCGTGCCCCGGTCTGGGAAGATCCCACATGTCGCGGAGCGGCTCAGCCCGTGAGCCATGGCTGCTGAGCCGGAGCGTCTGGAGCCTGTGCTCCGCAACAGGAGAGGCCACAACAGTGAGAGGCCCGCGTACCGCAAAAAACAAAAACAACAACAACAACAAAAAAACATGTCCTTACCCATCTTTCTGATAAATTCGTTTAAAATGAGCTATATGTATTAGTCAGCATTTTCCAGAGAAACAGAACCAACAGGATGTACATATCCATATAGATAACTACAGAAAGACAGATGGATGTACATACATAAATGTGCATATATATATATATATATATATATATGTACACAGAGAAAGAAAGACAGAGATTTATTTAAGGAATTGGCTTACAAAATGTAGCGGCTGGCAAGTCCAATATCTGTGGGGCTGGCTGACAGGCTGAAAATTCTGACAAGTGTTGACGTTGCAGTCTTTAATTCCCAAGTAGTCTGGAGGTGGAATTCCTTCTTCCACAGAAACTCAATCAATGCTCTTATGGCCTTCAACTGATTGGATAAAGCCCACCTCAATTATGAGTGTCATTTGCTTTACTTAAACTCTACAGATTTAAATGTTAATCACATCTTTTAAAAACTACCTTTAGAGCAGAGATTTGTTCAAGATGGCGGAGTAGAAGGATGTGCTCTCACTCCCTCTTGCCAGAGCACTGGAATCACAACTAACTGCTGAACAATCCTTGAAAGGAAGACAGTGGAACTCACCAAAAAAGATACCCCACATCCAAGACAAAGGAGAAGGCACAATGAGACGGTAGGAGAGGCACAATCACAATAAAATCAAATCCCATAACTGCTGGGTGGTGACTCACAGACTGGAGAACACTTATACCACAGAAGTCCACCCACTGGAGTGAAGGTTCTGAGCCCCATGTCAGGCTTCCCAACCAGGGGGGCCAGCAATAGGAGGAGGAATTCCTAGAGAATCAGACTTTGAAGGCTAGCAGGATTTGATTGCAGGACTTTGACAGGACTGGGGGAAACAGAGACTCCACTCTGGAGGGCACACACAAAGTAGTGTGCACGTCGGGACCGAGGGGAAAGAGCAGTGACCCCATAAGAGACAGAAGCAGACTTACCTGCTAGTGCTGGAGGGTCTCCTGCAGAGGCGGCGGTGGCTGTGGCTCACAGTGAGGAAAAGAACACTGGCAGCAGAAGTTCTGGGAAGTACTCCTAGGTGTGAGCCCTCCTAGAGTCCACCATTAGCCCCACCAAAGAGCCTGGTAGGCTTCAGTGTTGGGTCGCCTCAGGCCAAACAACCAACAGGGAGGGAACCCAGCGCCACCCATCAGCAGACAAGTGGATTAAAGTTTTACTGAGCTCTGTCCACCAGAGCAACACCCAGCTGTACCCACCACCAGTCCCTCCCATCAGGAAACTTGCACAAGCCTCTTAGATAGCCTTATCCACAAGAGGGCAGAGAGCAGAAGAAAGAACTACAGTCCTGCAGGCTGTGAAACAAAAACCACATTCACAGAAAGATAGGCAAAATGAATAGGCAGAGGGCTATGTACCAGATGAAGGAACAAGATGAACCCCCAGAAAATCAACTAAATGAAGTGGAGATAGGCAACCTTCCAGAAAAAGAATTCAGAATAATGATAGTGAAGATGATCCAAGACCTTGGAAAAAGAATGGAGGCAAAGATCAAGAAGATGCAAGAAATGTTTAACAAAGACCTAGAAGAATTAAAGAACAAACATCTACAAAAATTACAGAACAAACAAACAGAGATGAACAATACAATAACTGAAATGAAAAATACACTAGAAGGAATCAATAGCAGAATAACTGAGGCAGAAGAACGGATAAGTGACCTGGAAGAGAGAATGGTGGAATTCACTGCTGCGGAACAGAATAAAGAAAAAAGAACGAAAAGAAATAAAGACCTCTGGGACAACATTAAACGCAAAAACATTCCCATTACACGGGTCCTAGAAGGAGAAGAGAGAGAGAAAGGACCTGAGAAAATATTTGAAGAGATTATAGTCAAAAACTTCCCTAACATGGGAAAGGAAATAGCTACCCAAGTCCAGGAAGCACAGAGAGTTCCATACAGAATAAACCCAAGGAGAAACATGCTGAGACACAGAGTAACCAAACAGGCAAAAATTAAAGACAAATTACTGAAAGCAACAAGGGAAAAACAACAAATAACATGCACGGGAACTCCCATGAGGTTAACGCTGATTTCTCAGTAGAAACTCTACAAGCCAGAAGGGAGTAGCATGACATATTTAAAGTGATGAAAGGGAAGAAACTACAAACAAGATTACTCTACCTGGCAAGGATCTCATTCAGTTTCGATGGAGAAATCAAAAGCTTTACAGAGAAGAAAAAGCTAAGCAAATTCAGCACCATCAAACCAGCTCTACAGCAAATGCTAAAGGAACTTCTCTAATTGGGAAACAAAAGAGAAGAAAAGGACCTATAAAAACAAACCCAAAACAATTAAGAAAATGGTAATAGAAACATACATCGATAATTACCTTAAACGTGAATGGATTAAATGCTCCAACCAGAAGACACAGGCTCTCTGAATGGATACAAAAACAAGACCCATCTATATGCTGTCTACAAGAGACCCACTTCAGACTTAGGGACACATACAGACTGAAAGTGAGGGGATGGAAAAAGATATTCCATGCAAATGGAAGTCAACAGAAAGCTGGAGTGGCAATACTCATATCAGATAAAATGGACGGTAAAATAAAGAATGTTACAAGAGACAAATAGAGATATTGAGAACAAACGTATGGACACTAAGGGGAGAAAGTGGTGGGGGTGGTAGTGGTGGTATGAATTGGGAGATTGGGATTGACATGTATACAGTAATATGTATAAAATGGATAACTAATAAGAACCTGCTATATAAAAAAATAAATATAATTCAATAAATAAATAAAATAAAAACTATCTTTAGAGCAATACTGATTGACGTTTGGCCAAACTATTGGGCACCATAGCCTAGCCAAGCTGACATAAATATTCACCACCACATGAGACACCAGAGGCAAAAATGATGTGAAAAAGTGCCAAATGTTAGTAAAAAAGAGAATGTTATTATTATTAAAGAACATGGAAAATGAATGCCAGCACACTATGGCTTGCTTTTCCAGTCCTTTATGTTTTCATCCACATTTGATGAATGGGCTGAGGGAGATGCTTAGAAAGTTTCACTCAGCCTATTCACAAGGGGTATTCTAGAAAAGCTGAGAAAGAGAGAACAGGGGCCACTGCAATTTCTACAGGCATAACAATTCTTGCTGGTCCATAATGCCTGTCAAGTGCTGCGAGATTCCCCTATGTGTCTCTGACTGCCATGCACCCCTGACTGTGAATCCTCCTTCAATCACACAGAAAATGAGTGCCCACATCTCTATCATGATTTGCCATCATTCTGTTTATTTTTAATATATGTTACTGAGATTAAATTCGTGAATTTTCCTCCTCCACAGTCTTTCAAAGCTTCTTTTATATTCTGTCTGTGACAGAACCAAACAGTAAATTGCAGAATGAATTAGCACCATGCAGTTAGGGATGCCTGAACCTCACAATTCCTACGTTAGTTTTTTAGGACTTAGAAACCCATGAGGCGAGAAGCAAAATGTTCCTTGTATGTGAGGCCCCAAGTGTGCCTAATGTGCCTTTAACTAGTAAAGAAATGTATAATTTGTTTGAAATCATATAAGTTGATTTAGGGAGGGGAGTAGCACTGACTGCTCATTCTAACTCTCAAAAAAAGGTGGAAATTCTCTCTGTTGATGGTTGCAGAAGGTACAGCCTTTTCTTGAAAAGTCATCACATGGCTTAGGGCATCTGTAGCGTAGAAATAGTACATGGCTTTCAGAGCCACATCAAGACATGACGTTGCCTCAGGTAGCCTAATAACTTGGAAGCTCTTCAAGTTGATATTTCTAAAATAGGTTTTAATATGTGTTTAGGGGTGATTCTGAGCTTTGCATGGGGAAAGAGGGTAGCAGGAACACCAGTAATAACATCCGTATTCTCTGTTGCCTTCCAAGCAATTTCATCCTGGCCCCCTAACATTCATACCCACTCAAAAGAAAAAGAAAAGTCCTGAACTGAACTAGACTCCCCTTCTCCAAAGGCAACTTAGTAAATACTGACTGTTATCCCAGTTCTCCCATTAAAGTCCCCCAAGCGGCTGAACAAAAATTCCTTCCAATCACATACATTATTTCTCTGATAAGAATTCTGCTAGATTCTCTTTTCTCCATCCAATTAGCTTCCCTGAGTCTTTTTGCAGTCTGTGCTAGTCAGGGCGAGATCAGAGAAGTAGAACCACTAGGAGATTTATATAATAAGAGACTTATTGAAGGGATTTAATCTTAGACAAATGTGGGTTAAGAATCTATTGAGCTACAGCTTCTTCAGCAAGGGAAGTCAGCCGTCTGGCATTTGGGGATGGAAGAAGGATGTGAAGTAGGGGAAGCAAGCTCAAAAGGATCCCTGCAGGAATGGGCTGGGACCCAGGAGGATGGACGCACGAATCTGCATCAGACTGGCACTGCCACTGAACCTGCAACCTGGATCATGGGAATGATTTGAAGGAAAAGCTGGTGCCCTCTTTCATGCAGCTAAATCTACACCTGACCCAGGAGTCAGAGAAACTGAAAGTGGGAGTCTGGCTGGAGCTGCCACACACCAGCAAGGTGTGTCAGCAGATAGAAGGCAACACGCAAGGGCTGCAACAGCGCTTCAGACCACGCGC
The DNA here is from genome assembly GCF_003676395.1 of Aethalodelphis obliquidens. NCBI lineage: Eukaryota > Metazoa > Chordata > Mammalia > Artiodactyla > Delphinidae > Aethalodelphis > Aethalodelphis obliquidens. Next base: position 6,368,332 of record NW_020838023.1, on the reverse strand, counting down.
CGACCTCCTGAGCATAAACTAAATACAGTAAGTCCCCTACATAAGAACGAGTCCCATTCTGAGAGCACGTTTGTAAGTCCAATTTGTTTATAAGTATAACAAAGTTAGCCTAGGTACCCAACTAACGCAATCGGCTATATAGTACTGTACAGTAATAGGTTTATAATACTTTTCCCACAAATAATACATTAAAAAAACACAAAAAATAAAGAAAATATTTTTAATCTTATAGTACAGTACCTTGAAAAGTACACTAGTACAGTACAATAGCTGGCATACAGGGGCAGGTACCGAGTGAACAGGCAAGAAGAGTTACTGACTGGAGGAGGGAGAGGAGGTGGGAGATGGTAGAGCTGAAGGATCCTCAGTAATAGGAGACGGAGGGCAAGCTGCAATCTCACTCACGCCTGACGCGGATGGCACAGGGTCTGGTTCCTTGCTTGATTCAATTCTATCAACCCTCTTGAAAATACGATCCAGTGATGTCTGGGTAGTAGCTCTTTTTTTCTCGTCATAGATGACATTCTGGGCTTAAAATAAAGATACTGTACTACTGTACTTTATACAGTACTGTACAGTAAAGTACACAAAAACACAACCACTTGTTGAGGATGCATGCATGTGACAATGTATGCCGGACACGGGAATTAACTTATGTGGCTGGACGTGCGAACGTACGTCGGCAACTTTGAAAGTTCGCAACTTGAAGGTTTGTATGTAGGAGACTTACAGTATTGCTGTTGCTTCACTTCCACCTTCCAAATCTTGTGCAGAAGATCTTTTGTGGCTCACCTAGCCCAGAGCTATACACAAAGGGAATTCTGGGAACTATAGTTCTGGATTAGCCAAATTAACACAATTTGAATCCACCACATATGCCTTATAAATTGGTACCCCGGGAAAATTCTTGGCTGACCCATCCATGAACCTATCAGAAACAAAAGTTTTGTGATGTAAGAGACCATTAGCACCGGAGCGCGCTTAGAGTCATCTCAGGCCACACCTGTACTTTATTGATGAATAAAATGACATCCAGTAAGGTATAGAAACTTGCCCAGTTCTCTTAACTGCCCAGAAGCAGTGCAAGAAATCAGTTTACCTGTCTGCTATCCATTAGATGTGAATTGAGCATCGCATACAAAGCATAGAAACTCCCAGATAAGCCTATCCCTGGTCTGATTCATCCGGGGCCTCCTTTGAAGGCTGCATAGGGTAACATATGATAAGCTGTGGCTTTGGCATTCCTTCTCATTAAAAAAAAAAAAAAAAAAAATTATTGCATAACTTATGTTTGTAACTGTTATTTTGGCTTTCACATTTTCTTTAAGCATTATACCTTTTCATGATAACGGGCCATGAGCGAATTCATCTGACAAGGTACAGACATTTAATTTTTTCTTTAAAGATTATTTTCTCAATTATTTTTAATTGGTGATGCCTTTGAGTAAAAGGTTTAACTAAATACAATCAAGGTACACATTATATTAAAGTTGATATTCTAAAGCTTAGCCCTGAAAAAATGATGTATTATATAACATAAAGAAACAGTCTTTGGATTCATACAACTCCAGTTTCAAATAGGAGTTCTACCACTTGCCAGCTACTGAGCCTGCACCAAGTTCCCCAAACTTTAGAGACTATTTTCTTTTTTTGTAAAATATAAATTAGTGTGTTGCTAGGATTAAATGAGACAGTTCATACATAAAGTTTACTACAGTGCCAGGGGAATAGAAAGAGCATTAAGATAGAAGCCATTAGTTACTATCGTTATTATTGTTGTTATTATAATTGGCACTATTAACAATGGCATTATAATAATTAATACTAATAATTAATTAGTATTATTGATTGTAATTAATCATTAAGAATGTGTTGGACCTGAAGAACCAAATGTGGTGCAAAATAATTTTTAAGACTTTTTTATTGAAAAGAATAATTTATGTGATTCCTTTAAGAGGTCATATTAAGGAAACTGGGGTTTAATATAAAAAGAGCCTGGTATTATCAACATATGACTTAGAGTCTATTAGATTTCCCAATATGAGAACTGTTACACAAATTTCAAGCCTAGGTCCCAGGACAAGAAATGGCAATTGTATGAAATTAAGTATAAAATTAATATTGTATACTTAATGTTAATGGTAGGATGCCAACATCCTACCTCTAGCTATTTATCTTCTTTCCATCATTCAGTTTCCTCTTCAAAACTAAGAAACACAGATCAAAACATGACTCTACCTGCTCAGCATCCTTTCTTCAACTGATCTTGGCCACAGCTCAAGGGGTTTTCTGCCTGGCCCTTTAACATGGGAACAACTTTTTCTGAAACTGCTGGGCCCCCAAAAAGCACCTTTTTCACTCTACAAATAAAAACTTCACTGATATTTGTCTAGAAAGCATTTTATCCAAGGCTCCACAAATTGCCTGATTCCAAAGGTTTCCAAGCCTTCTTGATGTCCTCATCCAGTGTCAAGCAGGTTTTGACAAACATGAGATCAGTTGATTTCAACTTCAGACAGTTCATCCCTCTCCGAGTTCCATTGTTATTTTGAACTATCTTCTATTCACAACCTTTACTTAGACATGTATCAGTCTGCTGATTGCAAATACCAAAGATTTATTTCTTTTCCATATCATATATCCATTGCAAGTTTCCAAGAAGTCTCTGCTCATCTTAGTCATTCAGAGTCCCAAGTTGATGGAACAGGCACCATCTGGAACATTGCCAGTTGCTGTGTCGAAGGAAAAAGAGTTCTGCAGTATCTTGCATCAACAATTAAATACTTGACCCCAAAGTGGCATGAGTAACTTCTTCTCATAACTCATTGGCCAGAATGATCACACAGCCCCATCCAACCAGAGCACGGCTTGGAAGTACTTAGCAGAAGAGAGTAAACCAGAACCACCTCAGGAAGCCCTGAAGACTAACACACCAAATTTCTATTTGATCCCAAACAGCAATATCTTTCTTTTATTTGAAAAACTGTCACCTTGAGAAGGTTGTTTACTTATTTTCTGTGGAAGACTTTTGGTGGTGAGTCACAGGTTATGTGAAAGGATTCCAAATCAGATAAGTGTAAAGCATATTGATTAAAAAGCTCAGGTGCAAGTAAATTTCAGTCTAGGAGAGTTTCTAACCGCAAATCGCCATAGAAATCACACTCACATGGAGACATATACCCACCCCCTTCCCTGCCGCTGAGATGAAAATGAAGACAACCTGGAGTAACTGACCTATGTAAGAGTCCTGCAAAGAACCAGACCTAGAGTTTTCAACAAACTGCCTCCATGATGTACCTTCATTGCAAAAACTAGATTTGACCATTCACTTCGTTTAGGCGTGAGAGTTCTAATTATTTTCCTTGGAACACACATGCTCATGGGAATGATAACAATCTAAATCAGCACGAAGAGTAACTACTAGCCACAAATGTAGCTATTTATACTTACATAAATTAGAAATAAATTATATTAAATTAAAAATTCAGTTCCTCGGTCACACCAGCCACGCTTCAAGTGCTCAATAAGCACATGCAATTAGTGGTTCTTGTACAGGAACTGCACAGATATTGAACATTCCCACCACTGAGAAAGCTTTATTAGACAGGTCTGGTCTAAATCTTTCACTTTTGTGTCTGGAAAGAGTTGAATGTTACCCATTTCCTAAAGCCATACTTTCAGAAGAATAACCGGATTTCTAAGATCTTAAGGAATGAAACAGAAAGTCCTAACTACAATAATCTAACAGTCCATCTCTGGGGTTGGAACACACATAGCTGGACTTTTTTGATCACATTGATTTGACATGCCTCATAGTTGCAGAGGGTACTTACATTAATACACACACACACACACACACACAATTCAAATTCAAGGTTTTTCAAGCTAGCAAAGGAAAGCAGAACATCAGAAATTGTGTACAAATTATTTCTACTAACCCTGTACTTTGTAACTCCAGGATAAAATTTAGCCTAAAGAGAAATTGCGGTAAGGTTAGCTATATTTTTTAGTGTGAAAATATTACAGAAAGTCTAGATCAGGAATCATAAGTAACAAATGATAATTTATTTTGATTCTCTGTAACTCACTCAAATGTTTCCATAAAATTAAGAACATTTTATACTACTCAATAAAAATAAGGGAAGAGGTGGATCAGTTTGGGTTGTGAAGACAAAGAGGAGATGATGGAAGAAGCCCCCATTTTGCTCTTCCTCAGGTGATACTCATATTATCTGTGCATCCTTCCTCAAGATGGGTATGGCTGACAACCAAAATGATGACCATGGTCCCTGAGAACATGACTTGGTAGCTGGAAGGATTTATTTCCTGTTGCTTTGTTTTTGTAATGGAACTCAAAAAAATTGCCAAATAAGCAAGGTGTTGGCATATTGCTAGACCCCAACTCTTCATTGTCAAACCCCACTACGATGCTCTCAGCTTCTGTTTATTCAGGCATCTCTTCCCATTTATGCAAAGCCTGTTACCTCAGAAAGAAAGCTTATTTTTCTCTGCCTCATCAAAGTTTGCCAAGAGATCTAATAACAGGGCCGGGGATCTAATTATAAACAGCTTAAGTCCCTTATCTGATTTGAGCAGACAGAGTCTGAGCAACAATAAAAATCAAAACATTTCTCTGGGCAAGTTTTATTGAACCCTGATATATTTTAGGCCAAAATATATTCGTTCTCTGAAATTTGCACATACTCAATAGGACGACTCCTTTTTTACGCAATGTGGAAAAATATAGAAGAATTTTAATCTACAAATTGATATATGCTTTACATTTTTGCAGCCCAGCTCCAATTATAATTACAAGAGGAACTTTAAGAAATACTCATTAAGCATGAAGTATGCATGTCTGGGTATATACTGTGAAAATTTTTGTCATTGAATATGAACTTGTAGTTGTCAGGGGCTGTTGGTACGGATACTTGTATTGCGTCAGCATCTGCAGTGACCAGTATTGAGGCTGCTTCTACAGGTCTGAAACACTAAAACAATGGTCAGGAATGCATCCTTAGAGTCAGCCTGGGATTAAAATAATAGCCATGCTGCTTTGCTCCTGTGACTTTGGAAGAGCTTCCTTATCCCTCCAGGTCTGATTTCTCAATTATAAGATGCACAAAGTAATACCTCAGGGTGGGTGTAAGGATTAAAAGCAATGGATGCAAAGTCTCTGGCATATGGCAAGTGGTCAGTGGATGTTAGCTGCTGTTATCAAGTGTTGCCACTCTTGTTGTCTATGAGTAGGACGGTGCTACAATGATGATACGCCCATGGAAGATGCAGTGACGTCATCAGCCCCGGAAGGTATGAGGACTTGTGCTCAATCATTAGGAATATGCTTCAAGCGTTGAAGAAATAAATGACGCCTTGTATGATGACTTAGTGATAATCAGACCACGATCACATAAAATACCACTGTCAACCCCCATCTGTACAGTACAGAAACATCTCCCACTTTGAGAAAGAGGCTGTCACGGTAGAGACTCTTCTTGTTCGCTATGGTGGTGGTGGTAGTTGTTTTTAATGCCCTGGATTTGAAATCTAGAAACCAAGGTTTGAATTCCAGCTTGTCCTTAACAAGTTGTATGACCTTAGCTGCTAAGTCACTTGGCCTCACTGAATCTCAATTTCTTTGGCTATAAAAATGCAGGTTGTTTTGAGCAATATGGTACTTGGACTTGTGAAAGGGCCTTACCTACTGTAAATGCTAGTGATGATGCAGATTTTTAACAAGTCACCAGGAAGATGCTACCACAATGCAACTGTGTTACAAGGAGGGGCAACAGATGTCCTGGGATTTCACTGTTTCATCCCATTAGCCGGCTCTCACTTCATTCATTCCCTCACTCACAAATATGTATGCCTACTATGTGCCAGATGCAGCTCTAGGGATTGGAAATGCAGCAGATGACGTCCTGAAACCCATATTCTACATCAGGAAAAACCACATTAGTAAATATATGTTCTAACCCCCAGTAATGGTAAGTGCAATGAGGACAATTAAAGTAGCCTAGGGAGTAGGGTGGTCAGAGTTCTCTCTGAAGAAGTAACGTTTAAAAGGAGAGATTTGAATGAAGTGAAAGAATGAATCATGTGATTATTTCAGAAAGAACCTTCCTGGCAGAGAAGACACAAGTACTGTGCATTGAGGCAGAAGCATAACTGGAATCTTCAAGGAACATCAAGGAAACTGTTGCATTTGAAGCCTAGTGAGCAAGGCGGGCGTGGTAGGAGATGGAACCCAGATCGTGTAGTACTTGTAAGCTGTACAGGAAGTTTGGGTAAGATGGAAGATACAATGAACACGAGCGCTGAGAGAATAGAAGTTTGGGTGAGGATGGGGAAGGGAGATGGAAGGAATTTTAACATGGGCAGAGTGGGAGAAGGGAAACCCCGACCAGGGACCACAGTGGGTGGTGCTGGACAACCAGAGCCTGGAGAGCGTGGAGAGCACCAGGGTGGGTGCAGACAAAGGCTCCCATTTCCAGGACTAGCCAGTGCCTTTACTGGACAGTATGATCAGTACTGAGAACCAGTACAACTTTTCCAGAACAACGCCTGGCACACGTAAAGTCAAGTAAGTTAACATTCACATTTAAAGTGACATTTGTCAGGAACATGTTCAGTTGCTGATGTGAATGTAGAAGAGGCCACAAGGACTCACGGTAAGAGAAAATTAAGAAAGACCTTGTATAGGGGCTTCCCTGGTGGCGCAGTGGTTGAGAGTCCACCTGCTGATGCAGGGGACGCAGGTTTGTGCCCCGGTCCGGGAGGATCCCACATGCCGCGGAGTGGCTAGGCCCGTGAGCTGTGGCCGCTGGGCCTGCGCGTCCGGAGCCTGTGCTTCACAACGGGAGAGGCCACAATGGTGAGAGGCCCGCGTACCGCAAAAAAAAAAAAAGGACCTTGTATAATAAAAATGGTTAACAGTGTAATAAAATGAATGTTTTTAAGACAATGTTGCTGTGTCTTTTTATTATTGCTATATTCCCAATTTCTCTAGACCACATAGTAGGTCTATCCTATTACATAGTAGGCACACAAAGTTTGTTGAGTGAATAAATGAGACAAGGAAAGAAGGCAGAAAAGAAGGGAAAGGGGAGGAAAGGAAGGAATAAGTGACACTGGTTTCCTAAGCCTGCTGTAACAAATTACACAAACTTGGTGTTTGAAAACAACAGAAAGTTATTCTCTGACAGTTCCGGAGACCAGAAGTCCAAAGTCAAGATGTTGGCAGGAGGACTTCTCTGGTGGCCCAGTGGTTAAGAATCTGCCTGCCAATACAGGGGACACGGGTTCAATCCCTGGTCTGGGAAGATCCCACATGCCGTGGAGCAACTGAACCCATGTGTCACAACTACTGAGCCTGCATGCCACAACTACTGAAACACGTGCACCTAGAGCCCATGCTCCACAACAAGAGAAGCCACCACAATGAGAAGCCCACGCACCACAACAAAGAGTAGCCCCCACTCGCCGCAACTAGAGAAAGCCTGCATGCAGCAACGAAGACCCAATGCAGCCAAAAGGGTTGGATCCTTTTGGAAGCTCTGAGGGAGAAGAATCCATAACCTCTGCTTCTAACAGCTCTTGGCAACCCTTGGCGTTCCTTGGCTTATGCCTGCATAACTTCTATCTCTGACTCTCTCTTCATCTGGAAGCCATACTTCTTCTGTTTCTCTGTCATGCCTTCTTTTTATAAGGACACATGTCATTGGATTTAGGGCCATCCTAAATCCAGTGTGATCTTATCTCAAGACCCTAAGATTAATTACATCTTCAAGCATCCTTTTTCAAAATAAAATAAGTTCATAATCACAAGTTCCAGGTATACATGGGGGGCCACAATTCAAGCCACTGCAGGTGATGTATATTTTTTAATATGAGGAAAACTATTGGTAGGTCAGATTCTCTTATCAGGAGTAGCACCAAGGCTGTTCCTACACTTTGCTTAAATTGACCCATAGTATGACAATTTTGTCCTATACAGATACATTTTCAAAGGGCAGGATAATATGTTCTAAAGTATTTTGATATTCTTGAATAGGATAGCTCCAAAAATGGTTAACTAGACTCAGAGAGTCCAATTCTTATTTTAAAAGAAATTAAAGATATTAATTGATGTCTGCACTTTGAAGTATTCTGCCTTTTGGCTGGTCCATTTTAAAACAGTTTGAGAATGATTATATTCTGATTTTCATATAAAAAAAAAGCTTGTATAAGCAACAGATGCATGGGAATGAGTTTTTGCAGCATAAATGCTTAATAGTTAAATATTAACCCTCACAAGTATGTATTTTCGTTCTGAAACAAGTTATGTAACAGTCCAACAAGTAATAGACAGACAACATACATCAACATTTTTCTCAAATTGGTAAATGCAACGCCCTCCCCAAAAAATGAACATCCCACATCCATGCATTAGATGGTCTCTTCTGCAACTTGGTGACATTCTTTATAGGAACACATATTGGCTGAGATGGAAAAAAAACAGTGGAAGAGGCAGACACTTTTCTCTCCTGATGGACCACGGGACTATGGCAAGGAGCCACGGCATCAGTGGCCACTGCGGAAGGATGGCCACAATCATATTAGAATGGTTGTCAAATGTAAGAGCGACAGAGAAAGAGGAGGAAAGAGTGGCCCTTCCATCAATTTTGGCAAGAAGAGGCCGGGAGCCAGATTTAATTTGGTTTAAACCAACATGTTAATATGGTATTATCTGAATCCCAAGCATCATGTAGTAATTAAAAAGTATTATTTTCATAAGACTTGGAAGAAATGGTTTTAACTGCTAAAAAAAAAGTTGGAAAAGCTCTTTTGTTGGACCTCACTACTCCCTCTGGCCACACTACTCCTTACCTACATGAAAGAAGGATTCCACTGAAGGAACACTTAGTTCTTTCGAGTTCTACACCTGTGGGTAACACACACAACTTTGCATAAATCTAATAGCATGTACCATGATGCCCCTGGCAGGCTTCTACAGTGAAGTAGGGAGGAAAATCCAGAAAAATGGAGAGATCAGAGGCAGCATCTACAGGATATTGAATACTACAACATAAGGATAGCCGAGTTCCAGTGAATTGAATACCTTCTTTCCATCCTTCATTTCACTCCTACAAAGCTTTCCTTGTACCCTTAGTCTTTTCAAAATGGTAAAAATACACAGGATCACAGCTGGAAAATACGGCATACCTTGGATTTTTTTCCCCTCTGATTATTTCCACCCTAGGGAAGAAGTACCGTGAAATTGCTGTTTCTAGTAGCTGATATTGAGACCCTGTAGGAATCAAAATAGTCTGAAGAAAGTACACAGCTGATGGCACAGGTCTAGAGATTAAACTCTCATTATCACTTTTGTCTGAGAGTTCAGAAAGAAATGTGGAACAAAGTCACTAAAGCAGAGCCAGAAGCAAATCTCATTTCGGTACAAGCAACTCTTGCTGCCTTTTTTGTGCGCCATTTATCATAAAAGCGTGGCTTCTATTCCAGAGCATAGGGGAAACTGGAAGTCAGTTTTATCCACCTCTTTTGAAAACAGTATCATGGGTGATGATGGGAATTAAAACAAAACAAAACCAAAAAATCACATCTTACACCAGGAAAAATAACATTCAGCTGCATAAAGGAATCAAGTACCACTATTTATGGTCTAGAATTAATGAGGACTCGGGCAACTTGAAAAGCTTTCTTTTTGGAAAACTCAATGGCATATTCAGTGAGTCTCTGAATGACAAAAGCAAGGTAGGCATCTCTTCTCTAGCATGGTGGGCATTAGGCGAGGTGGTCTTTTTTTAATTACTTCTTCTTTTTCAGTGAATTATCTACCCTGTGATTCAGGTCCCTGGGCAAACCTGGTAGGGGATGGAAGTAAGAAGATGGATTATTTGGGAGAAAATATGTCAAGTTAGAGACTCTTCTCACACATACATCAAAGTGAAATCCAAGTGGATTAAAGAGTGAAATGTAAAAAATAAGCAAGACCCAGAGAAAATAGATTATGTAGCAGATATTGGTAGAGAAAGATACTAGAAGCATAAAAGCAGAAAGCACAAAGGAACATTTTAGTAGAATTTGTTACATAAGAATTTAAATGTCCATATATCATGAAATATTATAAATAAAATCAATAATAAATAACAGAAAATATTTGCAATGTTTAAGACAGATGAAAGATAAGTATTTATATAATAATTATATAAGCTAATTATATAGTTAGCTCTTATAAATCAATAAGAAAAACCTCCAATGAAAAAGAAAGTAAAGATCTTAAATACTCAAATCTCACAAATACAAATTATTAATAAGCATATGAACAAAACTTCAACCTCATATATAATCCATGAAGTATTCAAATAATAAATAATATTCTCACCAAATTGCAAACTTGTTTTTAAATGACAAGCTCCATGCTGATAAAGTTTTGAAAAACAGGTAGTAAAAGATGTAAATGGTTAAGGAAACTTTTTAAAATAAATTGAAGAATTTATAGTCTAACAGAAGGCTAGTTAGAGGACTGAGAGAAATGGGTCCTGCCAGGTCATGGGAAGGTCAAAGTAGAGATTTTCTGTTTTTGTACACTCTACCAAGTCACCAAAAATTCCAGTATCATGACCACACTGCTATAAGGACATACTTCTGTGTTTTTCATGTGAATTATTCCTCCATCTCCAGCATAGCTTCACTGCCTGAGGCCAGACCATGGAGCAATGGTTGGACCTCACACACACCCAGTCCTATGGGAAGAATATAATAATGGCCAGTTTGCAGGCTCACTGTCTCATGCACCTACTATGATACAAATTCTGAGGCCACTAAGCTTGGTATGCCCAGCCATGAAGGTCCACAGCAATGCCAATCAAAAGTCTCCATATTCTTTGACCCAGTAATCCCATTTTTGGAAATCTGACCTAATGAAACAGAGATGCAAACAAAGAAGTCTGTCCAAGGATTTTGATGGAAGCACTTTTTATTTCTGAGAAAACCTAGAAACAATCTAAATGTTCTATACCTGAGGAATAGCTAAATTACAAAAAACTCAAATGAGGAAACACTAAATAATTTCAAGGCTGCCTAAAATCATAATAAAGCCACAGACACCCCAAAACACACCACCAGACGTGAACCTGCCCACTAGAGAGACAAGATCCAGCCTCATCCACCACAACACAGGCACTAGTCCCCTCCACCAGGAAGCCTACACAACCCACTGAACCAACCTTAGCCACTGGAGACAGACATCAAAAACAGCGGGAACTACAAACCTGTAGCCTGCAAAAAGGAGACCCCAAACACAGTAAGATAAGCAAAATGAGAAGACAGAAAAACACACAGCAGATAAAGGAGCAAGATAAAAATGCACCAGACCTAACAAATGAGGAGGAAATAGGCAGTCTACCTGAAAAAGAATTCAGAATAATGACAGTAAAGATGATCCAAAATCTTGGAAATAGAATGGACAAAATGCAAGAAGCAGTTAACAAGGACCTAGAAGAAATAAAGATGAAACAAGCAATAATGAACAACACAATAAATGAAATTAAAAGTACTCTAGATGGGATCAATAGCAGAATAACTGAGGCAGAAGAATGGATAAGTGACCTGGAAGATAAAATAGTGGAAATAACTACTGCAGAGCAGAATAAAGAAAAAAGAATGAAAAGAACTGAGGACAGTCTCAGAGACCTCTGGGACAACATTAAACGCAACAACATTCGAATTATAGGGGTTCCAGAAGAAGAAGAGAAAAAGAAAGGGACTGAGAAAATATTTCCCTAATATGGGAAAGGAAATAGTTAATCAAGTCCAGGAAGCACAGAGAGTCCCATACAGGATAAATCCAAGGAGAAATACGCCAAGGCACATATTAATCAAACTGTCAAAAATTAAATACAAAGAAAGCATATTAAAAGCAGCAAGGGAAAAACAACAAATAACACACAAGGGAATCCCCATAAGGTTAATAGCTGATCTCTCAGCAGAAACCCTACAAGCCAGAAGGGACTGGCAGGACATACTGAAAGTGATGAAGGAGTAAAACCTGCAACCAAGACTACTCTACCCAGCAAGGATCTCATTCAGATTTGATGGAGAAATTAAAACCTTTACAGACAAGCAAAAGCTGAGAGAGTTCAGCACCACCAAACCAGCTTTACAACAAATGCTAAAGGAACTTCTCTAGACAAGAAACACAAGAGAAGGAAAAGACCTATAATAACGAACCCAAAACAATTTAGAAAATGGGAATAGGAACATACATATCGATAATTACCTTAAATGTAAATGGACTAAATGCTCCCACCAAAAGACACAGATTGACTGAATGGATACAAAAACAAGACCCTTATATATGCTGTCTACAAGAGACCCACTTCAGACCTAGAGACACATACAGACTGAAAGTAAGGGGATGGAAAAAGATATTCCATGCAAATGGAAACCAAAAGAAAGCTGGAGTAGCAATTCTCATATCAGACAAAATAGACTTTAAAATAAGGACTATTAGAAGAGACAAAGAAGGACACTACATAATGATCAAGGGATCGATCCAAGAAGAAGATATAACAATTGAAAATATTTATGCACCCAACATAGGAGCACCTCAATACATAAGGCAAATACTAACAGCCATAAAAGGGGAAATCAACAGTAACATAGTAGGGGACTTTAACACTCCACTTTCACCCATGGACAGATCATCCAAAATGACAATAAATAAGGAAACACAAGCTTTAAATGACACATTAAACAAGATGGACTTAATTGATATTTATAGGACACTCCATCCAAAAACAACAGAGTACACATTTTTCTCAAGTGCTCATGGAACATTCTCCAGGAGGGATCATATCTTGGGTCACAAATCAAGCCTTGGTAAATTTAAGAAAATTGAAATTTTATCAAGTATCTTTTCCGACCACAATGCCATGAGACTAGATATCAATTACAGGAAAAGATCTGTAAAAAATACAAACACATGGAGGCTAAACAATACACTACTTAATAATGAAGTGATCACTGAAGAAATCAAAGAGGAAATAAAAAATTACCTAGGAACAAATGACAATGGAGACACAACAACCCAAAACCTATGGGATGCAGCAAAAGCAGTTCTAAGGGGGAAGTTTATAGTAATACAAGCCCACCTTAAGAAGCAGGAAACATCTAGAATAAACAACCTAACCTTGCACCTCAAGCAATTAGAGAAAGAAGAACAAAAAAACCCCAAAGCTAGCAGAAGGAAAGAAATCATAAAAATCAGATCAGAAATAAATGAAAAAGAAATGAAGGAAACAATAGCAAAGATCAATAAAACTAAAAGCTGGTTCTTTGAGAAGATAAAATAGATAAACCACTAGCCAGACTCATCAAGAAAAATAGGGAGAAGACTCAAATCAATAGAATTAGAAATGAAAAAGGAGAAGTAACAACTGACACTGCAGAAATAAAAAAGATCATGAGAGATTACTACAAGCAACTCTATGCCAATAAAATGGACAATCTGGAAGAAATGGACAAATTCTTAGAAATGCACAACCTGCCAAGACTGAATCAGGAAGAAATAGAAAATATGAACAGACCAATCACAAGCACTGAAATTGAAACTGTGATTAAAAATCTGCCAACAAACAAAACCCCAGCACCAGATGGCTTCACAGGGGAATGCTATCAAACATTTAGACAAGCGCTAACACCTATCCTTCTCAAACTCTTCCAAAATATAGCAGAGGGAGGAACACTCCCAAATTCCTTCTACGAGGCCACCATCATCTTGATACCAAAACCAGATAAGTATGTCACAAAGAAAGAAAACTACAGGCCAATATCACTGATGAACATAGATGCAAAAATCCTCAACAAAATACTAGCCAACAGAATCCAACAGCACATTAAAAGGATCATACACCATGATCAAGTGGGGTTTATTCCAGGAATGCAAGGATTCTTCAATATATGCAAATCTATCAATGTGATAAACCATATTAACAAATTGAAGGAGAAAAACCATATGATCATCTCAATAGATGCAGAGAAAGCTTTTGACAAAATTCAACACCCATTTATGATAAAAACCCTGCAGAAAGTAGGCATAGAGGGAACTTTCCTCAACATAATAAAGGCCATATATGACAAGCCCACAACCAACATCATCCTCAATGGTGAAAAACTGGAAGCATTTCCTCTAAGATCAGGAACAAAACAAGGTTGCCCACTCTCACCACTGTTATTCAACATAGTTTTGGAAGTTTTAGCCACAGCAATCAGAGAAGAAAAGGAAATAAACGGAATCCAAATTGGAAAAGAAGAAGTAAAGCTGTCACTGTTTGCAGATGACATGATATTATACATAGAGAATCCTAAAGATGCTACCAGGAAACTACTAGAGCTAATCAATGAATTTGGTAAAGTAGCAGGATACAAAATTAATGCACAGAAATCTCTGGCATTCCTATATACTAATGATGAAAAATCTGAAATTGAAATCAAGAAAACACTCCCATTTACCATTGTAACAAAAAGAATAATATATCTAGGAATAAACCTACCTAAGGAGACAAAAGACCTGTATGCAGAAAATTATAAGACACTGATGAAAGAAATTAAAGATGATACAAACAAATGGAGAGATATACCATTTTCTTGGATTGGAAGAATCAACATTGTGAAAATGACTATACTATCCAAAGCAATCCCTATCAAACTACCACGGGCATTTTTCACAGAACTAGAACAAAAAATTTCGAAATTTGTATGGAAACACAAAAGACCCCGAATAGCCAAAGCAATCTTGAGAACGAAAAAAGGAGCTGGAGGAATCAGGCTCCCTGACTTCAGACTATACTACAAAGCTACAATAATCAAGACAGTATGGTACTGGCACAAAAACAGAAAGATAGATCAATGGAACAAGATAGAAAGCCCAGAGATAAACCCACACACATATGGACACCTTATCTTTGATAAAGGTGGCAGGAATGTACAGTGGAGAAAGGACAGCCTCTTCAATAAGTGGTGCTGGGAAAACTGGACAGATACATGTAAAAGTAGGAGATTAGATCACTCCCTAACACCATACACAAAAATAAGCTCAAAATGGATTAAAGACCTAAATGTAAGACCAGAAACTATCAAACTCTTAGAGGAAAACATAGGCAGAACACTCTATGACATAAATCACAGCAAGATCCTTTCTGACCCACCTCCTAGAGTAATGGAAATAAAAACAAAA